>NC_091836.1:40816354-41119384 GCF_037783145.1 Equus przewalskii
CATCTTTTATTAGGCCTACATTGATTTTCTGTTCATTTTTTTGCATATTAAAGCATAATAAGCTGAAGAACTTTCATTCTTGGTCAGCTGATAAAAGCAACATCACCACCCAATTGCTTATTAAGAGCTCAAATGAGCCCCTCATGAAAACTCCTTTGGATGGAAACAGACACGTGCTAAATGAAATGGTTATCTCTAAAATGAAGTTGACTTGAGGATTCCATATCAATTTATGTGTCTCTATCTGGACCACTGTTGGCCATGTGATGGCAGGTCTCAGGGATTTGTAAGAATCATTCATTCATTCAGCCTTTCATCCTGGCGAGTACTTCACTGAGCTAAGGGTGCAAATGAATTCCAGCCCTACTCTGGCCTAGCCATGTGAACTTGTTTCTACTATGTAAGCTTTCAAGCCCTTCATTCCCTCATCTATAAAATGAGGACATTGACCTAGACGACTTATATAGGCCTTTTTAGCTCTAAAGTAAATTGATCTAATGAAAAGAAAAAAAACCCTTCTAACAATGAGTTAAGGAAGATAACCATGTGTTTCTTGTAGGGAAGATGCCATGTGTTTATACTCAACTATAAGACAGGCAGTATGTTGTACATGCTATAGGAGATACCAAATGTTACAGGAATTCAGAAGAGGGAGATCATTCCTCACTGGGGTGACCAGAGGGGACTCTGTGGAAGAGGGGGTCATTCAAGTTGTGTCTCGAGGAGTGAGTGTTTCATTGACAGAGATGGGGTAGGGGATAGGGCATGTCATGTGATGGGAACATCTCACTCTTGGGAAGAGCGGAAGGGAAATCTGAAAGGTATGTTGTCTTGAATTCCAAGGAAACAGGCCATTTCAAGAAGGAGGAGACTATTTCAGGGGGGCCACATGCTGCCAAGAGATCAAGGAGGCTAACCATTACATCCTGAATGAACACTACTCCCGATAACAGGCCTCTGGTCCTCCTGGTGTGCTGGATGGGGTCTACTAATGGCCAGCTGTGAAACCACCCCATGGTGCTCTTCATGGCAGAAACTGGTTTCGTGCTCCCCAAGCCTGTGGCATCTGTAAATCCTGCTTATTGTTATATGGGCAACAAATGCTGCTTTTCCAGACACTCAGAAGTGACACACTGGGAGATGAATGGCAGGTCTGTTACATTGCTCAGACATTTTGGATTGTCTTCCTTTTCTTTCTCTGTGTCACATTCTTTCACTATGCCTATTTCTTGACAGTGGTTCTGGTTCTCGTTCCATCTGTTCCTGAATTGTCATCTTCCTTTTGTTCTTTATAAATTACTTCCATTGTCCTGTGTAAGTACTCCTCAGCCTCCCCATGGGCCATGGCATAAGGACTATTCCACAAGGAGCGAGGCTGGAGTCTTGTGTTTATCAAACCGCAGTTGAGTAAAGCGAGTCTTGACTTTAGAGTTCAAAGACTGGATTTGACACTTAGATCTTCCACATTCTACCATGGGGATTTGTCAGCTGCCTTTACAAATATGATTCTTGGTTTACTCATCTATCAAATGGGGACAATGGTTCTTCTGGACAAAGTAATTGAAAGAGACTCAAATTACATGGCAAAAGCTAATTTATTTTGCAGGTGCGACATTTTGATCTCTATTATAGTTATTATAACTGCACAGAGAGAGGGAATCTTTATCATTTAAAAAAATTCATCAACTATTCTATAAACTATTCTATAAAAATCATCATCATTCTACAAGCAAAATAATGTATATGACTTAAAATTATGTGTACATTTTGCATAGCTTGTCTCAACCAGTGTGCAGTTTTCTTTCTCGTCAGGAAATCGTGGCTGATTTCTGATTTAAGTCAGGTACATGGCTTTTTTTCACCTGTTTTCCTCCAAGCGTTTTCTACTGGACGTGGAACTCCTCAGGTGCCTCTACTAGGCATTTGGATGCACAGGTAGACCGTGTCAAAAGGTTACCACGTCCTGCCCTCTGGTTGATCGTACTCGGGTGGTGAAGGGACTTTAACGGTCCTATAGTGTCCAAGCTCATCTGTCTTTTTCTCAAGGAGCAGATCACATTGTAGACAGGAGCGATAGAGAGCACTTGGTCCTTGCCCAGGACTGTCAGTGGAGCTCAGGCCAGCCCACACCCTCAAGGAACAAGAGTGTCTTTCTCCTGACTGGAGTCCACAGAAGGCTGGAGCTTCTCACAGAAGGCAGTGTGCAGAGGGGCCGCCAGCCTGCCCGAGTCCATCGGCGGCACTTCTGCTTTCAGACAGGAAGCTTTTCTCTTGCCCACTGCTGCTCCTTCTCTAGGAACAGTCGTGGCATATCTTTTCTCTCCCCTAAGGCAGAGCTCCGAGTGTCATTTTTGGAGCTTAGAAGTCACTTTGAACCTTCAAGCTCTATGCTGGAGGATTCTTCCTTATCTTAAAGGATACCGGGAGGCAGAAAAGGCCAAGAACATCAGAGAAGAACAGCATATTTGTCCAAAATCGAGGATGTGGGCAGCGTAGTCTGGGCTATTTGTAGGGATTTGTATTAGGGTTAGGAGTTTTAAAAATATGCATTTGTGTATCAATTACTTTGGAGGGCTCAATTGTTCAGGTGAAGGCCCTTTAAAATCGCATCACTGCTGGTCTAAAATACATTTGAAAGTGCGAATGCTGGAGGTGGAGAGGGGGAGCCAGAAGCCCACTTGTGCAAATATAGGGACATAAATGACTCAGTTTCCTTCTCCATAAAGAAGAAAATAACGCTGAGTTACTTTCCTGGCAGGTTAGCTAATGTGTGGGTGTATGTTAATTAACATCTTAAAGAATTGTGAAAGCATAAAAACTTGAGAAGTACCCTGGTGTAGTATGATTCTTGGTGCATTAACCAGCTTGTGCCTGCCAGCATTTATAAGAGTGAGAGAACAAGAGAAAGCAGGGAGCAGAAAGCAGAAGACATGTGCCCACGGAGCAAGACTGGTTCAAGGCTGAGCAAAGGAATCTAAAGTAGAATACCATCCTCATAGTGTACCTCAGAGAGCACCGTCCTCATAACGTTAGCTCACCTTCACTGAGGAAATGGGAATGCAACACTTCAGATGCTTTGGGCTGCAAATAATCGAACCCTTACCAACAGAGGCTTAGAGTATTAGGACAACAGAAAGGCATGGAGGGAGGCTGTCCGAAAACTCTGTAACAGCCTCTGGGATCCAGGATCTCACAGTCAGTCTCCATCATGCTTGAGATGTGGGGTCTTCATTCCATGGGTGGGAAGTGGCTGCATTTCTTCAGCCCTCACGCTGTCACCTGACTATGATCAAAGACAGGAACAAAGCGGGCATAGAAGAGTGCACCTGCTTCTTTTTGATTGGGGGGAATATCCAGCCCATCTACTGAGTCATGTGGTCATCCTTCAATGCAAACAGACGGGAAAGTGACTATCTGGCATTTTTCGCTTTTATTGTGAGAGACAGCCTCTGCCAGTGGAAAAGAAAGGAAGGGAGAAAAAAAGATATTTTATATAGATGTAAGCTCCTAGTGCCTTTGTAAACAGTGGACTTGTAGATAAAGATCAGGGATTTGTTGGGAAATATTCACTCTGTGAACACCTGAGACAATTGCGCAGCTTCTCTCTAACTGCCAGCAATATGCTTGCCTAATTAGTTTCTCTACGGTCCCCACCTCTCTGTGTTCAAGCTTTGGCCTTGCGGTGCCTTCTCCTACCCACGGATCATCCCCAACAACAGACCCTACTGGATATGCATGTGGCGCCTGCACTGTAGACTAGATGCCTCTGTTGTAGCCCTTCCACACAACAGAGAGTATGTAAATGAGGGCTTAGGGACCCCAAGCAGCTTTGCATTCCTGGGAAGTTCACTAACTCTGCAAAACTGGATACAGTAAAATATGTGTATGGCAGCCCTGAAAACCAGTACTGAATCCTGGCTTGGGCCTGAAAGAAATGGGGGCAGTTCTATTGAAAAACCAGGCAGAAGGCCTAGTGAGAAATTAGTCAGATGTTCTGTGACACTGCCTAACCCACAGGCTTCCATCTGCTTGCACCCTTCTCTTCCAAATGAAGTACCAGTTGTGTTTGTTCGGTAACCAACTGGGCATCCTTCCTCTCATCTCCTCAAATTGCAAACCAGCAGCAGCAGCAGAAGTTTCCTCCCTATCAGACCAGAGCAGCACATGAAAGTTATTCATTCTCCTCCCTCTTTCCTGATGCATTTTTCATCATTAAAGGGAAAATGTCATTTTGGTGACAGATATTAGTATGATTGGTGTCAGGAATGAATCTTCCTTTCTCTGTCAGCCTTGCTTCACACGGTCCTAAGACAATGTTCTGTTAAAAGGCCACTTCCATTTCCAACTCCAGTGGTGTGCGAGAAGGGCAGGCTTCGGCTGTGATGGATGGGCTTAGTCAAGGCTGGAGCGGTGCCAGGGAGCGCAGCTGGAGCCTGACCCTTCTACCACCAGGCGAGCCTGAGGAGGTTTCTAGGAAGCCCATGTCTTATTTCTGGCTGAATTCTGTTGGGAGCAGTCTTAAAAAGAGGAAACCTCCAGCTCTGTTTGGTGACAAGGTTTTAAGAGATAGAAGATTTGCCATCATCAATGGCATCTAGAGTGATATAAATCCAAACCCTTCTATTGGAAAGCTGACCTAGAAATGAAAATTTTTGTTTTCTTTCAGCAAAAATGTAGGCCAACCTCTGCAGATGTTTTTCTAGGTGCAGCTCTGAGCCTTGCATGAGCTAGAGGTAATAACACTTTCGCCTCTGCAGCATACCTCATCTGATGCTCTGCAGAAAACACCCCTCCAGAATTCATTTAGAGTTCAGTTTCTTTATGCGTGAAACACAGATAATACTACCGCAGCTGTCTCTCTCAGCTACTGAGAGGCGGCTTCTTCAATGCAATGAAGGTTTATTGAACTCACACTCTGGGCCATGCGCTTTGCTCAGCCTTGGGAAATAAAAAAAAATAAACGGGAAATAGCACCTGCCTTCAGAGAGCTTATAGCCTGGTAGGTGAGATCAGGCAATTATACACAGTCAACCATAAGTCAGAAATATATGTGTTTAATAAATTAATATATATATGCATATATTCTAAAAAGAGTTTGATTTTAACTAGTTGGGGGAGGGGCAGGGAGCATCAGTAAAAGTAAAATTTCAAGAAGGAAATGGAATTCTAACTCATCTTTGAAATCTGAATGGGACTTAGAAATCTGTGGATGAAAGAGAAGAGAATCCTGGCAGAGCAAAAATCAGAGCAAATAGTTTGGGATACGCAGAGAGGCTGAAGAGTCACAGGATGGTGGATGAGCGTGGAGGTTGGACCACAACAGAAACTAAGGCTATAAAGTTAGCTTAGGGTATTTCTAAGGGCCTTGGCTGTCAAACTTGGGAATTTGAACTATATGGCATAGGCAGGAGAGCCACTGAAATTTCCTGTACAGATAAAGAACATTACGGAACTATCCTTCAAAAACGTAAAGCTGGCTTCTGTGATAGAATTTTTTATATCAGGAGTTATCCACTTTTTCTGATCCAAATCTCATTAAAAAATGTTTTGTAACACACTTATTACTATGCAAAATTAAGTTGATAATAAAATAAGCTACTTATACACTTAGTTCAAAAAATGACCTCTGTAATGTCCTAACTGGATCTACAAGAGAAATAAATAGAAAATGATTGATAACCAAATAAGTATAAAATAAATCTTCTGGCCCAACTACACATAGGCTGTATTGAATATCTACATGTAGAATCTCCACGAATGTGATGGCTACAGCACAAGCTGATACGGGGGTGTATGTAGAATTGGTGACTTAAATACCATGAGAAGTGTTACCATCGGTCACATGATTTTCCAAGCTAGTGAATGATTCTTGGTGAAGATCTGAACAAATCAAAGCACAATCTTCCCTTGGCTTATAGGTGCTTGCCTTCTTGGAAGATTAGTGAACATGAAAACCTTGCAAAAATATTTTGTGTTTATATATCAAGCGGAGTTCATTTTAGGCTTATCGGAAAAAAAAAAGGTTTCACTCACCCAAATGTCTGACAAGCATTCTGCACCCACGACTTTGCTGAGTCTAGCCTCTCTGGCCCCCATGCACTAGGGGGCAGGAGCGTCTCCACAATTATAGTGACAACCAAGTTCCCCTGAGAAGTCTGCCCAGCCCTTCCAAGAAGCAGCAGTTTAGGTAGAGGCAGCGTTGGAGGCAGAGAGATGAGTTAAGATTTAATTAAAATAGTAGAGAAAAGAAACAAGGGGAGGCTTAGCCTTAGCCATGGCTGTGGAGTCCTGGAAAGGAGGAAGAAATGTAGGAGACTTCCCTACACGAGTGAGAGAAGGATGGAAAGGTCCGCAGGAAAGTTTGAAGCTCCATGCAAACATTGTTGCTGCTAGAGTTAAATGTCATCATATCACTTCACAGAAAGGATATCTGAAGCCCTAGAAAGGTGCAGCGACTTTTCCAAAGACACAGAACAGTCAGGAATTGCATTAGACACCCAACGCCTCAGACCTACCACTTCGCTGTAACTACTAAAGCAAAAGAGCTTCCGCTCAGCATGGAGAATTATATGCAGAGAACTAGAGCAGAGCAAACGCAAAGATAGAAACAACTTCTGGAAACAGTCAAATTGCAAGTGTTCTACTTAGTACCTTGTTATTTTATGGAAAGCCTGGAAAACTCTAGGATTCAAACAAAGATAAAGATTCTACAATCCATCCACTTCTGTTTGCTTATGCTTCTAAATATTCATCAGTAACATTTAAGACAAAGGAAAGAGATAATTACAAGGGGAGTTTTTTCAAGATAGTAAAGGTTAACAGGATTCTTGGCATTTGTGTCCTGTCAATTTCCATGTAATTATGCTCAATTCCCAGAATTCAGAGTCGGTTGTGCCTGTTAATGCTTAAAGATGATATCCTTGGAAAATAATTTATAAGATCGTTTCTCACATTTTTCAGGTTCAAACCAAGCACCCTGGCTAATAGTTTGATTATTATTAATGTTATTCTTGGATGGAGAGTGCTAGGAGGTCATAAGTTGGATTTGGGGATTAGAGTGGGTTTTTATGAGAGTGTGGTAAGCTAGCTTTCCCAAGAACAAAATAAGAGCACTGAAAATATTTATATAACCTGATTTATAACTTCTCCTATTTTAGTTTGATAAATAAGAACATGGGAAGGACACCTCAGTTCCCTAGAACTGTACTACCTCTTGGAAGGAAGAAAGGAGTCTGGTAGAGACGTCTGTGCAGGGAGGTACAACCAACTGGCCTCATGGAAAAAGATTAAGATGTTAGATTCTAGATGTTTTTACATGTTCATTCATTCAATCATCCTTCTTACATTGATTTATTATTGAATATATTTTATCTCTTTCTGTGCTAAGATAGAGTGATTATTAATAAGACACTGTCCTTTCCCTTTTCTGTTCTCTTGTAATCTTGCACTTTCCCTTTGTAATATATATTCCGCTTGTGATTCATTGATTATCTGTACAATTTTTCTAACGTTTATCTCTTCAGTGGGAGGTAGCCTTGGGGGCTGGACCAAGGATATGACAGTCCCTGGTGTATCGCATTGCCTACCCTAGTACATACTTGTTGAATACATGTGAGAAGGGTGCTCTCATCCCAGCTGGGCAATCAGAAACCATCTTTCCAACCAGCTTACTTGAAACCTGATTTGGAAGAAAATTTTCTAGAGTCCTTCTGGTCTTAAGCCTGCCATTCCTTTAGATCGCTGGGGCCCTGTGCATGTTCTTCAGCTATGTCTTCTGGAAAACAAAGTGACTAATATAGCTTCCCAAATAATGTTATAGTTAGACACCTTCTGGGGAAGCAAATCATGTGGAGCATAAACTTCCGGCCCCAGGCCTATGCATTATCTATTGTTCTGGACGATGGCTGTCATAATGCTCTTCCACTAGAGTGGAAAATGAAGAATTATATGTAAAACTGATTGCTTCCCATCATGCTCTGGAAAGTAGGCTGATACAGGGAAGCAACAAGGCGGAGAAGAAAGAGCACGGAATCAAGAGTTTAAAGGCACATGCTGTAATCCGGCTCTTCTGGTCATTAAAAGTTGAGTCCTTGGGGCCAGCCCCAGTGTCCTGGTAGTTAAGTTTAGTGTGCTCTGCTTCGGCGGCCCTGGTTTGGTACCCGGGTATGACCTACACCACTCTGTTAGCGGCCATGCTGTGCCGGTGACCCATGTACTAAAAATAGAGAAAGATGGGCACGGATGTTAACTCCAGGCAAATCTTCCTCAGGAAAAAAACAGTTGAGTCTTTGGAAGGAATGAGCCAAGGGAGGTGAGGAAAGTGCCCGAAGTACATCAGGAGGGAATGTCCAAGGAAATAGTGAGTGCAAAGAGAAGTAGGCATCCCAAGCCATTGTTAAGAGGGGAAGTCAGGAGTCAGACATGGAGGAAATAGTCAGGGGAGTGGAGGATAGGAACAGAAGGCACTCCGACTAATTCTACCTAAAAAGATGCTTTTCCCTTGCTCAGGGTTCATTTTTCACACAAATCACACACGTATTTTCTTGGAGCATTCCAAAAATACTCTTACAAGTGTATACAAAAGTTCTCGAATGGGTTGTGCTATAAGGTATGCAGGGGGAATGATAAGCATAATTCCATTATCCCTGGCAATGTAGACAATAGAATTACTGGGTAGATGAGAACGTGACATTAGAAAGGTCACACCAGGTCACATCAATTCAGATGTCCTAGTCACCTATCTTGGACAGTGGCAATTTTGCACGGGAATCATACTTCAAAGGTTAGAAATATATATCAGACACCCTAACCTAATAAACCAGTATGGGTCTGTCACCCATTAATTTATCCAAATCTTCCTTATCCTATTTAGATATTATTTTTGCCTGTATAACCTTTTATACAGACATGCTTGTTCTTATCCTTAATCTACCATCTTTCAATTTCTTGAGATTCTTTTTTATTTCTAGTTGGAGTTCGCTCATTAAGCGTGTGTACACCCTATCCTTACACTTCATGAATACCAAATGTCCCCATCTTCTTAATGTCTTTTCATTTGTAAGTTTCTGCCAGAAAACCATTTTAATTTTTGAATTTTCCCTGACTGCATTATTCATTTAAATTCAGCCAATATTTATCAAAAACCTATTATGTGCCAGGCACTGTGTTAGGCTTCAGGAACATAACAGAGAAAAAGACAGAATTTGAACTATTACACATATTACAAATGTTAGAAATGCTGATGCAGTGGGCATTTACCCCAGTTGAATGGCATAGTTAAGGTAAGGTCTTTATGAGGAAGTCAGAACTTAAAAGGATGAATAGACTTACCCAGAAAGATGTGGGGACAGTATTCTAGGCAGGAATGCAGCATACGCAAAGCCCCTGAGTTGAGAAAAAGGAACCTTTGAGATATTAAAGCAATAATAAAATAAAGACCAACATGGATCTATAAGGGAAGAAGTGACAGGAGAAAAAGTTGAAAATAGATAAAGGCAACATCATGAAGGCTCAGAAACCACATAAAAGATTTTGGGCTTTATTTAAATCGTTGTGTGGCGTCACTAAGGACGGAATGGGGAGAGTGACCTGGTCAGATTTTCAGGAAAACTTTATTCCAGTGTGGATCCTGAAACAGATCTAGAAAAAGCAGATGGAGAAAATCCATGTAAGAGGGAATTGAGATGCCAAGGAAGAAAATAAAGAGAGATGGTGGCTGAGGCCAGGGTGAGGCAGTCGGGGTTGAGAAAAGTGGCTATCCATTTTTGGATGAAGAACCCATGAGAGAGAGAGACAGAGAGACAGACAGACAGACAGATTGGATTATGGGGAGGCAGGCAGTGGTGAGGGAGAAGGAGAGATTGAAAGTGACTCCCGATTTCTGACTTGAGCAATTGGGTGCATGAAGTTCCTGTATTATTTGTGAGCTATGATGATAACTACTATAAACACTACTGAAGAATTTAGCCATCGTAATTTTGAGTAAAGGTAATATTTCTTTCTTTGTTTCTATTTTTCCCAATATCCTGCTAATAGCTTTCATAAAACGTTTGGCCCAACCCTTCATTTTTGACAAAAATCCTGATACCTCAGACAATAATCTATAGTATCATATTCCAAAATGTAATATGAAGACCATAACCTAGGAACCACTGGCCATGACTGATTCCAATGTTGTTTTCCTGGGATATAAAAGAGTAATTACTGGCTACTATTTCTGGATTTTGTACCACATGCCAGGTACTTCACTGGATACTTTCCACACGCCATCTCATTAAACTCACAGCAAACAGACGAGGTAGGTGATATTCCTATTTAATAGAGGAGAAAATTGAGGCTCTGAAGGTAAGAAAATTATCCAATGTCAAGCTGGCAATTTGCGGAGCCAAAGCCACTAACCCCAACATCCATGCTCGGTCCACTCCTCATCACTGTCCCTTCGTCCACTGCCCGGAGTCCAGCATTTTAGACACACACTTTAGATGATTTTTCCTAAAATATATTACATCACGTTTGTCCACTTCTCTGCACACACATGACTTTATGGATCATTTCCAGCTCACGTGTGTCACCTAAAGATTTAATCACTTAGGGAACTTCGTGACTTCTGCAAACTTGGGAGAGTTTTCTATGCATTCCCTCTGACAGGTCATTGACAAAAATACTATGTTTGGTTTGTCCTAGCAACATGCCCTTTGTGAATCTAATGTTAATACATTGCTGTATAGAAACATGTCAATATATCCTTGATTTTTGTCTTAGCTTTACGCTAGTTCTCCACTTTTGAAGAAAAGAGTCCCCTCATTACCCACTTTGTTATTTTAAGGCATCTTTGATCCTGACACCTTGTCAAAACTGTTGTGAAAGCCTAGGTAAATTATTTTCACGTGTTGTCCCTTATTCACACGCATACTCACAACATTTTCCCCATCCTCCCTCCTACAGGTTCAAAGCACTGTTCAAGGCCACTGTCCCAGGCCACTCACAAGTTTCTCTGACTTTCTCACTACCTGCAGCTGCACCTGTGGCTTCTTGGTAAACTAGATGGAGAAAGCGTATAAAAGGCTTAGGGAAGTCATTCCTGTCCAGGAGGGAAAGCCCATATCGACTCCCAGGCTGGGAAGGGTGTGGTACTCTAACTGCAGCCTTCACTGTTCAATGGGAAAGCCCCTGCACTTCTAGTGGTAAGACGTAGAGATGGACCGGACGGTAAAAGGAGGAGGATGCGTAAGCTTACAGAAATGTGTTCGATTATTTCTTGAGTTTCTAAGACTCAATAAATAAAGACGCTTTGAATACGGAGCATTTTTTTAACTGAAGATGCTGTAAGGATTGTGAAGTGTCTCTAGTCTGACTTGACAGAGATTGAAATAAAGGAGAAAAAAGGAAGTGGGACAATTTGTGTATTAGTTTAATTAGAAACACAAAGAAGCAAGGCTTCCACAGGAAGTACAAATGCAAGCCTTTCACAAGCAAACAGTGAGAATACGTTTAGTTCTCTTAGAAACTTGTGGAATGCCTTCTCCTGGATGCTTCCATATCCCCTCCCCATGTCCATCTCTGACTCCATCCCCTCCCCCCTCTCCAGGGCCTGTGAGGCAAACGGTGAACATTTATAAATCTAACTCCGGAAACTAAACCTCTGAAAACCTTAGGGTCAATTATTTTAGTCTCAACCAGTTTCCATGTCTCGAGAAAAGTTAACTCAGCTTGAACACTAGCCTATCTGATTATGCGTTTATCTTTAACCCACGTCTCGTAAACTGATTTGATGAAACCAGAGAGTGAGTGTGTGCTTGTATGCATGCGTGTAGAAATTTTGTAAATGTATTATAATCATAGCAGAATAACGTTCCAGAAGTTCAGCCAGGACAACGTTTATAATAAAAAATATTGATTGATTTCAGGGAAAGCAAAGATCAGTTCTCCCCAATTACACTCTCACTGCCCCTTCTAAAGCAGCGTGACTCAGGAATTATATCACAGCTCTTAGTCTTTTATATACAGCTGCTCTTATCGAATGTTCCTGATGGCATATAAAATAATGCATATGTACATAGAATTTGTTGTGTGTCCTAAATGGCTTATCCTAAGAAACTCAGGAAAGACTGAGACAAAACTGCATCAGAACAAGTCTAAAACATGAAGTCCACATGCAAAAATTGCTAACAGAAAGGAGAGAAAGAGAGAGAGAGACCGAGAGAGGAATTCAAAATAAAAGTAAGAAGAGGGAGAGAGATATAGGCAACACAGAATAAGCTCTTACTGAAGAGATGGCAAAAAATAGGTCCCCAGAAAGTCAAAAGACACAGAGTATAAAACTTACTAGTCCAGTTGACCTCTCAGGCCCTTCCTACTATGATATTCTAATAGTCTAGTCTTAAAAGGATGGTTTAAATATTTTCTCTATGGCTGGGTGCCTGGCATGGACTATGATCTAGGCAGCCATGTCCCAGCTAGGCTTTAGGGGAAGATTCCCAAATGGGCAATTAATTTAGATTTAATAGGACAGTTACCGTAAGCTTAAATAAATGCCAGTTAAATATTAACAGCATATTTATTGAAGATTAACATTGCTGGTTGCATTGTGGGATTTCCTTTTCCTTAAAGAAACTCTTTATCGCAAGACTTTTAATCATCTTGACTCTTCTATCGGCTTGCCTTAGATCCAGGGCTGCTCACTAATTACTTCGTAGAACACTTTTCTGAATTTTGAAGTGGATATCTTGATGAACGAGAAGAGTGGAAGAACATGATGATGGGGGCTATTTCCCTATGAGAGGAACTGGTAAGAGAATATGAACAATAAACTGCTTTTGAGAAAAGTGTGAAAAAGCGTTATAACCATAGGCTGTTAGAGTTGGAAGGGTCCTGGAAGTCGTTTAATCCAAACTCCTCATTTAGAAGGAAAGTCGAAGCAAACTGGGCAACTTCATACATCAGACTTGGGGCTTAAATGCAACACCCTCAACCCCCAGCCCCTCTACCACGTTGTTGTCTTACTCTGGAATAATTCTTCTGTCAAAAGTGCGTTAGCCCATTTGGATGCATTAGGCCTAGAGGTTCTCAACAACACACCTATCATGAAGATGTTGGTTCTTTTGACAAATGAAGAAACCAAAAATTCAAAACAGCAAGTGACTTATCTAAGGTGACATAATGATGGCCTGAGTTGACTATAGAACCCAGGTCTTCTGGTTTGCAAAATGATACTTACAAAAGGTCATCTCCAGTAAAAAGGACAATTGAACCCATACGTTACTGAGCAAATTCTTGTCTCACTAAAATTTACTTTTGTTGCTGCTCTTGGCTGGGGAACAAGAGATAAAACCTCTAAAGAAAATGCAGAGAAAAGGTTAAAGAGAGACATGAGTAAAAGACAACTGTTAGAGAGAAAGGTGTGCAGGGGCAGAGGCAAGCCAATTCCTTTGACGGTAAATTTGGGTTCTTAGCTTCTGGTTTGGGGCTGTGAGATTGCCATTCATGAGACTCTTTCCATATGAGAAACCACTGCCTGACTCTGGTTGGTCTGCATCTTGTAAACCTTGGAATTGGTGTCTGTCTATGCATGTAGATGAATGTCTGCACGTAACCCTTGCTCCCTTGCACAGAGGTTCTGATGCTAATCCCGAGGCACTGCTCTGGGATGTTCAATGGTAGAAATTAGGAGAGATGCGGCAGACACAGGATCTTATCATCTAACGACTAGTCTAAGATCCAGAGCTGAGGAGGCTTTGGATTCAGCCATCAGGCAGACAGGAGCAAAGAAGGGCTTAGAGCTTCATGGGAGCTGCTCAGAGGGCATTGCTTATTGTCTGATGGATGGAAGTGTCTTGTCTTTTCTCAGGTTATTTTGCTATGTTTCAGATATACGTGGGAGCATGACAGATAAAAGTTCTCAAGCTGCCGCAGAAAGAGAAAACCATATCCTCTTTCTCAAGCGCAGGCTGTTTCCCAGAGACCTATATCCTGTGTACTTTTGGAGAGCACTGGGGTGGTGACACGGGAGGGGAGCGGGAGGGTCACCCTTCTTCCTGCCCTGACTTGGAGGCTAAGCTACTTCCCCTGTCTGCCCACATCTCAGCGTGAAGCTTCTGCTCTGTCTCTGGGATGCAACCCTGCAGGAAGTGCACACTGAGAGTGCTCATAGGCCTGCGCTCAGAGGGCTGTTCCTGGGGTCTCTGAACAAATGTCATACTTTGACCTCCTCTGAAGGAGGGAAGCCTATCCACTGGCCATCACTTCTAGTCCCAGTGCAGAAGCACAGTGGCTACCGTGTGTCCAGTCCCTGCTGTGTAACAGGCCCTGTGCTAAACTCTTTACATCAATTGTCTTATTTAATCCTCACATCAACACTTTGAAGTAGGTACCACTGTTACCACCACTTTACAAACAAGGTCTTTCTCCTGAGATCACACAGCTAGTCACGGGAAGATGACTTCCAGTTTGTGTGATCCAAAGCGTATGGTCATTCTTAATCAATAAATGTGTACTGAATGAATCGATGAATGCATAAACACAGAACGTTGA
This sequence comes from Equus przewalskii, assembly GCF_037783145.1. Lineage (NCBI taxonomy): Eukaryota > Metazoa > Chordata > Mammalia > Perissodactyla > Equidae > Equus > Equus przewalskii. The sequence goes on from NC_091836.1 coordinate 40,830,884, forward strand.
AGCACTTAGAGGTTTTCAATTGGACAGAGCACGTCAGACGTACCCATCCTCAGTTTTAATAAGCACCACCTGTGAATACAAAAGGCAGCTTCTGCTCATGGGCCTTCTGGGCTTGAGTTGTGTCACTTCTGTCCTGTATGCCTGCAACTTGATTCCTGCCCACATGCATTGCCTGCCCCTTCACCTCCTTCTTGCTGTTAAGTCCCAGCTTAAAGGCATTTCCTTAGAGAAACATCTTCTGATCCTAATTGGATCCTACAAGAAACTTCTGTCATATGCATTCTTCCATTCCCTCCCCATAGCTCTATCTAGTGCTTTTAGTATCTGTCTCCCTGCCTGACAGTGGGAGTTATGAGGGTAAGACCCCCGGTGCTTTTGTTTTTGTCTCTCTCATCCAGTGTGAACCCACCACCCAGCACATAGCTGGCATTTAGGGTGCACTAAACACTTGTTTGTTGAGTAGATTAACTTCTTCCCTACATTTACAAATCCTTGAGAGTACCCTTCCCCTCCCAATGCCATTTTAAATGAACTTAAAAACCATCGTTAGTGCTTGGAAATCTGGACAAGTGTAATGGGGCAAACAGTTCCCAAGGGGTGGATGGACCCCAGATCAGTGATGAGGATGTCCTCAAGAGCTGACATGGAGCAGAGGGTTGAGTTCATTACACCTTCAACATTCAGGAATGTAAATACAAATAAACTCCTGACAAACCCAGTAACACTAGACTATAAACAAATTGAGGGCAGGAGCTACGTCTTCCATCTTTGAATCTCTAACTTCCAACACAGCTTCTGGTGGATAGGAGGAGCTCAAAATCTCCTTGTCAACGTTTACTGAATAAACTGAATTCAGATGAATAAGTGGATACCCAGAGGGATACTGGACAGTGATAGTATCACTTCTTCTGTGGTTCTCTCTCTTGTCCACAGGTAAAGGAGATGCTTTATTATTTAGCTCTTCAGCAGTTTCCTTACCTGACAAATGGAGTGGAAGGAACAGTGGAAAGGGGCCAGGAGTCCAGAGTTCCAGTCCTGATTTACCAGTTATTGACTTTGTGTCCCCATGACAATGATGACTTCCTCCTGGGCTCAGTCCTCCACTTATGCAAAGAGCAGTCAATATTAAACATCTCCCAAGGTCCCCTCTTGCCGTATCCTTCTGTGACTCTGGGGATCCCGGGTCTTGTTATGACTGGAAACCTAGGTAAGGAGAGACCCCGCCCTACAGACCCCTGGCTCTTGGGATGCTCCCCTTTGGGTGTCTGACTTTGGCTCCTTTGGTTCTTTGATTTCGATCATTCCTTCTTACTTTTCTGTCTACCTACCAACTGTTCTACCAACCATCTCTCTGCTTTATGCATTTCTGATAAAGATTTATGACTTTCAAAGTCCATAGTAGCCTAACCTTTGCCATTTCTCCCTACCCTCCTTCTTGATTCTCTCTATTGGTGACCTCTTTTTCCTCCCTGGAGGCTTCTTCTCTGTCTTCAAGTTGCTTTTTTGCTCTTCAGGCTGAAATCCTAACGTGCTGCACTCTAGCCCAGATGAACAATGGTTTTATTTTGATCCTATATTCATATAGGAGACAAAAATAGCACGTATTTTTCCAGAGTCCAGCCCTTCCTCACTCTCCTGGAGGCATCTCTTTATCCAGATGGACACTGCCATTTCTGATTAAACCTTCCAATATCTATGTGGTGCCATGCCACTCTAACTGCCTTGCATTTCTCATCTTCTTGCCTGTGCTCCTATTTGGAATCTCCACCAGGAGAGGGGGGCCTTTAGCCTTTTTAGAAAAGAGGAAGCAGAACTGGCATTTCTCAAGCTAGTGCTCTTCTCTTGGTCTCTTGTGTGTGTGGAAAAGTCATGGCTCTTTAGCTAACCTGGCTTGCTGTAGGTAACAGAGAGTAAAAGCAAACAACAGCTGACTTCCCTTTCAGTGGGAATTCTTCCCTGTTCCAACCCTGCTTTAGTGTGTAGATGCTACACTGCCAGAAGTCTCTGTCTCCCATCTCCTCACCTGCCCGCCAGCCCTCTGGAGTCTGCCCAGGGAACCCCTTCTCTCCCCATCCTCTGTAGTCATTGGATTATTAAAGGGAATATGATTGTTTTCTTTTGCTTAGGCAGAATATGTGTGTGGGTGCGTGTGTGTGTGTGTGCGCGTGCGTGTCTGTGAGCTTGAAAGGCATTGTCCTATAGATATTTTTATAACCTGAAGCAATTACAGCTGTCAGCACAGAGACAAGCTGTGACAAGTTGATTTATGTGTACGGTATATGTGTACGCAAGAGGGAAGGAAGGAAGGAGAGGGAGATGGGGGAAGAAGGTGGAGGTTGGCGCTCGTTAGGAATCTGCTTTCCAGGAGGCAGAAAGGAAGTTGTTTCTATAAAGAACACAAATAATGAAATTGCTCTGACTGTCATCCCTTTTTCATTAACTCGGATACGCTGGGAAAAATAAAATAAATCCAGCAGTTTTTATGAAGCAAGAGACAGGTTAGAAGATAAGCCACTAAGTGCTGGTTATATTTAGGGATTAGGAGATGGGAAGGGAGTTGACATATGATTTTGATCTTCATTATTTAAACCACTTCAATAAGGAGTTTGAATAAAATGGATTCCACTTTGTTAATTGAGCAGGCATCTCTGACCTTTCCCCACTTTCTAAACTTCCATTTTTGAATAAAGTTTGGATCCCTGGGTCCACAAAGAAGGCACGAGGTTGTGGGTGGCTTTTCTTTGTCCACCCTGAGCACTGCCTGAACTCGGCGGGGTTTTCTGCCGGCCGCTCCTGGCCAGGATGCTGCAGCGCAGCGCTGTCCCCTCGGCCAGAGACAAAGGTGGGTTGACTGTTTTAGATCAACTGCACGCAGACTACTACAAACGGAGCATCTTAAAGGGCCCATAAAAAGAATTATTTTTCTGCCCAGCCATCATAATGAAGCAGTGGCAGGCAAAATGTATTAATAAAGCATCTTCCACCTTAAATGGATTTCTAAGTATTTTACTGTAGAGTTAATCATGTCTGTAGGCCCCTCGGGAAGGCCTGCTGTTGCATTATCCACATTCCTAGATGCAAAAACTAACGCTCATTTGTACCTACCTGGGAATTAGATGCAAGAGCCAGGCTTAGAATTTATTCTGAAAGGAATCATCACTGACATTTTCAAGCCCATAGGGAAATGACTCCAAAGCTCAGGATGAGTCCCTTCCCCCCATGACTGGCCTTTGTTTCCACTTGAGGTGGTGAGGATGGGTTTAGGAAGAGGGGTCGGTGGGGGAGCATGAAGGATGGTTAAAATGGACAGGTGGATGATTAGAGATAATTCCTTGGCTTTGGGGGAAGAAGAATGCCAAATTCAGCAGACTGAAAGCACACGTAACCTCACGCCAGGCGACTGCTGTCATACAACATCTTAACTTGGTGATATCATTCAACTTCCCATTTTCACAATTTCTCATTGTAAAACGGAGATAAAATAGGGTCTTGTAAGAATGGACTGGTGCTAAAACAGGTTAATCTTCCTCCTTTTCTTCCAAAAATATAAACAAAAGTCTCCTGTTCTCCATAGACATCATATTTTTTCCTGATAGTAAAGTCGTTTTTTGTGGCCATAAGTTGACAATCGATTTTTTTGGTGCTATATATCAAAAGGTCCCCACTGGCCAAAAGTAGCAGATGGGTTTCCTGGAGAATTTAATATCAGGAAAAGTCACCAGAGGAGACGAGAGAAGAATGGGCCTAATGATGGATTAATTGAGATCTTCAGTGTAAAGTTGCTCAACTTTTCACGGTCGACCACTTTCTAGTCAACTGTTAAAAGAGAAAGGCAAGCCTGCTCAGGCTTTCTTCGTCACCCTGGAGTTTGGCTTTCACATCTGTAAACCCTACCTTCACCTCTAGAGACCTAAAGTAATTAGAGTGAGGGGGATATGACGAGTGAAAAGTTTGCGTCATCCCTAACACGCGTGTCAGCCACATGTAAGTGATGGTTATTACTTGCAAGGCACAAGGACTTTTATGACACCAGGACTCTTAATAGTTATAAGGACACAGTCTCTTTGGTGTTGGCAGGATAGTTTTGGGGAAGAATTTTCTGTTATTTAACAGTTGTTTAAAAAAAAAAAAAGCTTCCTGGTTGGATATGATCGAAAGTCGAGCAGAAACAACAGAGCCACTGTTGCTTCCTCTCCACCCCCAGGGAGAACTTGCTGCATGCAGGGAGCTCTGATGTGGACGTCCCTCAGGAGAGAGTACTCAGGGTTAGCGGTCCTGTGTAGGCTGGGCTGCCCTGGGCTTCCCCCTCCTCAGGACCCAGGCCCAGGAGGGAGCAAGCATTCCACTCTGTCACAGTCGAAGTTAAGGGAGAAATAAAAATGTGGGTACAGGGGAACCCACAACAGCCAGAGAGGAGAAGTGACAGGAACTGAGGCAAATCCAGTTTATCCTGGGTTTCAAGAATTTGAAAAAACACTTCTTAAAATGAAACCAGCTCTGCAAGAGTGTGAAGCCAGGGAACTTGGGAGTCAGCTGTATAAATAAAGCAAGGGGCTCGCACTCGGGTCGTCTGAGGGGGCACTTTGCAGGCTAGCGTCTTTTAATGTCGACAAAACAAGAATGAAGAATGTAAGTCAGTGTCAGAACTTGACCAAAATTTTGATGCGATTTTGCCAGTTTCGCACACGAAGAGGCTTCTTTGATGTTGCGTTGTTTTATATATGGAAGCTCTCTGCTTAGAATAGTGGTGTTGAGTCTCTGGCGTTTGAAAGTAGCTTTTGGGGGGGCTGTCGGGTGGGCGTCAACTATTGAATAAAAATGAGGTTATTCTAAAACCTCCTCCCCACACTCTAAAATTACCCCAAATGCTAACGGAATTAATCTGATAATTTTAAAGGTGCATGTATGCATGCTGCAGGCTTTTCCTGTCCTAGTTAATTAGTTTGTGACCCTTATTAAGATGTCTCGGGCTTATGAAGACTGGGTGGTAACTTTGCCTTTCTTCTCAATTTGGAAGTGACAGCTCTTTAAGGGGGAAATGGTTAAACTCGTGGCCTTGGCGCCCGCACCGCCGTTTGCGGCATGGCGCGGCGCGGCGCGGCGCGGCGCGGCGGGGGTTAAGGTGGGCGCCCTCGCCCCGCGCCCGCCCGCCCGCCCGCCCGTCGGGATGAGCGCGCAGTCGGCCCGCCCGCTCGCGCCGGCACCGGAGAAAGTGGCGGTCAGTGATGGAGCCGCTGCCATGACAACCCCGGCGGTCGGGGCCCGCGCGCGGCGGGGCTGCTCCCGGGAGGAAGGCGGCGCGGAGGCCGGGGGCGGCCGCTGAGCGTGGCGTCCGCGCGGCTCCGGTGCTGGCTGCGCCTCGCCTTCCCCAGCGAGCGAGCGAGCGCAAGAGCGGGGGCCGCCACGGTCCGCTCCTGCCCGGCCGCCGCCGCGGCGACTGCTCCCGCCGAGGCCGGCGCATCGCAGCGGCTGCAGCGCCCAGTTCGGCTCCGAGGAAGTTGACCGAGGCGGCTGCGGCAGCATCGCCGGTCCGGATCGCACGAAGCCCGGCGTAGCCTTCTCCTCCTCGCACACCCCCTGCCGCCTCCTGCGTGCTCTACTTTCCATCTCCGCTATTGTTACAGATTATTCTCTGCTGGCAATCCTTCCTCCGAAACTTACAGAGAAAGTGTTGGATTTCCCCTTGTTCGAACAGAGGAATTGCAGACCACCTCTGGGTAGCCGGATCTAACCCAACCCCTGTCCCCTTCTGGTACCAAAGTGCTTACTCCACTCCAAAGTGCCATGTCTGAACTGTTAACGGGAAGAAGGGGCTCCTGAGCCGTGCCCACACCTTTGCACCTGCCTTGCGCTTTCCCGTTCTCGGCCACCTTCCTCGGCCGAAGCAGCACAGAGGAAGCCCCCCTTCGGATGTCCTCCGTGGAAACTGGTTCTCCGAGGCTGGAGCACTGAGGCTGGATCTGGGGGAGGAATATTAGACTTGGAGGAGTCTGCGCGCTTTTCTCCTCCCCGCGCCTCTTGGTCGCGGCTAGTTCACTGCTCCGTCCCTGTGCTCGCTCTCTCACCCCACCCACTTCCTGTGCTCGCCCGGGGGGCGTGTGCCGTGCCGCTGCCGGAGTTCTGGGAAGTTGTGGCTGTCGAGGATGGGGGTCTGTGGGTACCTGTTCCTGCCGTGGAAGTGCCTCGTGGTCGTGTCTCTCAGGCTGCTGTTCCTTGTACCCACAGGAGTGCCGGTGCGCAGCGGAGATGCCACTTTCCCCAAAGCTATGGACAACGTGACGGTCCGGCAGGGGGAGAGCGCCACCCTCAGGTAGGGAGCTGCCATTCTTGTGTGAATTATCAATGATTTGTCTGGGGGTGTGGGAGGAGAGGGGCAGGGGTGCAGGTGTGTGTGATGGGAGCCGCTGGCACGGAGGTCTCTGGGCTGCACAATTCATGGACGAGCTGGGTGCTGCGACCCGGGAATTTGGTGGTCATAGGGAAATGCTCAGAGGTGCTAGACATCAGCCGTTTTCCCAAAACTGGCCTCCTTGGCTCAGGACTTGGTAAGCATGAGGGGTGTCTGGGCAGGAAGCTGCTGAGATTGAGGACAGTGGCCTGGGCACTGTCTTTGCTGGGACCTAGTGGCCATGGTGACTAGTGGCCTGGCTGGGGCTCAGCGTCAACAGTCTTCTCTGAAGTTAATGAGTCCCAAAGGGCGGGTCTGGCTTCCTGTGAACGCCCTCACTCTGCCCATGCCATGGGGAGTCGCCTGCCTGGCTCCTCTACTCTGGTAGGGCTGCTCTTTTGTCCTGGGCCTGAGGGTACCCGGGCTTTCCTGAGCGCCTTCATGCCATGAGCTAGCGGGCAGAGGGATATGCTTTCTTCTGTCGGAACATGGCTTTCTGAGATTGATGTCAGGGAGGTGAGTCTGATTTGTCCTTGGAATATCAATTTACTCTGGTTAGCTGTGCTCTCTGGGTGCTGTCCACCAAAGCAACACGTGCAGAACTTGTCTACCCAGCAGAAACGAGCTGTCAGGGTTGGGTTCGGTCCCAATTGGCTTCTGGGCTTGAGGCTTACAGGCGCTGGAGGAGAAGACTTTTGGTCATGTTTTCCTGAGGCAGGAAGAGTCTGTCTCCCTGATTGCCCTGCCTGCTGAAACGCTAACTCGATTTCCTGTGTCTGCGCACTGAGCCGCTCACAGGAGAGCAACACAGAATTAGCGGCTGCAGTGGGAAATCTTACTCTCTGGAATGTTATGAGAGACTCAGCATGAAGTAGACGTTAAGAAGGTTCATGGGAAGGATGATTTCCCTGCCTCTCTTTGATTGCATATGCCCTCTTAAATAAAGTTTTCCAAACTAGGTCGTTGAGCTAACTGCAAGGCAGCATGGCAATATTCCCGTTCTTTGCACAGGAAGATTCTTGGAAAGATAGCCTCGGAGCTGGTGCCCACTGTTTTTCGCCCTGGTGACTGTTCTTCTAAGATCAGATTCTTTGTGGATGGTACACTTAAGGCAGTACCCACTGGATAGAAAATGTTGAGGAGGGGGCACTGGCAACACAGAGCTGACTTGTCGGGAGATTACCAAAGGAAGTGTGTGATTTAAGGACGCTTGCAAGGCCTGCAAGCATCCCATGCTTCTTTGTCTTTGGGGAGCTAACCCCCATGGCTCTGGTGAACTAGTAGTTACTCATTGGTTCAGGAAATGCACCTCTTCCACTGAGCCCTTTAGGGACTATTTTGAACAAAGGTTGAACATCTAACTGCCTCCCAACCTGAAATAACTAGGTATCTGCTTCATAAAGGGATTTCACAGGAGTTCCGAGTATGCCATGATTTCAGACTTTTAAAGAGAAAAACAAAAACAAACCTCTAAAGCAATATAGTGGATGGCTTTTAAGGTTGTCTGGATGTCCCTTTTGTCCCTAACCTTTGGCTGCAAGGAGAAGCCTCCAAGAGATAAACTGGACATTCTCGCATGGAGAACGTTTTAGAAACAAATGGGTTGGTATTTTCAAAAGGAGGGAGGAAGGTAGTCAGCGCTGTAGAGATTTGGAGATAAAGAAATAGCAGAGGGGCCCTGACAGAAGGTGCTCCCATGTGATAGGAGCAGTGAGGGGGGTTGGACGGCCAGGATCTAGTCTCCAGAAGGCAGCCCCCAGGCTCATGAGAATCAGGGCTCTCTAGACAGTAGCTGAATTTAGCAGATGCTCAGCCAGGGGATGGGCCTGGGTTAGGAGCAGCTTTCCTTTTAGTCACACTGTCATGCCCTAGCTGGCTTCTCTTTCTTTGTCCTTCCTTCCGCACCTCTTTCTTTCTCAGACTAGGGTCACTCTCCTTGTCTTTTTCAGGCACTAATGTTTGTTTGCATTTTCACATGTGCTCTAGACTCACTGGTCTTGTTTGGGTGTAGACGGGAGGAAGTGGGATATGGTGGGACACCTCTCTACACCCAACCCAGCCATGTCATAAAAAGGTCCTCCTGGAACCCCTCCTGACTTTCGGTGCCAGTCCCTGGGGCTGAATTTCCTCCTGATATGCAGGAGGAAAACCCTCCTAGTGGATGGACCCCTCTAGGGCAGGGATTAGAGGAGCTAGAATCTGCTTGACATCAACCTGTTGGCCGTGGGCCTGATTTAGGATGTGAATTGGGCAGCAGGTGCATGAGGCAGCCTGCACAGAGGCTGCTCATGTCTCTGCAGGACGACCCTCATTCTTCTCAGGCTCTAATGTACTGGAAGAAGGAAGTGCCGCCATGTTGGGGTGGACTTTTGTGGAGTGGAAGCCCTTGAACTCTCAAATACAAGCTCTGCACTTTGTAATTCGGTGTGCAAAGAAGCAAGTAGGAATTCCAGAATGCATTTTGTTTGCATGAAAAGTGATAAATTTGCACATAACCTGATTCCAGGTTGCAACAATCTAGTAGTTCAGAGCTCTGGGTCATTTTGTTTTTGCTTTTTATTGTGTGTATGTGGGTCTCTTCTTTCCTTTTTATTCCCTCCCTCTCTCTGTTCCTCCTTCCCTTCTTCCTTCCTTCATTTTTTTGTTCAGCAACTGACCAAGCTACACAGAACTACAACTAGAGAGGCCCTGAGCGCCTCTGCCCTACCCTGGAGAGCCACCCTGTCCGCATCGCTGTGGGTGATGATGGGCATGACGCTTGTAGTTTTCTTTTCAACCAGCAGAGGACTTTTTGCTCTAATTTCATTTTATTCTGCTTTGTTCTCCACCAGTTTCATTTTTGAGAATCTTTTCCAGTCCCCAAAGAATGAATGCTTTTTCAGTGGCAGATTCTAATGTGAGGCAACTGTTTTTTAAGGTTTTATTTCATCCAATTAGCACTAACAATCCTTGCAGAGGTATTGGGGAACCTTTCCCCTAACATGGCGTTGACAGCCTGAAAAGAATTGCAAACAATTTGCATTCTCCCACTCTTTCTGCCCTCCTGCTGATAGTCTCTATGCATATTCTTTTAAAAGGATGAGGTTACATAAAACAGAATGTGCAGTAATAGTAATATTAACCAGGGTGTATTGAGTGCTCACTATATGTTAGGGAGTGTTCTAAGTGTTTCATATATCTCACCCATCATCCAACCTCATAGCATTACCATTTAACCCCAATAAAAACCTTGTGATGGAGGTGCCATTATTATCCTCATTCTACAGATGAGGAAACTGAGGCATGAAGAGTTTACATCATTTGATTAAGATTGCACAGCTAGGAAGTTTTGAAGCCAGATTATGAGGCACTAGTAAAAATAATGTTTATAAGATGAATACTACTATCAATTATTGGTCAGTTACCGAGTTAAACATTTTGTATACATAGTAACATTTAATCATCACAACAACTCTGAAATAGACTTAATTATCCCCATTGTGTAGATGAGAAAGCTGAGGCCCAGAGAGGGAAATTTAACTAAAGTCACACAAGTAGCAGGGGGCAGAGCTGGGATGCTGGCTTGGGACTTTGCTCCTTGACTTTGCACACCAAGGTTCCCTCTTAAATTCTGTGTCCTCCTAATTCCTCGCTGGTGCTTAATATCCCCTCCACTCATTTCGGCTTAGCTCCTGTCTTGCAATGTTGCTTAGCTCTCTGTCTTCTTTCTCCGTGGGGATTGGCGAGCAGTAAGCTCTTGGAAAACAACGATCATGGCTTGTAACGCCGTGAGCACTGTGTGCTTTCAAATGTTTACTGAACTGATGAAATGAATGAAAACAAAACTAAAATATCCCCCAGCCTATATTCAATTTATCTCTTTACCACACTTCTCTATCATTTTAGTTTAAAATGCAACTGTGGTCAACCAACAAAGATTTATTGAGCGGTTCCTACATGAAGGGAACTGAGCAGAGTGTTGAGGTATGAAAAGGTATGAGGTGTGGACTTCTCACTCCAAGGCCTTGGATTCAGCTCAAAGGGCTGGACTTGGACAAAGAAGTAGTTAGCAGTTGAGGGAGAGTATGCCCATTCACAAATGCGTGATGCGAGGTCAGAGGAGAGCACCCTCTCTCCCAGTGTGGTGGGCCCAAGCTCCTCTGATGGAAATGCTGAGAAAGCAGTGAAGAGCAGTCCTACTGAGATGTCCAACTGTGTGAGTGTCATTAATTAGAGAACTTTGCTAATCATTGTGTTACTTGGCAATTTTTTTTTTTTTTGGTGAGGAAGATTGGCCCTGATATAACATTGATTGCCAGTTTTCCTCTTTTTGTTTGAGGAAGATTGTGACTGAGCTAACATCTGTGCAAATCTTCCTCTATTTTATGTGGGATGCTCCCACAGCATAGCTTGATGAGCAGTGCGTAGGTCTGTGCCTGGGATCCGAACCTATGAACCCCAGGCCACTGGAGCAGAGCATGCAAACTTAACCACTATGTCACCAGACTGACCCCATCACTTGGCAATTTTGATGAATGCGTTTCATAGATTCCCCAAATATGGCAGCAACTAGCAAAGTGAATTATTCCCTTGGGATCATCTCGTAAGTGTCAGAGGCTGAACTACACCTCTGCAGTCTATCTAGATGAGAGGCTTTGCACTGCACCATGTCGTTTTGGGGGGATGAGTTAGAAATAAAAGGTCTGAGAAAGGTACAAGATTGAAGTTGCATTTTGGTGTAACAGTTCCATGGACTAGCAGAGAATAATGTGGTTTTGATACTTGAGAAAACCCAGGGAGTTCCCTTCGGATGTAGGAGGCTGCGGCACTTTCCTCTTATCCGGTACAGCTCTTAGCCTTCGTTCATCAGCAGATGGAGTCTCTGTTAGTCTCTTCGGCTGCTCCACAGCCTGCGGAGGGAAGAACCGTGCCTGCTTCAGGTTTGTATCCCATACCTGGCACACGACTCGGCCCATGGTTTTTGCTGGTAAAGTCTGAGTGACTGTGTTGCTGCCCTTCCCTTCACTCCCTCTGTCGTAGGCACCTTGGCCTTCTGTCTGCTTCACGGAGGCAGAAAGCTGCTTCTAGCTATAGAGCCCTTACACTCATGACTCCCCATGCTGGGACAGTCCTACCCGCCATCTTCCAATGGATGGCTGTCTCTCATTTTGGCTTCAGCTCGAATGGAGCCCCTCGCGGAGGCCTCCCCTGATGCCCAAGTGAAAATAATCCCCGCCCGCCTCCCCCACTCTTCCTCTGGTGTGTCGTCCTGGATTTTGAGCTCAGAGCCGAGATCTGCATCCCGAGTTTTCCCTTCATTTATTTCGTCATGTGTTTATGACCTGTGTACCTCCAACTGGACTGTGATTTCCTGAGGAGAGGCACTTTCTCTGTCTGCTCTGCGCTGTGTAGTCTTTCTGGCCTGAAGAATGTGCTCAGCAGACGGTTGTAGTGTGAGCGAGTGAAGGATGAATGTCTGAGACCACCATATCCTTCTCCTCGCTCGTCTCTGTCCTTTTTCTGGAGTTGTCTTCGCTCTCCTGGCCCTGGACATGTTACTGGCTCCCTGTCATTTCTGTCTAGGTCGTGCAGCTGTGTGAGGCTTTCCTGTGTGTGAGGTTGCTCTTGAGGAGGTTACGCATGCACATCAGGACGAGCTGGTGTCTTTCTGCTCAGAACACAGATGGACGGTGTCAGTTATCTGTTATTTCATAGCTGCACCCATGACACTTGCCCTCTCTCTGCCAGGTCACTTCCCTACCCAGTCCTTGAGCCTCTGAAGAAGTGCTGTTCTCTGATGATGTACTCAACCCCAGCTGGACCTTAGGGAAATTAGCATTCTCAAGATAAGGAGGGGCCAAGAACCCCGCCTCTCTGCCCATCCTTCTTTCTCTCTATTTGGAGTCTGCTGGCAGCGTTGTCTCCTGGTGTAACTATCGATCCGTTGTTTATGAGTTAACTTGTTCAGAATAGCAATGCCACTCAGGCGGTGTCTGCTGCCCTGACCGCCCTGCCCCCTCCCAGGATCGAGCACTGCGGGCTCACCGCTGAGGCTCGCCACGCGTCCAGCCGGTAGACCATGGCTCCAAAGAGCATGGACAGATGGGGCTGCGGAGGGAGGCTCCTGAAAGCACACTCAGCCTGTTGAGGAGCCAAAAACTAAAATGGGGAAACTGAAAACCCAACCAACCCTGGGGCAGAAGGAGAAGGAACATGTTAGTTGTCACAGGAATCTAGGGAAGGGTTCGGAGGGCCAGTCAGTTCTCCGACACTCGTCACCTACAAGTATAGCTGCTTTGCAGACATATTTCTCTTTTCTTTTGAGTTTGAAAGGATTGCAGTGACCAGGGAATTCAGCCACCTGGTTTTACAGATAATGAGGCTAGTGATGATCAGTCTCTCCCAAGGATGCCTTCTTGCAAGGGTGACAAGGAGCTGATATCCAGCCCCCATTCCATCACCCACGGGAGCCCTAGCTCAGGGCTACCTGCGCCTGAAAGAAGGCCACCTTTTCCTGGTAAGCGCAAATGTACCCTGCTGACAGTGAGGGCTTCGGAGGCCACAGCTGTCCATCACCACGCTCTCTCCCACCTGCTGGCCTTGTCTGGTACTGAAGCCTACCTTCTCAGCCCTCAGGCTCTGCCTCTGATCCTTTAGGGACAGCTCTGTTTACAATGCATCAGGCGCTAAGCACTCTCCCAGCAGTCTTCTTTAATCCTCACAGCTGCTCCACGAGCTGGGTGCAGTTATTATTCCATTGTACAGACCAGGAAACCCAAGCACAGAGCGGCAAAGTGCGGCATCTCCCAGATCACACAGGCAGGTGTGGCTGGGACTCGGAGGCCCCTGGTCTGCCTCCTGGGCCAGCTGTCTCTTTGTGTCATAGGGCTCTTCTCTTCCATGCCTTCTTTTCTTCATTGCCAAGTTCTCTTCTCAGAAACCAAGTGAATTTGGTTGTTCCTCCTTGTCCTGGAGCACAAGAACCTCCTTTCTGGAAGTATTTTAGGAATGGGGCCCAGGGGTGTTTAATGTTTTCTGTAGTTTATGGCCTGGAGATGCAGAGAATGACCCAGCTGGCCTCTGGAGCTCCCATCTCATCAGAGAATCCTAGAATCTCCATAGTTTGTTCAGCGTAAGACTTTTATTCCGAGTTCTTCCACCAACGTTTTGCTTCAGATTTCAGCAATCTTGGACTCTTACACAGAGAGTTAACAATTTCTCACATGGCCATGTATTCCTCTGGAATGGGATATGGAACAAATCTAGGTGGGAACACAATTCTATGAGGATTCCACAAGCCAGTGTATCTGGATGTGCTGGCAGTGGGAGGTAGAATAAGTCAGACTTTGACCTGTAATTTTCCTTCTTTGTTGTACTAAATTAGGAACATTGATGTCTCTCCTGGGGAATCTTGAAAACATTTATAACTATTATTACTAACATATTTATTCTCTTAGGTTCAAAGTCTCCACTGATGGGTAAAATATAACATTATCCTTCTATTATTTGAAGTCATTTTACTTCCTTGGGAACAGGTTGATGGGTTCCCACTCTGTGTAGTAGACTACTGATAATAAATAAATAAATAGTACCATTAACATCATATTGATGGTCAAATAATACTATTTTTAGGAAATCAAGAATTGATTGGGTTTAGGATGCAACTCAAATTACACGTGTGAGCCAAGGGAGAGGCGGGAGCGGTTGGAATGTTTAATGGGAGTGCAGTTGATGGAGACAAAGATCACCAACACACAAGACCTTCCTAACTCATAATTTCTTGAGTTGTTTTATTTCAGAGGGGGAGTGAGAAGAAAGGTAATTCTTTATTTTTCACAAAAAGATTGTTGCATAGCAAGTTAGGACGGTTCATGGCTCTGAAGATGAATTTTCTACCAGAAAAAACCATATGGAAGATTCTGTTGAGCCAGGTTATCTGAAACAAATAGTGTGATCAGGAATTCGTGTATAGATTTAGGATTTGTAGACCTTTTTTCCTTTCAAGACTGATTTTTCCATGATAATTCCACTGGAGTCAGCTGGCAAAACAGGGGTAGAGATGCCATCTCTGGCGGGGCGGGTGGGTCTAAGCCCTCCCAGCTTTAATGTTCTCTGATTGTATTTTCCCTTCATTCACATCTCCTCTTGATTCATTGAGAGGCGAGCTCAGAACTGGCACAGTGACGGCAAAAATAGAAAAAGAACTGTCTTTGCATTTGGTAATTTTTCTTCTGTGTGAGTCTAGGGCAAGACCCGTGTGTCTGGCATTAGAAACTGATCTTGGAATTCACTGATACAGCCACAGGAACAGTCCTTTTCACTTCAGCCCTATGCCAGGGGCTTAAATTAGTTTAAATTATATATAGCAGTCTCAATCTTTCATGATACGTTTTTCCCAAAATTTATTGGTTCACATGGTTTGGTTATTTGGGTTTATCTGGGCAAATTTGGCCAACTTTCTGTTTTGTCCGTGTGAGATATTTTGGCTTAGAAAGCTTTTGGGAGGTAAGATTTGTCATAAAATGAACATATGAATTAATCTTATAATCTTACTGATGGATTTTTAAAAATAATATAATTTTTAATGAAAACAGCATCAACCTCTAGACTGATGGAAAACGGCAAAGCTGAAATCAACCTTCAGATAAAGCTTTGTTGGCCCCGTGGAGGAAAAGGAAGATAGGTTTGTGTGAAAATAATTTCTTGATCTTCTCTGCCTTTCAAACAGGCTGTAATGTAGTCGATGAGTAGGAAAGTGCTCTTGCACTCAGAGTAATCAGTTTTGGACAAATTTACTCATCCAGAGAGCTCAATCCAACACTATTCTAACTGGTCAGAAGCTATGAGGAAGAAAGTAAGAAAAAGAAGATGTGCAAATGATTTTTAAGTTGGTGTAGTTCTTATACATGAAAACTCGAAAGAGCAACACTTTGGTGTTGTGGGTTAAATTGTGCCACCCCACCTCCACCCTTCCCAAAAAAGAAAAAAAAATATATATATCTTGAAGTCCTAACATCCAGTAACTCAAAATGCAACTTTGTTTGGAGACAGGGTCATTGAAGATGTAATTAGTTAAATAAGAAGTAATTAGCTAATTAGTTAATTAAGTGTAGGGTGAAGACCTACACGGAGAAGGCCATGCGATGATGAAGACAGATGCTGGAGTTGTACAGCTGCAAGCCAAAGAATGCCAAAGGTCGCCAGTGGAGCTCCAGAAGCTAGGAAAAGGCACGGAAGGATTCTCTCCTACAGGTTTCAGAGGGAGCATGCCCTGTCCACACCTTGATTTCAGACTTCTGGCCTCCTGAATAAATTTCTGTTGTCTTAAGCCATACAGTTTGTAATGCTCTGCTATAACAGGCCCAGGAAACTGATACACTTGGGTATTAATAAAAAGTTTTCTTAAATAATCATCACATATAAAGGACCACTGAAAGACATGGTTAGACCACTTCATCACCCGTCATGACACGAGCCACTGCAGTCCATAGAACTCTGAAACGCTCGGACGACTGTTTCTCTCCCAGTCATGACCCCCCAACCTCTCCATCACAAATGTCTGGGAGGCTGATGGGGAGTAGGAATATAATTAGAATTGATTACCCTCTTTTTCCTAAGAGACCATCAGGACAAACCCTATTGTATCTTACTTCTCAGTTATCTTAGGCACCTCAGAAGTCAAAGGCCTCCCCAGGCCATGTGTCATTGTTTAGATTCTTGTCACCATATGGTCTTGTACATCCCCTAATCTGACCCAGCTGCAGACCTCTCCCTAATCCTCTGAAGAGTTCTGCTCTCTTGTCTTTAGGATCTGCCATTAGCAAAATGCCTCTGTCCTCAGCCTCTTCTCTGACTGTTCCCATCTTTTTTTTTGTCCTCAAGCTGAAGCTTAGCTGTTTTCTGTGTTATTTCCACTCCTAGAGTCATCTCAAAAGTGACTGTTTTTCTCCTATACCTGCTTCCCACAAGGCCTGAAAGATAGATGTTCTCCTTGCTGTTCGTTGTGGCTTCTGGACATTTCTTTTTCCATCTTTCTCAAACTCTCCAGTTACATTGGGGCACATGCCACCTTCCCCACAGCCCTTCCCTCACTGTGGTCTTCTGCTGTCTATCCTGACCAGTCTCCCTCACTCCTTGTCCTAAAGTGAATCTGCCTTAGGACTCAGACATTTCCACCTCGATGCATCCGAAGCAGTGCTCTTGATACCAGCCCCATGTAACTCATCACTGTCCACCACCAACCTGGTCTTCCCTCAGCCTGTCCTGGCCTTAGGAATGGGCACCCCCATGCTTTCATCTAGCTGCTCAGGCCAAAAACCTAATACATAGACATTTTTTCTTTCTCTCTTATGCTACATCCACTCTGTCAATAAATCCTCTTTGACTTTACTTTTAAGATATATCCTGAGTCACACCACTTTTCACCATCCGAACGTTACCTCTCTACTCAAAGCTACCATCAACTTTCTCCTGGACCGTTGGTAGCATCTCCTCTGGTCTTCCTACTTCCACTTCTGCTCTACCAGAGTCCATTCTCCACCTGAGAGCCTGAGTTATCATTTAAGAGCATCAATCAAGTAGCAACGCTCTCTGCTCAGAACTCGACAGTGGCCTCCAGTTACATTTAGAATGAAATGCGAACACGTCAGTGGTGCACAAGACTTTTTGTCACCTGGTACCAGTGTTCTACTCAGACATCTCCCTCTGTCATTCTTGTCCCACTCACAAGGATGCAGCTCCCTGAATTTCTCTGTTGTTCCTTGAGCCCACCTGGTCCATTCTTGCCTGAGGAAGTGCTCTCTCCTCTGCCGAGACCCACTACAGTGCTGTCTGGCAGGATCCTTCATGGCGTTCATGTATCTGCTCAAATAGTGCATCCTCAAAGAAGACTTTCCAGACCATGCTTTTTGAAAAAGTCATACCCTCGGCCCCCACGTCACTCTATTACCCCACCTCGCTTTAATTTTCATCATAGCTGTTAACACTTAGAAAATTCTGTTAATTATTGATCTATTACTTATTTATGGCCTCCTCCACTAAAATGTAGGATCCACAAGGCCCCTGACTTTATTGCTGTCATTTATGGTAGCTAAATTACCCCCTGGAACATGGGACATATCAAGGAATGTTTGTCAAGTGAATGAAAAGTTTAATAGGAATAAGAATGAGCTGTTACTGGTAAAAATTGTCTCCCTTTTATCCGAAAGAGGAGGCTCGGCGGTCTCTGCGTTGGCAGAGGTCTGGGTGTCCTGGCACAGAGCTCTGACACGGTGTGTGTGACCGCCCGTTGCGTGTCTTCTGGGACAGTGAGTGGACCGGGCCCTGGAGGAGGGAATCGTGGGGACGGTGTGACACACTTCGTAAAATCTGCATGTGTGGAATTGAAAGGACCTTTACATTTCCACTTTCACAAGAGGTTTTATAGAATATCTGATAAGCGCTTAAGTAAGGATTGGTTTCTAGCTCAAGGCCTACAGGCTTAGGGGAAAGGAAGGAAGTGGCAGTGAGGCAGACATCGGGCTGCGAGCCTGAAATTCAACAGATTATTCAATGTCCATTCTATTATTGTAAACTTTCTGTATTAAGAGAAGTTTACCTTAAGGCTCTAGAGCATAAAAACTAAGCACCAGCTCTGGAGCCACCTCTCCCTGGGTCCAAATCCTGGTTCTGCCACCTCCAGGTATGTGATTTCTGGCACGTTGGTTAACTGCGCTCCGCCCCAGCTTTGTCATCATTTAAGGGAACTTAGAGTGTGAGTACTGAACCAGGAGTGAAATAGGAAGCATTTAGATCAGTGCCCGGCACTAAGTAAGTGTCAAGCTTTGTACGGCCAGGGAAGCTCCGAGCAGGGGCCAGTAGTAATGCTGTGAACCTCGTGATCCTGGGAGCACTGTGGAGACATACAAAGAACAGGAAGGGGGGCACTGGGGTCATGGCTGACAGGGGTGCAAATCCCCCAGCGACGTGGCTCTCTTTGTGGTGGGATGATTTCGAAACCTCAAGTTTCCTTGTTTGGGGAGTGTGAGTAGTGGTCCAGGGCTAGAGTGATCTGAGTTTCAGTCCTGGATCCATCACATCGTCATGGAATACTGCTGAGAATACTGGCGTGCCCTCAGTCTCCCTGTGTCTGAAGGGAGAAGAAGCGGGGCGTGATGCGTACTGCTCTGTTCAGCTCTTTACGTTTCAGGGAGATTGTTAGCTGTTCAAAAATACGTCAGCTGTTTATTCTCCTCCCGGGGCACAGAGCTGGACTGCATTTCTCAGCCTCTCTGGAATTCAGGTGTGGCCATGTGACACTTCCCCCGGAAGGAGTGTGAGCAGCAGTTATGCGTGGATTGGCCCATCAAAAGATCCCAAATGCAGTGCTTCATGCTCTTTCTCCTCATGCCATCTGGATGCTGATGTCCAAAATTACCTTGGAAACCTGTGTCCTATTTCGCAGAAGCTGCACGAGCCAAGTCACTGAAGGCCCGCACAGAGCAGGGCTTCTGCCCCCGCCCTGCCCACTGACCCGGAACCGTGTTCCTGAGGTCATTGATGAAGAAAAATGTGCTTCCTTCAGAAAAGCCTTCCGTGATTTCGGAGTTTATTTGTTGCAGTAGCTACAGTTACCCTGTCTAATGCAACACAATGTTCTAATTCATATTTTCTGATTTCACCTGCTTAGAAATACATGGATATATTTTTTAAATCCAAAGTTAAGCACTTATTAAAATTTCTTGGCAAGCCTTTTGATGGTTTTTGCATGTGTCTGAAGGTGGGAACCATGGCCTTTTCCAACTGAAGCCTCAAATGTTTGATTTTCATTTGCTTGACTCTTTACATCTCCAAACCGAGTAAAATGTGTGCTTTCCTCTACAAGTAGGTGAAACCAGTGACAAAGAAAAGTTCTACCTCGAAGTAAATTAGCACATGTCTGTAATGGATACCACTCAAGACATACTATAATTAGTGAAAATCCCTCTCAGATGACAAATGGCTCATTAATGGCTGCAGGTTTCTTATTCGGTGTAACCTTTTGTGCTGGAGATAGTCTAACGTTCAGTGTTTTAATTGACACACAGTAAAGAGACAGATGAGATGATTTGTAGGCTTGTTCTGAAAATGTTGAAGAAAAAGGAGAGAAAACCTCTGTCGGAGGAGGTCAGATTTCAGAAGAGCACGAGCTGGGGGGCTGGTCACGCGTGCCGCTGAGTAAAGGGGAGGGAAGGCAGGAGGGGCGTGCAGAGGCAGCCTGGTGACAGCTCCCGAAGAGCAGAGGCAATGCAGAGACATCGGGACTTAAGGCAGCTCCGCTCCATGATTTCCTGGTTCGGGGTCAGGGATGGTCTTACTTTCATTGTCGCCTCAGTATGACGCAGAATGCTGGCACATAGTAGGACCTTAACATATCCTTGGAGAGTAGATGGACCAGCTTTCATGTGTCACTTCAGCACGACTCACTGCACGTCTTGTTTGTGCCAGGTGCTGTTCTAGGTGCTGAGTTCCTCCTGTGGAGCGATTGTCAGTGAAGGGCAACTGGGGCTGCAGCTTATATGCATTGAAGACAAGGTGTCCTCTCCTAGCACACAACTTCATAGACCAGTCAGGAATCCATGCCCTTCCTCCAGTCTGGCAACTCATTCACTAGGGCTCCTGGTTGGGTGAACAGGGTCCCAACTGCGTTCTAGGCGCCTCTTCAATGTCTCGAGCCCAGTGCCCTGGAGCAGTAGACAACCTGCACAACTGTACCTAGCAGGCACCAACTATCAATGGATACATAAGAGACAAACAATACATTATGTGGTGAAAAGCATTATGCCAGAAAATAAAATGTGGGTGAGGGGCAGGTTAGCTTGGGCTGCAGGGAGAAGGGTGTTTACAGGGTCAGGAGCATGACCGTTGGGGAGAGCCCTGCAGGGGTCAGCAGGAAAAACATTCTAGGCAGGGGAATCAGCAAGTTTCCTGCCTATTAAAAGAAGAGCAGGGCAAGAAGGAGGTGGTCTCGGGACTAAGAAGGAGTAGAGTGAGAAGAGACAGATCCGGCCTGAGTGTCTGTGAGAACTAGTGTAACACACCAAAATCAAGGAGCAAATGGTGAGAGAAGCACAGATTTTAGGAAATGAGAAAAATAAAAATGCCGCACAAACAAATGCCACGGCTGTGTCGATTCTGTTTGCTGCCTGTGGCTGCCTGAGAGCTCACAGGTGGACGCTGGGCAGCCGTCACAGCCAGGTGGTCGTGTGGCAGGCAGCCGGTGCTGGGTGCCTTGCCCTGCCTCACACACCTCAAGCTGTGAGGGTCTAGTGTTTTCTAACTGAAAGATCGTCCTTCGTTGGTCCATTATTCTTTGTCGTTTTCATTTATCACATCTGAAAATTATAAACATTTAAAATCTGCATAATATCCGATTTGATGTTTTTCCTCTTGCCATTTCCGGGATATTACATTGTGAGATGAAGCCGGCGTTTGACGATCGTGTGTGGATGTGTGTGGATGTATAAGCAGACACATATTTGGAACTAATGGACTCATAGAAATCAGAGATGGATTAGGGCTAATGAGCTGTTCAGAAGAATTATTTAGCACATATTTCATATCTCTATTCAGTAATCAAACCTCCACACTGTGTATGCTAAGAAGGTGAGGTTTTTGCCTTTTTTTCCCTCTTTGGATCCTATGTGTTTGTGTCTGAAAGTTTAGCATTGTGCTCCCCCCACAGCATTTTGCACTGACTTTATTAAGCATCCAGCTTGACATTTTCCTGCCCTTAGGGTTATCTTTGGTATCAAAAAAATAGTTGCTTTGCTTGTTACCGTTAGTATATAACTAGTCGTTGGTGCCAAGCTCCAAGGACCCACTGGGGCGCTGGGCAGCTCAGCGCAGGTGGCAGGGAGTCGGCAGGGACTGAGTCCTGCCTCTCCCCAGTTGCTTCTGGTCTTTGGGAGGGACGGGCCTGACTCAGAGTGCGCTGGCTGGAAGATGTGGAGAGTTAACCTAGGCAAGAGCATTAGAGAAATAGGTTTTTGAATTTTTATCCAAAGCACCTGATTTCCTTGCTGCCTTCCATTCTCAGTATGGTAGGAAATGACCTTCCTGCTGGAGGAGCAAGTGCACTTGGCTGTTGCCCACGCTGGCTTGTGCTGTTCCTTCAAGCAGAGATGTGCAGCAGACCTGCAAATTCCCATTCACAGCATGGCTTTCTCCTCCAACCAGAAGGAAGAAGGAGTGCGAGGTGGGATGCTTGATGGTCCGGCATTTTACCCTGAGGAGGACTGACTTTTTGAAGCTGTCACAGAGACATGAAATTATGGGATTTAAAGAAGCCTGGGAGATGGGTTAACACATTGTCAGCTTCCCAGAGTTGAATGCCTATCCTGTGAACTTTCTTTATAGCTTGGTTAGATATAATACATAAACGTTGATCCTAAACATATATGCTCAACTCTTGTTAGTCTATGTAAAACGTGCTAATTGAGAATGTATTCTCTAGTGGGAAAAAAAAATAGACTCTGGGGTTGGGACAAATTGGAGCTCGAACTTGATTTGTGAATTTATTAACCTCTCTTAGCTTTTATTTTCTTATCTGTGAAATGGGGCTAAATAATACCTTAATACCTACCTGACAGAGTTGTTGTAAGAATGCAATAATAATAATAACAACAAAACACAACATCATTAGCAGCACGTAACGGGAACCTATCATTACATGATAAACGCTTTACATGGGCCATCTCATTTAATGATCATAATTATTTATAATAATTATATAGGATAATAGGCAAAATCTCAATGATTGTGCCTGGCACTTTTAGGCATTAAACATTTTCTTTTCTGTTAGTAATATGTTAAATTAGCAAAAAAGGAAGCTAAAACTGTTTGTCATGGATGGATGATGATGGACGATATGTTCTCCCATCCATGTCGTGGCTCTTGCCAGACTTTGTGGATGTAAACCTCTTCTGTGCCTCTCATCTGTGTGATGTCCCGCCACAGAGGTGCCTTCAAGTCCTGCAAAACACCATTCTCTGTGGCTTCCTCAGTCCGATTGCTTTCTCCATCCCTTCTCCCTTATTCTTTTCTTCTCTTCTGTTTCCCAGACACCAGTCCAGTGGAAGTGCCGCAAACAGCACAAATCTCAGTCTTTCCTTGATCTTTCCAATTGGAACAAACTTCTTATTCTCCTATGTTCACATAGCATGTTATTTATAACCATTCACTCATGTGTTCAACAAATGCTTCTTCAACACCTGCCGCGTGCCAAACCCTGTTCTAGACCGTGGGACACGAGAGTCAATGACAAAGAAGTGGTTACCTTATATAATGTCAGGTAGTGATAGCTACTCTAAAGAGAGCAAACCCATCAAGGAATGGAAAATGGAGAGTAGGTGGTAATTTGAGACCCGGTGGTTGGGGGAGGTCTGTCGGAGGCGGGGCCTTTGAGTGAGGTCTGATGAAGTGAGGGAGTGAGCATGTGCACATTTGGGGGAGGGTGTTCCCGGCAGAAACACAGCAAATACAAAGATGCAGAGGCGGGAGCATCCTTGGCTTGCACAGACAGGAGAGAAGAGTGGAGCCAAGGCCAGGCCGCTTGGCTGCGGTAACAACAATGACCACTCGGGATTTCATTCTTAGTACTGTGGAAGCCACTGGAGCAGTCTCATCATTTTAGCTGCTGTATATTAACATTTAAAAAAGTTTTTCTGTATTTTATTATTGTTTTCATGTCCTACCCTTGTTCAATTTTTAGTTCTTTAGAAGCAAAGACCATATTTGATTTGTATCTTTGTATCAGCGATGGGACAGAGCCCTCAGCTGGCTTAGTGAATCTCCTCTGAGCTCTCACAATTACCTGAGCCGCCGCCTCTCATCAGCGCTCACCTTAATACACGGAAAAGCTCTTTCTCTGTCTCTCTCTCTTTGGTTCGGCTCACACTGACTCACAAAGTATGAAGCCACTTCCAACTGTTCCCTTGTGAGGATTTCCTTGATGGATCGTGAAATATCCCCGGAGTACGAGTCCGTTGGTGTCCTTGGGTGAATAAAGAGTGTGCCATCTCTAGACTTTCATTTTCATTGATGATCAAAGGCTCAGCCACATTGCCAGGCCCCTATTGCTCATGGTCTTACGATGGTTGAAATTGATGAAATGTCCTGAAAGAATGATTTGTAATAAATGCTTCGGCAGAGAGGCCATAAACTGCTATTCTTATTTTATTATTTAATTGAAATTTTTTTTCATGGCTTTTAAAAAGCACATAATTACTGTTCATTTCACTTTGTTATTATCGCCCTGGCTGGTGCCGGGTTGTTTGTTAACCCTACAGTGTGTGCCAATGGTATTTTTGGTCTGTATTTCCCAATAACTACTGCTGAGTTGCAGAAAAAATGTTAATTAAACATACTCCTATTTTTAAAGGAGATATTTACATATACTTCCTGTCAGAAATACATTTTGAACTTTTCTATTATTTCTTTATGTTTATCACCAAATTCTCTGCTAGAAAATGGGAAAGAACGGATAGGTGGTGATGAGGCTATGGTCCGGGCAGATGGGTAATGATGAAGAGTGGGCGTCACGTGTTGTCCTGTGATTGGTCCTTCTTTCTCCTGACTCATTTTGGATCTGCTGGCACCTCTCGCTGTGCCTGGCTCGTGGTAGGCACTGGGTAAATGTTTGATGAAATGTTTGTTTGAGTAGCACAATATTTAATGTATACTGGGAGCCAAATATGTATTATTTTCCTTTTTATTATGAAATATGTTGTATATCAATGTGTATATAACATATCTATGCATTAAAGCATACCAAGTTGATCTCCTGTGTGCCCTCTGCCCACTCTAAGAAAGAGGACCTTCCGTCACCTGGACCTCCCATGCTCCCACTCTGTTTTATACCCTGTCTCCTCTGAGGAGCTGACCACTGCCCTGATTTTTTCTTTTTTATTGTTTCCTTCTTTTCTTTAGAGTTTTATAAACTATGTAAGTATTCTTAAACAATATGTTATCCAGTTTTATTTGCTTTTTTCCTTTATATAAAAAGAATTCTTATTTATTATTGTGCAAATGTTTTTAATTTAATATTATGTATTTTCTAATCGTTTGAAATTAATATCATCCTGAATATGAGTAAAGGCAGAATTCTATCTAAGTCATTGTGGATAATTGTCTGGTTTACGACTCATCAGTTTAAAGTGGGTCCCTGCCCTGTGAGTGTGAGTGTGTGTGCACACACACACCTGCCAAACCCTGGAAACACCGGAAGGCTCTTCTGTCAACACAGTAACCACAGTAACGCTCATAAAGTTTCTGAGTCATAGAGTTACGTGTCACTTTGATTTTCTCCTTGTGTTTTCTATAATTATTAAATTTTAGTTTGCTAAAATCAAAAAGAGATCAGTGTTATAAAATCTAATAGAAGTAAAAATAGGTTACCCATCCTACTGTGTATGGGTCACAGGGCTTTTTGCGCACATGCTACCCTGGAGGGCATTCTGCTAAGTACCACGTAGGCTGCACAGATGAGTGAGGCATAGTTCCTGTCCTCATCCAGCCTCCAGTCTGGCCAGGTAGGAGAAGCTTCAGAACCAGGACTTCAGAAAGAGGTTTAAAAGGATGCCACGGCTGGTCTGGTCTGGGAGGCCACTTATAATCTGCAATATGGGAAGGGCTGGTTGGAGAAGCACAGAAGGGGTCCTGTGGGGTGGCAGGAGAAGGCAGGAAGGGGCCTGGGTCTGTGAGAGCTGAGGGTGGCTGGGCTGGCAAGGCCAGAATATGCCAGTGGCCTGGAGCAGCAGGAGGTCACTAACTGAAGTTAGCTAGTTCCTAGAGGGGGAGAGGGTGGCAGAGTTCTGGGCCACCTCAGCTAGTCCTGCCCCCACGGCCACGCCTTAGTCTGTTCCAGAGCTGAGCCAGGAGCAGTTGGGGTCTGTCAGAACACAGACTGATAAGTGCATGCTCTGTGTGGCTATGTTAGACTCAGTTTTATTCCGCAAATATTTATTGTTTGCAGACCATGTGCCCATCACTATTCTAGGCACTGTGGAATACAGTAGTTAACAAAACACACTATGTTCCTGTCCCCACCAAACCTACCTTCCAGCAGAATGAGACAGACAGTGAGCAAAATTCCCACAGAAAACGGAGGAGGTGAGCTGCTGGTGCGTACTGTGCAGGAGAACGAGGGGCGGGGAGGTGGGAAAGGAGGATGAAGTCTACTTTCAAATGAGGCGCCTAGAGACTCTTTGCTTATTTGTATATTTTAAATTGTCAGCAGAAACAGATATTATTTTAACATAAGAAGAAACACATAGAAAAAAAATTAAAGACAGTAGTTTAAGGCAAAAGAGTCATCCCTTGGTATCTGAGGGCCATTGGTTCCAGGACATGCCCCCTGCCAATACCCAGACGCTCAAGTCTGTTATATAAAATGGCATAGTATTTGCATATAACCTATGCACATCCTCCTGTGTACTTTAAATCATCTCTAGATTACTTGTAATACCGAATACAATGTAAATACTATGTAAATAGTTGTTATGCTATATTGTTTAGGGACTCATGACAAGAAAAAGTCTGTACGTGTTGAGCTCAGATGCAGCCATCGTAGGCCTTTCGACCCACGGTTAGTTGAATCCAGGGCTTCTGAACCCACAGATACGGAGGGTCCAATGTATATACTTTTTTCAACATTTGAGGAAAAGAGATTGTACAAGCTATATCAGGAATATGTTTCAGTCTAAAACTCTTACAGCCACAATGTTGATCTTTATTTATCACCTACGTTCTTCTTCCTCTATCTTAATTGCCCCGTCTGAAAAAATAAAAATGAAAACACTCTGTCCACCTTCATCACTGAAAACTTGTCTCTGATCAACGGATGAGGGATAACAAGCTGCTGCTGATTATGGTGATTATTCAAAGCTTAATGAGCATGCGCTTATCATCAGTGGGCACTGCAAAGAACAGGACGGGAGTTACACCCTGCCCTCAGGAGGCTTTCTGGAAGGTTCTGAGCACTGAATCAGAGCTGGTGCAGATACAAGAGACTGGTTGGAACAGCCAATCCTCAGGCGACTTTTAGCCCAAGGGCCTTTGGAACCAAATTGCATGGAGCAGTTTAACTGCCTGGACACCACAAGCCTCTTAAAAGCAATGGCCGGTGAATAAGCCAGAAGTCGTAAATAGATAAACTAACAAGCAAATAATGGAATTAATAGATAGAGGAGCAGAACCAGTGCTGTGAGCACCCGCTAGATCAAGAAATGTCAGCTTTTCTCTCAGCTTTTCCTCCACGGCGCCAACTGTCAGTAATTTAACTAACATTTTGTAAATAAATGTGGCACTCGGACAGCTGTCAGCGCGCCTGCTATAAACACTCCTTTGTCACTGAAAGCTGGCAGTGCCACGCTGTTTCTCCTGCAAGTGCGGCCGGCACTGCCAGTTGGCTCCTGGGCCCAGGACTGTCAGGGAAACGCATGGAGACAACGGCGGAGGCCGGCCCGCTCCTGTAGACCCACAGGCTTGTGCGGCTCAGGCCTTTTGGTTACACTTGGCCAGTTGGTGAGGCGTTGCATTTTCCTGCCTGTCCTGTTGACCACAGGTTGTTTTCCAAACACCTTCGTGTTTCAGTTAGGAATTCTGCCTCCCTGACCCTTTACCTTCCCCCAGTGATTGTGCTCTTCCTAAGATATTTATTTATCTGGGTCAAAGATACTAAACTTGCTCTTTCCTCCTCTAGCTGCTAGATGGTTATCTAATTCTCCACTGCGTAGTTTCCTCTGTGTGTAAGACGGACGCCGGGACTGTGCATCCACTCTCAGAGGTTTCACCCCCGAGCTTGAATGAGTCAGTGCTGTGGTGTGCTCCGTGTCCCTGGTGCACTCTCCTTCCAGGATTCTGAACCTGTACCCAAACAAGAGCAGAGGGGGAGGAAGATCTGTCTTAATATAAAGGTCCTGTGGGTAATACATTCGGGTTATTGTAATATATGTAATCCAGCTTGGTGAGAAAAAGGGTGTACTGGGTAATTAAGTCGTCAGAAATATATTTAGTAATAAGAAAACATAAAATGGTCTAGCGAACATTTACTGAACTCTCTTTTTGGCCATGTTCCTTTTCCAAGCCATCTATATACTATCTCACTTATCTCTGGGTGATCTATTATCATCCCTATTTTACAGATGGGGCCCTGAGCATGGAGACTTTAGGCAACCTGCTCAAGGCCTGATGCCTAGGTGTGGCCGAGTGAGAGTCTGATCTCAGAAGACTAATTCCAAGGCCTGTGCTCCTGGCAACCACTCCACGTCCCTATTGTGGTTACTGTGTGCGCCTGGGGTGGAATTACCAATTTCAAAGAAGTTAGGACACAATAAACCCCACGGTAAAACTAAGGAACCAGCTTTGATCTTTCTCTAATGAATGAGAAGCCTTTTTATAGGATTGTGGCAACTCATCAGGAACATTATTCCCTGGAAGATATCATGGTGTAATATAGAGAGAATATAGGGGAGTGATTAAGAGAACGGACTCTGCTGTCAGCTTGGAAATCTACTTAACCTCGCTGGCAAAATAAGAATAGTAATTAATAGAAACTACCATGTAGGGGTGTTTTAAAGCTTAAATAAAATAACTCATATAAAGTATTTAGCAGTACGTGGCGCAGAGCAAATATTCATTCTCTCATTGAAATATTTATTAGGTGCACATGATGTGTCATGGATTCTGTGGTGAATAAGAGAGACATCATATATTCTTGGAACTTATATTCTCCTGAAGGGAGATGGTGAACAAGCAAGCAGACCTATACAGTGTATCAGATAAGATGAAGTGCTGTGATCCAGGCCACCTGGGTGGCTGCTCTAGGTTGGCGGGTCAGTGACATTTGAGCTGAGATCTAAATGGAGGGAAGGATCTGGGAGTAGGGCACTCCAGGCACAGGGAACAAGCTTCCTGTGTTGCAGGAAGAGAAAAGAGACCATTGTACCT
Organism: Equus przewalskii; assembly: GCF_037783145.1. Classification (NCBI taxonomy): domain Eukaryota; kingdom Metazoa; phylum Chordata; class Mammalia; order Perissodactyla; family Equidae; genus Equus; species Equus przewalskii. The sequence goes on from NC_091836.1 coordinate 40,859,217, forward strand.
GAAGCAGAGTAGACAATGTGGAAGGAGCTGCAGGATGTTGTGGGAGGGATGCGACGGGCAAGGCTCTGTGAGCCAGGTAATGGATTTGGGTCTCATTTCATTATATAAGAGGAGCCATCAGAGCATTTTCATAGAGCAGTGACATGGCCTGAGTTACTCGGTTACAACCAGAGGCTGCTGGCTGGCCATTTGGGGAATGGTTTATAAGGCTGAGAAGTGAAAACTGTGACACCTGTAGAGATTATGCAGAATCCAGGTGAGGGCTGACAGTGGATTTGACCATGGTGGAGGCAGGAGAGATTGAGAGATGCTTGCAGATATGTTTGATGGTTAACCAGACAAGCTGATGCAGTTAATATAAGGGTATTAGTGATTGTAATAATTGTACTCTGTGCTATTTTTAAATAACACTTTACTGGTGGTTTTGTTGGACTATCATTATTGCGGTATTTACATAATGAATTATTTACATCTTGAGATGTACCCATAGAATTATTTGCCACAACTGCACTTTGAATCAAACATGGATATTCTAATTTAGAAAGCATCGCTACCCGCCTCCTCTACTTAAAACCCGGTCAGAGGCGCCTCCTTTTTGCTTTTACTCCCTTTCTCTACTTATGAGACTGAGATTGATTTCTCTTGTTTGTTAAAGTTATAAATATTCTCCCCAAGAGTCCATTTGTATCCAAGTCTGCATCCGAAGTTTCCTGATAGTTATTTTGGATTGAAGTGCTGTGTGTCTGCTGCCCACAGAGAATTCGGCAAAACAAGGGAGGTGTCACGGGGGCCCGGTGAGGAGAGGAAAGGGGGTGGAGGGACCCTGACCTAATCCACCATCTCCCTCTGACCCCCTCCCGCTTCCTCCCAGGACCAGGTATGTTTTCTGTGGACCTAGTTTCGTCTTCCATAGAATAATGTATTTTAGTTAGGGCCTCTTTCTCTAGTCTTCTTACCTGTAGAGTTTTAGCCCCAAATGACAGAGGGATCTTAGTCCTGGATTCAAGCCCTGTTTCTTGTAGAACGAAGAACAAAGACTGTGCAGATGAAAACAGTGACATATCTCACTTTTTAATAAAATGCTGGCATTTGCTATCGTTAATAATGATGTTTTGTTCCTATGCAAAATCAACATTAAAGTATTAGTATTATAATTTTACTCAGGTATTGCAATAACTGGGAATGATAAAAAGAGAGGAATCAAGGAAATCATAGGTATATATGCATATAGAGAGCAGGTTCCTAAATATCTTATTAACTCCTAAGCGTATCAGTATAAAAATTGGTATTCAGAACGATGAACCTGAGACATCATTTTAAAATATATTAAATTACATTCAGCATATGCAGTCTCCCAAGGCATTGAAGGAAGCTGTATATTTTAAGCAATTTGTCATCAAAGTTGGTTAAAATTAAGGTGATAATTTTAGGTCGTATAGAATTAAACTTCAGGTTTGTCTCCATATTTATTTATATGATATGTTGCGTTCCTATATATAATACCAGAAAACTGACATATCACTGTAAAAATGCGTGTTTTCTATTTATCTTACTGTAAAATACTTGTTTCTTACTTATCTTACATTTTGAGTGTCTTTAAGAAGGTATTGTTTGCTTGGGTGTATTTTTATCGCGCTGTGGATATAGCTAAATGATGAGGTATCAAACCCCTGGCCAAAGGGAACTGGTTCGTAAGATCAGCCACCGCTCGGAAAAAAGACCCTACCTGTGGTACCTCAGTGGAGGGAACTGAGGAGCATGCAGATCTTACACAGTTAGTACCAGGATTCATTCGTCACTTATTATGTACCAGACAGTGTTCCAAGCGCTTACGTCTCTCTCTTAACAGCAACAACCAGTGAGCTAGATTCTACTATTAGTCCCACTTAGCAGGTAAGGAAACTGAGGTCCAGAAAAGTTAAATAACGTGACCGAAAAAATATGACTAGTGAGTAGTGGAACCAAGTTTTCCGTTCAGTTCCAAAGGAGACTTTTATCCTAGATCCGAAAGAAAAAGTCCAACATACCTACTGTCTTAGCTTTTTAGTTTTCACCTGTGAAAATATAAAGATAAGAGACAAGAGGGTCTTCCTCCCTGTCTGTAACTAGCCAGGACGTCTGCTCTGTTATTCCTGCAGAAACACAGGCTCTGCACTTTCGCTCAGGAGTAGAGTCAGCAGTTTATGTGTGTTTTTTAATACCCTCTTAGCAATTAATTATTCCTTTTAATAAACGCAATGAAAAAGAATTGGTATTGGACTCGTACTTTAATTGAATTAATAATTTATTCTGGCTATTAATGTTTTTTTAATATTCTGTGTATTATTTCTTGTTCTATTAGACAGATATGGCAGGGAGATAAAGTGTGAGGCTGCCCGGCCTGTGTGTGCGGAGCTCTTTGTGTAACGCATGGGCCGCTGGCAGTGGTCGGCATTAAGTGGGCGCTTGTTGCAGGGAGGGGGTGAGATACAGTGATGCCTTCTCATCACTGCTGAAGTGACTGAGGTCTTTTGGATAATTTCCTGGGCAAAGGTGAATGAAATAGCAAAGTCACTCATATATGATGCCAAATTTTTCATCTGAAAGTGACTTCTAGAGTCAAGTCTATTCCCATTTCTCTAGTCATAGACTGATCTAGGCCAGGGAATACTCTGCACTTAATACCATGACAGTCTGGATCTGGGCCTAACTGTAGAAATAAATCATAATTTCTTTATAGCCAGTTTTCCATTTAGAGAGGCAGCCCCTATGTTAGAGTTATAATAAAGGGCATGAGGTATGGACCAAAACTATTTCCTAGTGGATGTTCAGCAAAATATCTCAAAGGGCAGAGAAAAGATGAAATTCTTTTAGATTGTATGTAGCCTGTCCTCTGTAGCTGACTGTTTCTGTCTAAGGTTACTGAGCCTGACCTCAAAATAATGTTGTCTGTTATGTCTGGGTAATAATAGGCGCGCTTGCTGTCAGTTTAGCTAGGACACCTGATTTGTCCATTCATTGATCTGACATGCACTGGGTGCTAACTACGTGCTGGGCATCATTCTAGATGGTTGGGATACACAGTTGACCAAGATAAAGTCCTTGCCTTCATGGAAGGTCACAGTTTTGTGGAAAAAACTGATGATAAACACACAATTAAGCAAGGAAATTTTTGATGATAAGGTCTGAGAAGAAAAGGAGCAGGTGAGGTGATAAAGAATAATTGGAGCGGGGTGGTCAGCAATGGGCTGCTGAGACGGTCATGCTTGAACTCAGCCTTGAGGGATAGAAAGGAGCCAGCCAGGAAAAGAGCGTGGAAGGAAGTAGAGAATTCTAACAAGAGAGAAAACAAGCACAAAGCTCGTGTGGCTGCAACCATCTTGGCATGTTTGGGAAAGTCAAGGTAGTCATTGTGGCTGAGCATAGTGACAAGAGCAAGTGTGCAATAAGAGAGGTCAGGAAGGTAGGCAGGCACAAGCTCATGCCCTGCCTTGCTGGCCAGAGTGAAACCTTTGCATTCTTTGTGTGCGGTGGGAAGGATTAGAGGTTTTAAGCAAAAGAGTGTCTTGGCTGTGTGTGTGTTTCTAAAACGCCCAACTGCTTTGTATACAGCAAAGTGTGAGGGTGACAAGAACGAAAGACCCCTTTGGAGGTTCTTGTGGTCAAGCCAACGTGAGATGATGGCGGTAGCTTGGATGAAAGTTGTGGCAGTGGATATGCAGAGATGTAGTTGTGGAAGCCTATATTTTGGAGGAGAACTATAGGACGTGATGCTGGACTTTGTGATAAGAGAATAGAAGGAATCGAGGATGACTTCCAGGGATTTGACTTAAGCACTTGATGCTTCATGATTCTCTTGACCAAGAGGGAAAAACTGGAGAAGAAGTGGGGTGAGGAGTATGAGGAAGCAAGATGATCTCCTTAGATATACTAAGTTTAAGATTTAGAATCAAGAGGAGTTTTCAAGTAGATTTATGATCGTGGAGCTCAGGGAAAAGATGAGAGTTGGGGATATAAATTTGGGAGAGATCAGCTTGTATTTGTTGTTAAAGTCTTGAAACTGGATAAAATCACTAAAATAGGAGAGAGTGTAGCTAGAGTGCAGAATCAAGGATTGGAGCTCCGAGGCTACACAGCATTTGAAGATTAGAGAGAGGAGGAGCCAACAAGAATGCAGAGAATCAGCAGCCAGTAGATAGGGAAAAAACCAGGAGGGCGTGGTATCCAAAAATGCAAGAGAAGAAAGAGTGTTAAGGAGGGAGTTACCAACTTTGTGGAAGGCTGCCCCAACCAGGAGTTCTGGAAAATGAGAGAAATGTCCATGAGATTGGATAAGATGAAGGCTTCATGATCTTGGCAATAGGTATTTCAGAAGAGTAGCAGGGAAGAGGAACAAAAAAGATAATAGTAACTGGAGAGGGAAATCAAGTCAAAATAATTGTGTGATTGTATCTGCGATCAGACACATGCGACCTGGAGCCTGATTGCGTGCTGATGAGAAGGTTCCAGTAGAGATGGAATCTTTATGATGCAAGAGAGCAGAGATGAGAGGCAGAGCAGAAGTCGAGGGCTGGCCTTCGCAAGAAGCAAGGGCTCACTCTTGGTGCAACAGTGCTTCTGTTGCTTGCTTCCTAAATTTTTCTTCTTTTAGAACCCCCTTATTCTTGTAAACCACTCAGCTGGGACGATTTGATAACATATTTTTATGAATTTTCCAATAGGCTAGTTGAGAGTATGAGGAATTTTGCATATGGAGATGGATGAATGAGTGATGTTTTGCGGGCCTGGGGGAATTGAGAGCAGTGGGGATGGATGCCAGATTGGAGTCGGAGACGTGTGGCCCAGTGCTGGAGCACATGGAGAATATCATTTGGTTTGAGGAGCCCCAATATGGGCTACTTCATCACCCTTAAGTTTTACCTATGTCTTCTCTCTTGTCTAACTGGTTTTGTTCTACAGATCTGAGCTGAACCAGAAGAATCTGGTTTTCTTGTTTGTTTTTTTGTGAGGAAGATAGGCCCTGAGCTAACATCTGTTGCCAACCTTCCTGTTTTTTCTGCTTGAGGAAGATTGCCACTAAGCTAACCTTTGTGCCAGTCCTCTATTTCATGTGGGATGCTGTCGTAGCATGGCTTGAAGAGTGGTGCTAAGTCCTTGCCCAGGATCCAAACCTGCAAACTCCGGGCTGCTGAAGTAGAGTGCGGGAACTTAACCGCTACGTCCCGGAGCCTTCCCCCAGAAGAATCTGTGTTAAACTGTCTGTGTACGTCTCACCCCAGAGAACTTTCCTCATGATTTTTAGCTTCATTGTGGATGACCCCAAAATGGGATGGACAATTTTGAAGCCATCTGGTTTGTCTCGACTTCCAGTCTCCACCCTGAGAGCATTTACCAGACACTGCTTGATCGAGGTTTCTTATTTTTGCTCTTGACCTGTGCAAAGTGCCGCGTGCAACTGCTGTGCAATCCCACTGCTATATAATATAACGGGATAGCAACAAATGCTGTCGTCTGCTCCCAGGAACAGTTAATCGTAGAAGAAGGGGAGTGGGGAATGCTTGTTGGAGATCAAACAAGTAAAGACATTAATTGGTGTAATTTACTGGATAAATATGTTAAAGTTTACTGGAGGGGGTCTATATTTGCTTGGTTGTCTCAAGTGTTTTACAAATAGCACCAACTATATGCACAAGCAAATTTCTGTGCATGGTGCCCATAGGCCTGCCTGCCCTTCCTTCATTACAGAACACCTTATACACCTAGTTCATTTCCCTTGAGTTACAGAACTTATAGACACTTTTGTTGCAAATGATTGTCCCAAAGCTTTCAGGAATGTTTCTTTATTTTACCTCTTTAAATAACTCTTGGTGTTTCTCAGGGTCAGAGTGTCCTCCTCCTGATTGTGGGTAAGTTCAGTGGAGTAACTGAGCACCTAACACCACACGTGGGTCTTGTCACTCTTTGTACCCAACAAGTGTTAAGTGCTGGGGAAGGATTTGTTGCTGAATTTCGCATGTTGTCCCAATGTTGCTACATCCTTGAAACATGAAAATTATTTAAATACACCAGCCTTGTTTTGATGACATAATCAGTTTATGAGCTCACACAACCAGTGATGTTTTTAAAATGCCATTTCTGAATATGGGTACACATTACCAAAATATTTTATCAAAGTGGACCCATCCCACCAAATACATTGTTTCCTTTTAATTGACTCTCTTGACCAGAAGGGAAAGTTCACATGGCAGTATGAATGGCCCATGTGGAAGAAGACGAGGGGAGAAGGAGGATATTATGGAGGATAAAAGAGAAGAGGCACATTTTACAATTTCTCACACATCTTATTTGTATTTACTTTTTTGGTTTTTTTTGTTTGTTTGTTTGAGGAAGACCAGCCCTGAGTAAACATCCACCGCCAATGCTCCTCTTTTTTGCTGAGGAAGATTGGCTCTGAGCTAACATCTGTGCCATCTTCCTCTATTTTATATATGTGATGCCACCACAGAATGGCTTGATAAGCAGTGCGTAGGATCTGAACCCAGCCAGCCGGCCCACCCCTGTATTTACATATTTTTTTAAAGGGCCATAACTCATAAAACTATTGCTTTGATTCCACTCACTCACTGGCATTCTTCTGTTCTGTATTTGTGGGCAGAGTGAAAACTCATTAGTCTGGAGTTGGAGTTGCATCCCTGAGCACTCTTCACTTCTCTGCAAGCCCCAGCCCCAGCCCCCTGGGGGAGTCAGAATAGCACAAGGAAAATAGCCCTTGGGATAGGAATGCAAATCCTGTCTTTCCCACTCCATTTCTGTGTGTGATCTTGGGCCAATTAATTAATTACTTAGCTTCCATTTTTCTTATCTGGAATCCTTTTTGTAAACGAGGATTAGAGGAGATAATGTTCATAGTAGAGGGCTGGGTGCAAAGGCAGGCAGCCCATGGCATCCCCCAGCCCGAGAGCTGCACATCCATTTCCCACAGCTCCAGATGATGTCCTTCCCTCTGGTTCAGCCGTTCTTCGGCCTGGGGAAGGGGGGATGCTGCTGACAGTGGTTGGACCCCTCCCATGGGGCAGGTGCTGTGGAGGCACTCTGTGGTATGTGACCTCATGACTGTGACAGTCACAGCTAATCAGTGCTGCCCTGGGATTTGAACCCAAGACTATCTGCCTCCTATGTCCTTGATCTTTTTCACTAAACTATTCTGGGTCCCCAAACTGAACATGGGCTAATGGCTCTTTCTACCTGTGAAGTAGTGCTTTCTGGGTTATAAAGCATTTCCTCATAGTCTCTTTACTCCTCTCTCCCTGGAAACTATAAGCACCTGGAGAGCAGGGAGTGTCTTTATCTCTGCGCCTCTACAGCCAGGCATGGTTCCTGGTCCATAACACGGTGGAACAAACAGGCGAAGTGAATGATAGACTTTTATTCACTCCTGTCTCAAGCCTGGGAGGCGCCAGGAGGATTGGGATAATGCTTGCAAAGCACCAAACACAGCTGAGCAAATGCAGGTTCTTATCGCTATTATTGGGGAACAGGTATTATTCACTTGGAGTGATCAAAACAAACCCCTCCCAAAACGACTAAATAATGGATTTGAGCTCTCAACCCAATTCTTGTGTTTCCAGTTGACTTCATCACCTTTCAATCTAGGTGAAGTGTAGATGTATTCAAATGGGCAAGTGTTTGCTGCATAATAATTCACATTAAAGGGCACACTTAAAATTATTGAACATCATCTCATATTACAACTGATTTTCCTTCCTCCACTTGCTTCCTTTTTTCCCTTTCTTCCCCTTCCTTCTGGAGACATCTATTGATTACCTATTTTATGCCAGGGTTTTGTTATTTGCTGGAGATTTAAAAAAAAGAATTAAAGAGAACTGTAAAGCCATGGGAAGATGGGTACTTCAACAACTCACTGCAATGCAAATGGAAAGTGATATAGCAGAGGCAGGCGCAAACTGCTCTGCAGAAACAGAAGGGAGAGTGGATTAGTGGGGTAATTGTTGCTCGCTGCTGTACTAACAGCTTCCAGATCCTAGCAAGCCACAGGATTCAAGTTAACTTCTTACTCATGCAGTGTCCACTGCAGGTGACCTGGCTGTCCCAGTTGACCTCCTCAGGGAGTGATTTAGGGACCTGGGCTCTTTCCATTGTGTGGCTTATTTATATTGGAGCCCTTGTGTCCATGCAGGTGGAGAGGAGAGAGAGGATAGAGAATCAGCAATGCCTTTTGGGGTCAGGCCTTTTTAATGGAGCCTAGAACTCTAACATGTCCCCACTTAGCTGAAAGGAGCAGGGAAAGGCATCCTGGCTCTGGTTCTGGGAGGAATGACAATGGTTGTGTGGACACATAACATTTTCTCTGCACAAGGAACAGTTATGCCCATTGAGAGCAAGAATGGGGCCAGGGGATCCAGGAGGACTCTGCAGAGGAGGCCACCTTTGCCAAAGCTCTTGAAAAACGCGTAGGGTTTAACCACGTGGGAATGTTGCAGGGCATCCCAGGCAGAGAGACGCAGGAGGATTGGGCATGCACCTGTGGATCTTTGTAATGCAGTCAGGGGCGGGGAGGCATCAGGGGAAGGGGCGTTTCAGGCAGCACTTTGCTGTCACTGCATCCTCACGTTCTCTTCCCGGCCCTCTGTTGACCATCTCACCTGGTGGTGGGTATTTACTGTTTTGGTTACCCAGCATCCAGACTCCTTTCCTATTCGAGGAGATTCTCTGATGTGTGCTCCCGGAGGGGCCATCTCACCTATGGAAGATCTCCACATACTTGCCTTGCTCATTTCCTGGCATGTAGGGTTTGGACATATGAACTAGGCTCATCCTAACCAAAGCCACATCAAAGATGTCAGCTCTGGGCTAGTGACACAAAGGAGAAGGAGTAGCCAGAGGCCAGCATCACTCTAGGGGCTGGGCCAAGTAATCTGTGTTTCGAACCCATTGTGCTTCTGATGTGTGCTATGTTTGAGAATCACCACTTTCACCTGTTTCTCCCTGCTGAGCCCACCCTCAAAATTTCTGATTCAGTGGGCTTGGGGTGGGGCCTGAGAATTTGCATTTCTGACAAGTTCCCAGATAGTGCCGATGCTGCTGGTCTGGGGGCTGTACTTGGAGAGCCTCTGTGCTGTCGTATTACCTCAAACATATACAGACTAGGAGAGACAGGAGGGCCACCAATGGAAAGACTCTCAGGCAGAATGAAAGGGACGGAGGAAGGAGTGCACCGGGGTGACTCTTCCGCCTCTCTTTCCCCTCTGCCCTCTGAGACACTACGCTCATTGCTGCCCAGCTCTTCCCATCACATTGGCCCATGGTGCATGGGTAAAAATTTTAGAAATGCAACTTCTTTTTTCCTCTACAAGTGCTGGTTCTGTCGTTAGAAATGTCTTGCCAAATTAGATCACAAATAAGCCAAGAATATCCTTCAAAATGCAGATAATCAGATGTGCGGCGGCAGAGTCTGATCCTTCCCTCACACATCCTGGTGCCGGCCCAGAGCTGCTCTCTTCACAGCCTGGCAGACATTCTCATTCTCACTCACATTTCTCTACAAGAGAACGGGTTACCGGATAGACTGATAGTCCTTAAAGAAGATTCTTTCTTAGAGGGACTTCATAAAATCCAGATCTGGGCATTATTTGCATGTGAAAATTCTGCTCTTCTTGCTCATAAACTTTTCTGACTCAGTTGTTTCTTTTTCCCTTTTTTCTAAGAGCTTATAAAGGACTGGTAATTTTAAACCATCATATGCGACACTGATATGCTTTTGGTAGCAGATAAATGCCACTGGCTGATATGAAGACAATTTGTCTGGAGAATATGAAGTTCTGTATATCCAGAATTACTAGGCACAGTGTAAAATTCTCTGTAAAAAAGAAAGAAGAAAAAATCGCCAGGCGCTCGCTCGCAGTGCTGGGTTCTGTGCTGTGCTCTGTGGATCTTCCTCCTTGTCTTGTGTTAGACACAGAGGCGGGGGCTGCTGGGGAGAGGGGAGTCCTCAGTGAAGAACTCCTGTGTGCCGGAGGGAGCTCAGGCAGTTCTCTGATCCACGCAAAAGACAGGGAACACACCCCGTAGTCTGAAGGTCCACCTCCTAGTCCTGGCTTTGCTTCCACACAAGGAGCAATGACATCAGCATGTCGTCTCAGCATTTTGCCCTTGAAATAAATTTCTGCCTGCTGCTCTGATATCCAGTGGCTCACTCCTCACTAATTCAAAATAGGTCCCAGTGGATTGGCATCCCCTCCATCTGAATTGCAGCGTGCGCTTCATCTCCTCCCGTTTAAAATGAGGATGAGCAGGCTTATAGTGTTTAAGAGTGGGAGCTGCTTCAGGGTTAGGTATTTGTAGTTTCATGAATTATTTATTTAAGCACATGTATACAGAGCATTTATGTGTTGGAGTAGTTGCCTGATCACACTCGAAGGGGTGTCGTGCAAATGTGCCATGCCACAGCATCCCCATTTTGACATATGTGGTGTATAGAATCAAAACACTGCTCCTGGGATAGAACAGGATTAGTTCGGTTTGGAGTCATTTGGCTCTCATGATGCAAGACTAAGTAAATGCGTTTTATCAGCTCCCCTGTTGGGTAAGGATAAAGCCCAGCCTGGATCTATTTGGGCTTCATGCCTGGAGTTTGAACTAAACACACTCCCATTGGTGTGTTCTAGAATTTCATTGTTTTTGTTTTTGTTCCCCTTTTCACCAAGAACAAATCTAGGAAAGCAGCAGTATGTGCTTTAAAAGTTTATAGCATTTTCCTTATAGAGAGATTCACAAAATAGTATAAATCAAGTCCAATTTTTAAGTATTTATGCGACACAAAGTCTCTGCTTTCTCTGTTTCCTTAGCATCTCCCGTCACCCGGAACGCACATGCACAGCGCCCAGAGGTCTGCTGTGACACTTAGTGATGCATTCAGGTGTTTAATTTGAAGCCGTGTGGGGAGTGAGATGCCTGCGCGTCTCTCGTGTGTGGGCAAATCCAGCCTCAAGCTCACTTGGAACCCTTTACTCCACCAGTGTGGCTGGGGGCAGCTTCTTGACCCCCAGGGTGTTTTCACCTGCTCCTTTCTGGTCCATCGGAGGATAAAGATTAAAGTCAGGGAATCGAGAATGAGTCCCTAAATCATATGTAAGCGGATACTCTTCTCTGAAAATAGTAAGAGGTGAAATATCAAGAGTAAAACGACTAGGTATTCAAGTTTTTAGCTAAATATTCAATATTTCTAAGATTATTTGAGGAATTAACCCAAAAGTGAATCATTAGCCAGCCAGTGTTTGTCAGAAGAAAGGGCAAATTGCATACATTACTTGGTTAATAGCCCCTGTGGGGTAGTGTCTGAAGTGTATAGTGGCCTCCTGCACCCTTACTGACACCCTCCCAAGGTCCCACACGGAAGGGTAGATGTAATTGCTGGCCGTGGTGCGTCCATCCTGAAATCTCTGCGAGACAGAAGTATTAAAATGAATAGGCGGCGTCTGGCAGGTCGCTTCCTGCCAGTGATAAGCAATCTTGCCTATTAAGTGTCTTCCAGTGCAGGCAGACACTTACATTCTGCGCACGGTCACCAGCACGGCGTGGGGTGATTGATGGAATATATCTATACTTTGTATACAGCTAATGAACTGGGGATGGTTGCTTAAAAGGAAGACTGATAGAACCCAGAAGTCTATAGCCACATTCTGTCCAGAAGGAGAATGAGGAAGCAGTCCAGGGACTCAGCGTAAAGGGGCAGATAAATCAGGCGGATAGACATTCTAAACAGGCCTGAGAGGCTGGGGCTTGCCGGCAGTGAGAGACTCTGGAGACCCAGGGAGAAATGAGGAAATGGACCGCTGAAGAGCGCCTTGCAGCTTTCCATCCTTAGCACGCTTGGGGTGGGCAGCCATATGTGCTTTTTATAAAAGCATCTTCTTTCTCAACCCTAGAAACATTTGTCTTAAAAGACATTAGAAATTGTACCAATGCCCTTATTTTAGACGGGAGAGAGCACCTAGGTAAAATAAATTGCCTCAAAAGTCAAACAGGCAGATTTCCTTACCCTTATTGTTCTTTAAAAGGAAAAGAAAAAGGTTGTTGTTGTTTAGAAAAAAAAAGAAAGGGAGAAAAAGAGACAAGCTCATTGTAAAAGCCTAAACGGTTCGGTATTTTAAGTAGAAAGGAGACGTTTCCTTGGAGAGGTCTTTCTCCTCATCCTCCAGAGGATTCCATACATTTGCATATATTTTTACATTCATTTCTACCCAAATACAGTGCATAAATATGAGCTGTACACTAATGAAACATGTTTCACGTATTGACCTGTGGCTTTTTAATTTACAAATAGTATATTGGCAACATACATCCTTGTCAGTATGAATAAATTAATCTTGCTTCTTTTACCTAGATGAATAATATTCTATTTTCTAAGATGCCATAATGTATTTCACTAGTTCCTTATCAATTCACATGCAAATTATTTCCAGTTCTTCTGCTCTGCCATGCAAGCCCACCGTGTGTGTCTGGGTGCGTGCATGGGAGCGTCTCTGTAAGGCGGACTCCTGGACACAGGATTGCGGGACCAGTGTATGCACACTGAAAGTTTGAGAATTATTGTAAAATTACCTAACAAAAAGGTTATTGGAATGTGCCATCCCGCCAACTGTGTATAGAAGTTTCCAGAAAACCTAGCCAGTAGTGTGTGTTTTCAAACATTTGACATTCGTCACGCTGGTAGGTGAGAAATGTTTAATTTATATTTCTTTAATGATGAGGTTGACTGTCTTCATATATTTGCTGGGCTTTTCAATTTCATTTTCTTTGCATTGCTTGTTCATGTTACTTTCCTATTGTTGTTGTCTCTTTTTCTCATTGATTTGCAAGAGTACATAATGTGTTAAGGTAATTTGACCATTGTTATGAATGTTATAAATTACTTTCGAGTTTGTTGTCTCCAATCTTATTTTGTTTATCAAACATATTTTTCTGTATAAAATGTTTCATTTTTATGTAGTCAAATAATTTTGCCTTTGTGACTTCTGACCTCATGGTTAAAAAGATCTTTCCTTTCCCCATCCCCAGATTTTGAACAATATGAATTATTTCCTTAATAGTTTGTTTAATTTTCATGATTACTTGTTGATCCATCTGAAATGTATTTTATGCCAGGTGGGGCGTCCAGCGTTTTTCTTCTGTATAAACAAGCTCATAGTCCCAGCATCATGTATTGAGTCTGCCTACTCCCACTGAGTGGAAATGCCATCCTTATTATATAAAAATAACCATATGTATCTTGAACAAATTCTAAACTCTCTTTTATTCCATTGATTTGTCAGGCTCTTACTATTAGAGCCAGTTCTATGCTGTTTTTAAGTATTACTGTTTTGTAAACTCTTTCAATACTTGTCAGGGAGAGCTCCCCACATTAAGTATCCTTTTCAGATTTTTCCTAATTGTCATCTGGGGAACAAGATGAGAGGAGAGGCCGTGAGACTCCATCGTGCTGGTGCCTCCGTGTGGTCCCGATGACCCTCTTGGCTGTCCTGGCTCCTTGGAGCCTTGCTCCCCTCCATCTGAAAGTCTGAGACAGTGGACATTCACCTGTCACTCCCAGAGGGCTTTCTCTGACTTTCTTGGTAACAGGCCCTCTTGTTGGGAAAGCTGTGGGGGCAAAAGGCAGTGCTCTGTTGTGTGGCTTCTCTCCTGCCTCTGGCAGCTGGCTGGAGAATGGCTTCCTCCTTTCAATTACGGTGGGCTTGCTTTTTTTACACTATGCTCTCTTACATGATTTCCTCCCGTGCTTGGCACTGACGAACCAGCTTTATCTTCACGCCTGACTTTATTGTCCACCCTCACTTCATGTGTTAGGTATGGGGGAGCCCCAGGGGCTGCTTGAGAAACTGCCTTTGCCTGTGCAGCCGATGTCCACCCTCATGGTCAGGTCAGCAAGTTCTGCATTCCTGTCAGCCTGCTGTCTCCTCGGGACTGCGTCTGTCTGGCTGCAGTGAATCCCAGCACCAAGCAGAGCTCCTGGCAAATAGAAGCACTCAAAAAGTGGCTGATGAAGGAAGGAAGAACTAAGAGGAGGGTGGGGGAGAGGAGCAGGACGATACAAATATGCACCAAGAATTTGGGATGAATGTAACATCTGCCAGACACAAAGGCCCTGAGGTCTGTCTTTGATTCTGACTCTGTGATCTTGTTTTACTGCGTTAGCACTCTGGGGCCTGTTTCCTCACACATTGATACCATTCAGTTACCCATATGGGGAGTAGTTAATATACCAGTTAATAACATTGACTTTGGCATCAGTCAGATCTGAATGTGAGTAATGGCCGTACCACCCACTGATTTTGTGATTGGTTTAATTTACTTTTTTAAGCCTCAGTTTTTCTTCCTTAGGCTAGTAGTGAGGTTGAAATGAGATCATGCATTGAAAGCACTTGGCACAGAGCCTGATATGAAGTTTGCTGTTACTGCCGTCGAATTGATTCTGACTCCTAGTGACTCTGTATATAGCAGAGCAGACCCTGCTCAGTCTTGTGCGCCATCCTCTCCCATTACGGCGCTCTATCAGAGAATGCTCTGCTGCTATTCATAGGGTTTCTGTGGCCAATATTTTTTGGAAGTGGGTGGCCAGGTCCTTCTTCCTAGTCTGTGTTAGTCTGGAAGCTCTGCTAAGCCTATCCACCATAGATGACCCTGCTGGTATTTGAAACACCAGAAAACAACTGGGCCATGGCAGTAAGAGCACCCAAGCTTAACCAGGACCAGCTTGATATGAAGTAAGCACCCAAAATATTAGCTCTTACCAATAGGATTTCTGTAATTTTATTATCATTATTACTCCTATCTTATTATTATTAAGTGCAAAGACGATAAATGCAGTTATGTCTTTGGCCATAAGGCCATAGGTGCGACCCTGAGCAAGACATTCTAAAAAAAAAATTAGCACAATGGTTATTATACCCAAAGATGTGTTTTTCAGGAATTAACAAAACTTAGCCATTTTTGCTCACCAAAACATTGCTGTTCCTCTGATGATGGCTTGTTATAACAAAGGAGTTAGTGTATCTCAGAAAGTTGACTTGCTTTGTGTCTAGAAAGAATGATTGCTTAAATGAAAATTAGTGCTTCCCTCAACACTCTAGTCTTAGGACCCTTGCACTTGCTGTTCCCTCTGCCTTCCCCTGGATATCTCACTGGCTTCTCAAGAACATGGATCAGGGTGGCCTTCGCTGACCACTGTTGTAACAAAGCTCTACGGCCCCGACTCTGGGCAATTCCTTACCACTTACTACCACCAGACATGTCCTGATGTTTTTATTTTTTAAATTTTATTTAAAGAATAAGAACATCTAACATGAGATCTACCCTCTTAACAGATTTTCAAGGGTACAACATAGTATTGTTAATTACAGGGATGTTGTTGTCCAGCAGATCCCTAGAACTTACTCATCTTGCATACTTGAGAGTCTGTGCTCGTTGCTTAGCAACCCTCCATTTCCTCTTCCCCCAGCCTCTGGCACCACCATTCTACTCTCTGATTCTGAGTTTGACTGTTGTAGGTATCTCATTATCACTAATGAGATAAGTGGAATTACGAGATAAGTGGAATCAAGCAGTATTTGCCCTTTGTAACTGACTTATCTTATTTAGCATAATGTCCTCTGTGTTCATCCATGTTGTTGCATATTGTGAGAGTTCTCTTTTTTAAGGCTGAATGCTATTCTGTTGTATACATATACCACATCCTCTATATCCATTCATCCATCAGCAGACATTTAGGTTGTTTCCACATCTTGGCTGTTGTGAAGAGTGCTACAGTGCACACTGGAGTGCTAATATAGTTTTGTGTATTTATTGTTCACCCGTCTATTCCCTGTCATCCCCAACCAGAACCTAAGAGGCATGAGGGCAGTAGCTTTGTTTTGTTCACTGCTGTTTTCTCAGAGTCTAGAACATGTACTGTCCTAGACTTAGATCCAAGCACCTATTTCATTTGTCCTTAATATTTACTAAGATGGAAGGCAATCTCAGTCCAAGTTTTAGGCTTTGAACAAAATGAAACTCCCAGAATGATTGGAGAAATGATCAGCTCTGACATCCTTGGGAATTCAGAGTCTTGTGCCTAGTCTACTCTCAGTACTGGGCCTAGACCCAGAACAGTGACCCACATCCCCACAGTCTCTGAAGAGCATCCGTTTGAGTCATGAGAATGCCCTGTGTGAGGCCTGAGTCACTTGTAAGCCTGGTTTTAGTTGAAGATCCAGACCCACTAAGAACTAGCACTGTCAGCCTTGCAGATCATTTTCAAAAGTCCTGAGAGAGCAGAAAGCTCTGTTTTGATGTAAGATGGACATTTCTCGTTCCTTCTCATGCCCCATTCCCTATTTTTCCATCCTGTTGAGACTCCCATAGCTACTCTTATTTCTCTCTCCCAGCACTTTGCACACTTCCTATTATTTACTATTTGTAATTAGTCTGTTCCTGTTTTCCTCACTAGAATATAAACTCCATGAGAAATGCTTCCCTGTTGTTTTGTTCGCCACCCTGTCCTGACTACCAAGCATAGTGCTTGACTATATTTAGAGAGTAGTGACTGGATGCCGATTGACGGTTTAACTTTGTTTCACCTTCTCCTTCACGCTGCATCCCACGGGTGATAGGAACGGGATGCCCAGCCCTTCCCAAACCTGCCTTCAGTACCACCTTCCTAGGTTGCTCTATGGCCTCTGTTGGGTCTGTTTTTCTCTAGATTCTTCACTCTGCAATGTGTCCTACACAGCAGGGATCTCAGAAGGATGCTCCTGAATATGGCCCAGGGCAGAGCACGTTCCTCCTTTCTCCACTGCACACAAAGTTTTGCTTACCAGACAGCATCAAATTCCCTTGCCCAGTTTTCTGGCATCTGACACGCTGACTTCAACCTCCCATTCTATCTTTTCTCCCCTGTATCTGCACTTTGCTTCAGCCAAGCCAGACAACTCACCTTCATCAGATAGACCCTGCATTTTCTCTCATAAACTTTGTTCACACAGCACCCTCTGTCTGAGGAGCCCTCTCACTCCCCTTTCACCCCGTCCCCTTCTTTGTATGTTTAGGTCCCACCTGAGCTTAAAAAGAACATAGAATCTGGTTAAATCCTGACTGTGTTTGACCAGTGGATAACTCCTCCCTGAGCCTCTGTTTAATTTCTGTCAAGTGGGGCAAATAATGGTACCTACCTTATCAGGACATTGTGAGCGTTCAATTATATACTGTATATGGACTGGCAAAGAATAAGTGTTTCATAAATATAAACTATTATTTCTCTTCAAAGCCCAACTCAGAAAAATTACCCTCTGCCAACTTTCTTCTAATCTTCCCGGGCGTGGTCTCATTTCTTCCTTACCGTCTCCTCGAGGTTGTGGCCATGTTGGCCATGAATTAGAACTCTTCACACGCATGTTCTGTCTTCCCATCTGTCCATCTAGGATGGGAAACACCTTGAAGTCTGGAAGCCTGTCTTGTGTTCTCCACAGTACTCTACGCTGCAGGTGTTCTGTATATTTTTTAATGGACCCAATCATTTTGCTGCTTCCCAGGCTTGATTCTATGACAGTATCCTGGGTGTCAGGTAAGAATAGTCTGATTTTTATGTTGGTAATGGCCCTGCAGCTAGGCCCTGCTTTTGAGCTCTTAATATGGTACTAGGAAAATCATTAGTTTCGAAAGAAGTAAGATCAGAGGGTGAATACAAAAGCATTTGATGAGGCTCTTAGTGTAGCAGTATGTCTCACTCATCTTTTTTCCTTAGCCTTTGAAATAGACAATGGCCTGGAGCCTTCTCGGCAGATGGACCATGTTTGTGCCTTAGCCACTTAACAGCCATTAGCCTAATTCCATACACTGCAGCCAAATTAAATAATAAGTAAGAGCCTATGAAAAGCTGGTTTGGAGGCAGTGTTACTGCCTTTCGCTTGATGGCCTTCTCTGAAGCAGATGTTCCCTCTCTACCCTGTTAACCAAGTCCCGTGACAAGGAGCCTTCACACAGAAACAACAGTAGAGGCCTGGAGGAGTTTCCTGAGCTCTAGAGATAGGTGCAAAGTCCTGTTCTAAAACTGAAGATTCCACCACCCCTCCCAGCCTCCATGCTGCCTGCTGAGAAGACCAGGATTTCAACCCGAAGTCATAATAACACGATTTCTGCTTTGATTGGTCAAGAGTTGCTGTTTGGGTTTGTAGATAGTATATGACCTATAAAAGTGCACGACAAGGAAGTAACACCCTGGTCTTACTCCTAACAAGTCTGACAATAAATTCTCCTTTATTATCCCTGTTTTCTTGCATCCATG
This sequence comes from Equus przewalskii, assembly GCF_037783145.1. NCBI lineage: Eukaryota > Metazoa > Chordata > Mammalia > Perissodactyla > Equidae > Equus > Equus przewalskii. The sequence goes on from NC_091836.1 coordinate 40,877,530, forward strand.
TCCTTGCTTATAGATCCCTCCTACAGGAATGCCTCCCCCTACCCCCAAATCCTACACATCCTTCAAGGACCCACCTAAATGTCCCATCCCCATATGAGTGTCTCTGATTCTCAACTTCACTCCCTCCCAGGGGTGACCACATCCTCCTTCAATCCCCCTTCACACTGAATCGGAACATAATTTTTCATGGTATTCACTATTTTCAAACTTGTAGTATGAATGTTTGGATATGTGCTTTACCACCAGAATCTAGGTTCCTAGAAGGTGGGGACTTTATATTGTTCTTCTATGTATTTCCTAGAATTTAACCTTATTTGCAATATGTCTGTGTGTGTAGATTTATGTACATTCACATACAGTAAATATTTTTGAATCAATTCGTGCAAACTCATAGCAATTTAACCTTACCTACTGTCTCTCAGCTTGCCCTCGGTGGCTTCAGATTCTCTGCATGTAGGCGAAAGTTCTCTGTATATGCACGTCTCTGTCACTGTCATGCTCATTGCCTGGCTGGCAAGGGGTTAGAATCAGATATCTTCTAGAAAGTGTAGCTGTATTTCTCAACTTAAAATTTGGCAGAAAATAAAGGAAAATTTTATTAATTTTCATTAAAAAAGAAGAAATTCATTACTCTAATACAAAGATCCTTGTTGGAATAGTTGTACCTTATAAATAAGCACACGTGGTTCTTAGGTGTGGTAGCTGCCTGGTGGCCAGCACATCACTTCTATTCTCTCTTCCTATCTTTGCTAAAAGTTCCTCCAGACTCCAGAAAAGAAAGGCAAATTAGTTAATTTGTTGTGATTCTGCTAGTGAGGTGGCAAGTACATTTAAAGTCCTTGACCCTAGTAACACACATCAACTTGTTTGTTTTGGGTCAATTTTATCAATTTTGCAAAATCAGAAGGTAGCCACTCATCGTGGTTCCTGGACAGAAATCATCAAGTCCTCCAGCTGCTGGCAAGGTGGAGCCTGGGGAGGGAAATCAGATGCTCATTGGTTTTCAGGCATCAGGAAAAGACTGGATGGTCTGTTGTCGTGGCAACATTTCTTTGATGTTGCAATAAGCGTGGAATGTGAGGTGCTAAGGTGTCCAAAAATAGAGACACAATGTATCCTTTTCCCCTGATATTTTTATAAGATATTTTCACAACATATTTTGGGACTAAAAATTAAGATCCATTTTCCTGGTTATGAGGGTAAGGTGGATATGGTACCCAAGGCTGTTAGAATGGCAGAAGCCAAGTTTGTGTGTGTATGTGTTGGGGGGCGTGGGGTATGTGTGGGTGTGTGGCTGTGTGTGTGGGGGTGTGTGTGGGGGTGTGCACTGTGAGCACTGATAACAGGCATTTGCAGACCAGTACATCTACCTAGGGGCATGAAATACAGAGAAATGCAGTATTAAAGTTATGTTAAACTTTTTGGGAAAGTAGACACTCTTACCACCTAAACCAGAGGAAGGAAGGAGCTTTCTTTAGGTAAGTAATTTCATCGGAGTGGTGGTTTTCTGTGATTGGTTTTCTGTAGTCATACTGGCTTGAGCAGCGTTAAGTCTGGTTGAGGCTCAGTGCTGGACAAAATACAAAATGGCCACAGGCTCCCAGACTTCTGTGGAGCAGTGGTTTACTTTCTAATGAAAAGGGAGGAGGAGAAAAGAGTAGGGAAAAAGGAAAATTGTTGGTAGACTAACAAGAGTTTAATAAACCAGGAGAAGGAAAGATAAAGAGATCAAAGATGAGAAAAAAGACAGGGGAAAGGAATGGTGTGCCGTAAAGAGAATGGAGACCTTGAAAGTGAGTCTGATTAACCAAGCCACTCTTCAGAGACAGAGAAGGCATCACATTCCTTGATCACCTTAGCAGCCACTATCTTTCATAATATCAGTTATCTGTCAGGTCGAACAAGTGAGTTCCTTTTAGTAATGATTTGTAATTAAGTAGGTCAAATCAGAGGGATGCAGCAGCATCTTCTGACACTGTTCCCCAGGGTAAGATGCTGACAGAGCTGTGATTTAGGTAGGATAGGACCTCCTTTTCCCTACAGTAACCACCTGAAGGATGCCTCCTGGCACTGAAGGGAGTCTGGGAATCAGAGGTCAGCGGTTTGGGGAATGAGACACAGGCATTGCAAATAGCCTAGGGGGCTTCTCTCCCCAGACCAGGCAGGGAGCCTCAATGGACTGGTGGCAGGGACAGGAGGTGCAGGACCAGCCTGCTGTACTCTGACCCAGGCTCCGGGAAGCAGGAGGACTGCTAGAGCTCAACAGCACCCAAGCTGCCGGCCACACCTTTGCCTGGATGGTGCGGAGGCTCCGACTCCGCAGGGAGAAGATGACCCGCTTTTCTCTACGGCACGGAGTCCACGGTCAGCCAACAATTGGCTCACTCAGGGCTTCCGGTGCTGCGGTAGGAGTATATAGATTCTTCCCTTCCCATCAGCCCCTCCCGGGAGCCTGTGTGCCTGGTTGAAGCAATTTCTCCCCACAGTGCCTCGCATGAAGTGTGTGCTCAATCAACTTTTACAGAATAAATTGTTTTTTTAGAAAACAAATCATTTTATGTTTGTTATGAAAGTTTTAAGAAACACTGATAAGAAAATACACACGCACACACACACAATTAAAGGCATCTGTAATTCACCACCCACAGTTCATCATCATTAACACGCTGGTATATATGCTTTCTTTACTTTATACAGTTATATATCTGATTATATTTTTCATTTATAAAAATGAGTCTCTATATTACACAATCTGTTGTTACATGTATGTATATAGACATGGAAAGGTATTACGGAATATCTATGTTATATATGTAATACCTTTATATGTTATTAAATAGCTTATAAATTATATTTTGTGTCTACGAAATATTCCATTTTACAGATGGGTCATTATTTATTTAATAATCCTCTATGGTTGGACAATTGGACTGTTTCCAGTTGTTTGGCTGCTGAAAATACCATTCAGATGAACATCTTTGTTGTTCAGTTTATTTGCAACCATGATTATTTCTTTAGGATGATTTCTTGCAAGTGGAATTGTAGCAGAGAATACACCAACATCCAGTGCTTGTTGATACTTGCTGTCAAAGTGCCCCTGATGGGTGACCCTGTGCACTCCTAGACGGAGTACATCCTCATGTACACTTCTCTACTGGGTCCCTGCCCACCCCCAACATCAATGACCAATGTTGACTGTTATAATTCTGTTTAGGTTTGCTAGTCTGATAGGTAGACATGCCATGCCATTGTTTTAAATTGCATTTCTTTGAATAGTACTGAGTTTTAACTTTCCCCCCACAGAGTGATTGATTGTCTGATTTTTCTTCCCAGATACCTCCGCACATGGATCCCGGCTGCACTCCTAAAAGTGGCAATATGGCAACTTTTAGGCTTTCCTTTTTATTGGAGAAGCATTAGATAGAAAATACGCTCCATAAAATGCATTTCAAAAAAGATTTTAAGAATGTAAGGGGAGAAATGTAGATGATCAGAGAGGCAAATTACAAACTGAGGGCAACTGTAATAGTTTTTAAGAAAGGCAAAAACTCAAAAGATAATAAATGGTAAAAGAACAAAATATCTTAGGAAATCCACTGCTTGGGTGAGAATCCTATACTGAGTGTGTTCCAGTATAGGAACAAGTGCCTTCCTCAAGGGAAGTGCCCTTTCCCAGCACCACCTCCAGTGTTCCACTATAACAGCGTGATTTTGTACCAGTGTCCCCACCAGGGACACATCCTACTGTAGCTCACTGATAACAAAATCTTCCTCTCCTAAATATAAAGTCCATGCTTTAGCTTTTAAAAATAACAGCAGAAAATGACCAGAGGGGCACTCTGCGACGTCTAAGAATCCTAGGGCAAGACAGCCTGTTCTTAAGATAGCTCCGTCCTTGTCTTGCTGAATTATTTACCAAACCTGTGGGAGCAGAGGCTGAGTAAAGGCACTTCCTTTCTGAACATGCCCAGGAACTCCCAGGGCCTGGCGGGGAAGCCGGTGTCTCTAGGATGTCTGATACCTGGAGTCTGGGAGTCTGCCATTGATTTTCTTGAGAGCGAACCTCTCTGCAGACGCCACAGCCCTGTGTTAGCCAGCATCGTAGAGGACTGATCACAGGCAGGCAAAGAGAACGGGGAATCCCGTGCTCTCATTTCACCTCTGTCCTGCACTGCTGCTCCCCTTAATTTCCATATCTGAGTGGAAGGAGAAGACAGGGGTCCCCACCTCCAAGTCAGAATAGTGACCTTCAGCACTTGAAAGTCCTAGTTATTACCGATACCATTAGAGCCGTCCACACTAAAAAGGCCTTTGGGAGTGGGAGGGATATGGGAAAAGATGACAAGCATGATGTCTGCATTGATTTCTTCTTGACACAGGTGATTTCAACAGGCTTTCCAAGGAGGTGTATGGTCCTTTATCATCCCTTTGGGTCCCTGGCCAGATTTGTCAGTTTCTTGGGCAGGAAGGCTCTTAGGAATGAGGATACCTGGAGAAGTCTCCTGGCCTTCGGGCTACTGCTGGGCATAGTCTCCTCTGAATGTGTCTCCGGGTCGCTTGGGCCACAGTGCAGAGCAGTGCTCCACACAGGACCTTCCTTCCAGCACCGGGACATGGTTCTCTCCTTCACATTTATTAGCTTTCTTCTCATCCTCTTAAAATTTGCATTTCTCTTCTAGCAAGGTGTCTTGCCATTCACTGATGGAAACTGGGCAGGAGTGGCTACCCCTGCCCCTTCTCTCCAAGGTCAGCCTCCATCTGTGTGGGACAGTGTCAACCAGAAGCAATGCTGGCAGCCCTGAGTCATGTAATAAAAGGTGTACGGGGGTGGGGATTGGCAGAGAGAGTGAATTCAAAGCTCTTCTGTTAACCAGCTTTGTGTATGAATCGGATTCCTGAACTGTCCAAAAGGATGAGTGAGCACACTTTCATTCCTCAAGCATCCATTTTGTGCTGTCCACTTTGTGTCCTGTCAGTTATCTTGTTTAATCTTGTTGATCGTATGTTAACTAGGGAGTCTCATCCCTCATTTGCATACTCAGTAACTGAGGTTGGTAGCAGTCTAAGGTCGTATAAGCTACAAAGTGGCCATGCTAGGATTTGAACATCAGTTTTTATTTTAGTGCAAATCTTGTTTTCTTTCCAAGATGTTATAGTTGCCTTACTTCACAGGGCTGTGTTGAGGATCGGATGATTATAATATATATGAAAGGTAAAAGAAAACAGTCTAAGCATTTTTTGGTCGTGTTCTTCTTGCTTTTATATTTTAGTCACCTCTCTGTTATGAAAAGGCAAGTTTCCAAAGGTCCTGGCTTTGAAAGGAAATAACACAACTTGGAGAAACAAGGGGAGAGAACTTACAGTCTCTCTGCTCATCCCAGGAAATCGGTTGTCCTACAGCGTCATTCCGAAAGGTCCATTTGTCACCCTGGGAACTCAGCCACAGCCCTGCTCTAGGGTCCACTGCTCTGGACTGCAGCGGGCCAGGCTCTCCTGAGCAGGCTCAGCCTCCCGTCCTGCTGATGTCCACTCGTGCTAGCACATTCTGAAATATCTCCCTGCCTCATCCCAGGGCTCATGCATCCTTAAACCCTGGAATCCAGTTCTTACTCGTGATTTTTATTGTCACAAACAATATAAATAAAAATAAAAGTAATAAATATAAGAGTATTTTAGTTGCCATCCCACTAGTTTCCGCCATCATTGTTTATGTCCCTCTCCCACCATGGAGCATTTTGGAATAGGAGAGATTAATTTATCATCTTGTCCTAGTTCCCTAATCTCAATTTAGAAGGTGTGGAGTTTTAATATGAATATAGACTTTTTAGAATCAGAAAATTCTTCCAAGGGATGTAGCTAGGCGTGTGTGTATATATATTTATATTTCTCCCATGACTTCATGTAGTATGTTTAAAGCTCCTGGAAATTTTGCTCTAGGAATGGCAGCAGAAGAAGCCGCAGGCTTCATGGTTGATTGCTTTTCTGATTGGTGCCGTAAAAAAAATGCATTAGAGAGAGAATGTTTGATTTAAAGAGCACCTAGTTGCCGACACCACCTCTGTTTGTTTTCCTTCCTTTAGCAGAAACCTTGTAAAATTTTTATGAAGCATTAATGGATCTGAGATTTTCTCAAGGAAATTTTATGTGGTGAGCTTAATCCCACACATCCGACACAATTTAGCAGTCTTTAGAGACATAGAACATAAAAAGCCCTCGGAAAGGACCCTGGGTGCCTCAGTGCCACAGAGAAAGTGGTATCGCGCAGGGAAACGGACTTTGCTCACGCACGATCCTTTAATATGAAGTTTCAGGCCCTGCTGGGTGGTAAAAGGAATAACCAGGCTGGATAGAGTAATGAGATATCCCGGCCGCAGAGAACACAACACAAGTAAGTCAAAACTGCAGGTATTAAATTTTAATTCATAATTTAGCACTGACTTCAAGAACTTCCCCTATATAACTCTACTCATCAATGAGAAAATCACATTAGGAAAAACAAAAACTTATTTGTATCAACAACTCCTGTGATGTCAACCTGAAATCAATGGCTTTGATCTCAGAGAAACATACACACTCACACACACACACTCAACTCTTGCCTCCAATTTATTTTCTATATCTGAAACCAAAGAGCTTTGAAGAAGATAAATTAAATTTTGATATATGCTGATGAGTGAAATCGCATTCTGTAATGTGAAGCTTGGTATTCCATAACCCAAGCAGCTCAATGCATCTTAGAATACTAGTGAAAAGTGGGCATTTAGAGGAGCCCCTCACTTTCCTGTTCGAGAGTTCTTGTCATTTATTGGGGGAATTCTATTAGATTTATGATCAGCATAATAGGGGGAACAGTGTCTTTTGAGAGAGAGGAGCTCTCACCTACTAAGACATCTCAGTGCCCTATTGAAGGACTGTGAAGGGTCTGAGATTTTACCTGACTTCAAGCTGATAAGGTGGCCTGCCACAGTTTCCTCAATGCCGGCAGAAGACACAAGAGCCCTGGGTCAGAGACAAAAGACTTCATTACTCATGGCACAGCAAGTGTCATGAGCTTCATGTTCATATCAGTCCCTTTTGTCCTTCAAGTCCCAAGAAGGTGATGTGTGTGGCTCAGGTGGATACTGTGTACTCAATTTGAATGACTATGGGAAGGGAATGGGGAAGACAACTAAGGATGTTGGCAGATGTTTCCTGAGAGAGTTCCAGGAGCTGGGGCCATCCCTTACTGTTTCTGATAAACTTTTCAGTGAGGTTAAGGGGAATAGCGGTCAAATTATGGTCAGAGCCATCAAGAGTGGGATGGCAGACCCAGTAGTCAGTTAAATTAATGTGTTCATACAATTTTAGAGAGCCATACTGGTCATTTTCCTTGTGAAGATGGTTCCACAGGCAGTTCTAAAAGACAAAAGGTGATTCATGTCCCTTCCACCCTGTAATTCCCAGGGTCTGAGGCGTCCCTCCCCAGCAGCCTGGGCTTTTCTTCTCTACGTCTATAAGATTGGTATGTCACATCCAGCAGCTATAACTTTACCCTTTCTAGCCTACTGGAATGTAGATCTTTGTACCTAGATCTTTTATCCAGAAGAGTCAGCTGCAAGAGGGTCAAGGGAATTTTTATAAAACTTAGAGAGATGCATTATGTCCCCACTCTGGCCTGTGTGGGCCACTGTAGAGGCTTTTAGACAAGAGTGTACTCAATCACATGACCATTATCCTTTTGATCTAGGACCATGTCAGTCCAACAAGAGAATCCAGGGGGCTGAGCCAGAATTAAGTTTGAATCCTCTAGATCACCTTTTGATCAGGTTGTCACCTAGAGGGTGAACTAACCAGGCTGGTCTGGGGTTGCTGTTAGAGGAAGGAAAGAACATCATCCCCAGGAATGGTCAGAGTGAAATCTTGAATTTTCAGACAGGCTTTTATAACCTCCCATTTGTTTTGTTCTGTTCATTATCCAGGAAGTGGCTGAAAAGAGAAGATCTTTTTCTTGGAACAGCCACTCTCAGCAACCAAAGTGACATATGAAGGTGCGTAGACTGGGAGGAGATGAGGGAAGCAGAATCAGAAATCTTTTTGATCCAATTTTTCAAAAGTTGTTCCAGCACTCAAAAATATCAAATGGCTATGGCTGATAGGAAGAATAAGTTCCATCAGATACCTTGACTATCAGCTCTTTGTTGAGTTGTTTTAGTGATAAAAGGTGCAGCATTGCTAGATTGCAGAGGTTCTAGAAAGCCTAACACATGACCTAGATTCTTTTCAAGGGCCACAGAAGTGTTGGCTAGAATTAGCGGATTATGCTAGAAGAGCAGCACTCTGCTGTGAAATTGTGTCTACTGCAGCGAGGCAACAACAATAGGCCTGAAGTGGGGGAGTCAAAGGTCACATGTAGGCAGTGGGCAGGAGCAATGCCCCGTGCAATGTGGCCTCCCTCACCACAAGGTAAACAGGTCACCTTCGCCAAGAGTCACAAGTGGCAGTCCCTGCGTTAGACACATAGAGTCCTTTACTTTGTGCCCAGTCTTGGATGATGGATGTTTTGCCACATCCAGGACAATGATGGATCCAGGCATCAATGGTGTTCATCAAGGTGATGTGACTTGATTTCAATTGGTCTCTTGAGAGAACAGGCCATTGCTGTGGTCATCCTTATGAGTGACCTAGGAGGTTTGATTAGCAGCTCTGTGATTTGTTTCCATAGATCATGGCCCCAAAGAGGGGTATCTAATCTTCCATTCTGTAGTTTTCTAAATGGCACACCAAATAGCTAGGCTGTCAACAATAGTCCAAGAGTCAGTAAATATGTAACAAGATTCATAAAGAAGAATGTTAGCCAGAACTATGTGAATGACCTTGAGTTCTGCCACTGAGTGGAATGGCTATGTCCATTTTCGGTTCTAGTCTGCTGGTTCTGAGATTGAACAGCTGCAGCAGTGTAGAGGACACTATTGGGTTTCAGCTTAGTTGGAGCATCAGTCAGCCAGGTCCAGCATTTAGGGGAACCTCTGTGAACTGATGGCCCTACTGAGTCAGTGGCTTTGATTCAGGCAATGGAATTGGGGATAAAGTTTCTGCAGAAGTATAGCTGACACTTTTCATGTAAAGCTGAGATGCCTCTGAGTTAGGCAGCCTGCATTCTTCAATAGATCATTTCCATTGACAAGCAAGGCTTGTTGGGTTCTCCCACCTTGACAGTCATTGGGTCCTAACTGAGCCACCTCAAAATGGGGATATCAGGCCAGAGAGTCTCGAGGCCTCCAACAGTCAGGTGCTCAGTTTTTACAAGAGCCCAGTAACAAGCTTATGGCTGCTTTTCAAAAGAGGTGTATCTGGTAGACATGTCAGGGAGGTTAAGAGTCTAAAACCCCAAGGGAGACCTCTGGATGAGGCTGCTTCTCTTTTCCAGAGGCTCCAATCAGCAAAATAATCACTCACAGAGCCTTGTAGCTCAGAAGGGTCTTGAGGGTTGGGGCACCCCAAGAGTAGAGAGTATGCCACAGGTTGCTGGGCAGCTTCCAACACAGCCTGTTGGTTTGGGCCCCACTCAAAGGAAGCTGACTTGAGAGGCAGTCAGTATAGAAGAGCAAGTAGAAGGCTGAGTAAGGCGCATCCTTTTTCCATTACCCAAAGAGTCTGTTGACGTGCCAGACCTTCCTCTTGGTGGTGAGAGGCTGAAGAGACAGGAGTTTTCCCTTGACCTCCAGGGAGATTGAACATTGTATATCTATATACATAGTCCAAAGAAACTTTATGTGGCAGGCAGGGCCTTGAATTTTGCAGGGGTTTATCAGCTAGCCTCTTCTGCTGGGGGAGGTGTGAAAGAATTGCATTCAGAGTCATTGAGACTGAGGCTTCTAACTTGCCAATTGATAGAACATCATCTATGGAGTAAAAACTTTGGACAGAGTAGAAGCACCAGTGCTAAATCTTGATCCGACCCCCTGGTGACACAGGTCAGGGGAGTTTGTCCCACTAGCATTTTTCTATCTATAGCTCTTCCTAATTGAGAGGATCTCTGTGACACTTATGGGATGTGAAAGTACAAGCATATAACACATCAGATCCTACTGTTGATGTAGAAGCAACAGTGGCAGCAACAGTACATTGAATTGGCTTAAAGGGCCCAGCCCACAAAGTTACACTAACTTCCCTTCTCCACTGTGAGCCCTGCTCAGGCCCCATTAGCTGAATCTAAGTACCCCTTCACAATAGGGACAGGTAGGATGGTGACTTAGGATTCTGTATCCAACAGATCCATAACATTTTGATTCCTTCCCCTCGTCGAGTTTCCCTAGCATACTTGGATGGGTACACACAGCCTTCAGTCCGCCTTGGGGACAGGGAGATCTCATGCCCCCTGCTGATCATTTTTCTGCTCAAAGTAGCTGAGGTCAGGGCAGAGGGGGTGAGTAGGATCAAGGGGTGTGGAGGTAGAAAGCACTTCTGCACCAATAAGCCAGGAACAGCCAACCAAACAAATTTCTAGTGTTTTCAATCCTCTCAAAGTTCTATATTTCTATATAACTCATTGCTGATGCCATTTATTTCAGCTCTGGGCTGATTCCTAGGCTCAGCAGCCACAGCCATATTATCTTTCTTATGGGGCTGTGAAGTTTGCTGCACCACTGTCATGATAACATCCCTTCCTCCTCCCATCTGGAGGAGCGTAGGCAGCAACCAAACACCACTGAGGACTTGTTTCAATCCTCCCTGTCACCACTCAATCTCCAACATTCATTAATAGGTAGGACAGCGGGAACACTTACTCACTGCTCCACCCCCACCACTGGGCAATGACATTTGCTACAGGATCCCAAAGAGTTGTTTTCTATCCCTTACTGCAGCCGGTGAAGCCTACCTTTTTTCTCTTCCAGAAAGCTCTTTCTCTGTTAATATCCTACTCTCATCATTGAAACCTATCAGGAAATGTGGAGGGTCTGAGATGCTACCATACTTTCAGTCTAACAAGGTAGCCTGCCACTGTTTCCTGGATGCTGATAGAAGACACAAGACTCTAGGGTCAGAAACAAAGGACTTCATTACTCTGGCACAGAAAGCAGCACAAACTTCAGTTCACATCACCTCCTCATGCCCCCCAAGTCCACAGATGTGATGGAGAGCAGCCAGGTGGGTGCTCTGCACCCAGTGGGTTTGCATTGCAGCTGAGTAACCCTGAGTTTAGGGAACCTGAATCTTTTATAATGGACTTCAAAAAAGCCTGCTCAACGTGTGCCTGGGAGGGACACATTGTCTTTATTATAGTGGGCACTAAAGAAAACATGTCCTCTGCTCTGAAGGGAGATACTATTATCTTCCAAGGTTATTTATCTACAAACATCTGTGGAAAGATTATTGGGTCTTTTGCTTGTAAGATATGCAGAAATGCAAGTGACCTATGGCAAATTTTTCCTAAGACGTTGCTAAAAGGATCCAAGCCAGAAGCACTGGGACAGGTGACTGTCACAGCTCTAATCCTGGCTTGAGAGCATCCCTTGATTCAGTAAGTACTTACCAGAATGTTCCAGGTTCTGGAATAGACACAGAATATATGATAAATAACATAGTAATGGTTTCTTCCCTGACAAAACTAAACTTATATATAATAATGGTGGCATCTACACTTAGGTAGTGCTTACTATGTCCTAGTACTTTTCTAAGTAATTTACATTTTAATTATCAAAGTGACACATTGAGATAGATGTTATTGTTATTATTCCCATATTTACAGATTAGAAAACTGAGGCACTGAGAGGGAAGCAGATGGAGTCGGGATTCAAACCCAGGCATTTTCTCGAGTTTGTGTTTCTAACTACTCTGTCTTAGACTGCTTCTGGATTACCACACAGTATCATGAATTCAGTGGCTTTCTAATACAAGAACAACTGGGGTCATCTAGGAGGAGTTTCTAAGCCAGACTGAAGGGCATACAGAGGAAGTGACATCTAAGAATGATCCTGAAGGGTGATCGGGTATTAACCAGTCGAAGGTGGTGAAGAGATTTTCCAGTAGTGCAACTGCATGTGCAAAGGCAGTAGAGGTGAGTTGGGATGGCTCATGATAATATCTACTTTGATGGGTCATTTACTCTAAGGCACACGTTCCTTTGGAAAGAGTAAGCTTGATGAAACTTTCCCCAGACTTCTAATTCACCGCTCTCTATTTCCTGTGTATTTGGATCTAGAATATTCCATACATTTATTGTCAGGATGTCAGAGGAGCCTCTAAAATGTCAGTAAAGTAAGCCAGAGCATAGCAGAAGTTATACACAAAACCCACCATTCTCTGAGTTTCTTTTGATTTATGTAGGACTCATAGACCCCAGGTGCCTAATTATTTAGCAAGTAGAGAAATTAAGGCCGGTTATGCAGAGGATTATGGAAGAGAAGAAAAAGATTCAAAGCCCAGAAGACTGTTTGGATGTTAATAGCCTCTTTAACAGTCTCTCTTCCTTATGGGATTCTATTAGGCATCATTTTTCCCATGACCAATGGCTGGGTCTTACCTTTATTGTCTCCCTCCTGGCAGCAGTGGTGGGGTTCCCTTGGTTGTGAGTACTAGCATAGTTATATTGGTCTTCCACACACTAACCTTCCGTGTGATCACCCAACATGTTCCCACTTAGTGTCACCAGATGGAGAGTTCCCTGTGATCTGACAGTTCTGAATAATTGATACTCACTCATACTGAAGTTGAGTTTAGGTTTTGTGGTTCAGCAGGATGCTTTACTCTTGTTGACCTTAACCTTCAGAAGCACTCGGGCATTACCGAGAGATCAATAAAACTTCCCCCGGCTGGTCTGAGAGGACAGGAGCCTGACAGAGAGTGATGATGGAGAGGAGAGGGAGCAGAAGATTGTGCTGTAACCTGGGGAACAGGAAAGGGAGAGAGTGTGAGCCAGGAGGGCGGAGGGAAGGGGTAGCATGGGGCTGGAGAGGAAGAGAAAGATAATTTATAAGAAGGATGAAATGAAAAATAGAGTGATGGAAAAAAAGGGGTTTGACAAATAAGGAAGAGAATTGGAAGGATAATAAACAGAAGCATGAGAACAAATGAGGGAGATGCAAGAAAGGAGATTTATTCCTTAACTCTTGTGAATGGAAGGCTACAGTATGCAAAGGTATATACTACAGGGAGTTCTTAAGAAACACAACATCTCATGGGAAACAGATGACTGAATAGCTTATAGAGTGAAGCAGAATAAAATAAGGGTTGTAATAAAGGAATTAGGTCACTGCTGGGCATGGGAGGGAGGCGAAAGGGACTTCATGCTTGAATGCCAATTGTATGCTAAAAGAGCATCTGCATACTGTAGTTTAATTATTTATCATTAATTATGTTACATTGTATAATATGTTGTATAGAATTGTTTATGAGTTATTATTTAGTGTAATTATCAAATAGCACTTCAAGGTGGAATTATTGTCCTCATTTTAAAGACGAAGAAACAGAAGCTTACAGAGGTTGAGTGTTTTGAGTGAGCACATTGTTAAATGGGGAGCTGGAACACGCGCCCATTTCTTATGACTCTTACGCCTGTGTGTTCTTCTCACCCTCTCAGGCTGCCACCCACAAAGCAAAGCATTCCGGTGATTTATTCGTACGGAGGCAGTGGGGAAGTCTTTGGTGGACTATAAACTAATTAAAGGCTGGGGCTGTGTCTGATTTTTTAAAACTTACCATGGCTAACATAGTAAATATTGCATAAAATATGTTAAAATATTTGTGGAAAGAAGGCAGAGTTGGAGGGAGGCAGGGTGGAAGCAAAGGAGAAAGGGAGAAATGAAGGAAGGAAGGGTGGGAAGGAATTGTATTTGAGCTGAACCTAGAAGAATAAATTGTATTTTTCTGGGTATGGTGGTGGGAGGAAGAGTATTTGAGGTTGAGTACCATCATCAAAAGTACAGAGTGTGTATGTGTGTGATAAAAGAATGACAATTCATTCTAGCAAGATTCTAGACAGAAGAAAATAGTGGGAGATAAGGTTGCTAAAACAGAATGGATCTTGATTGATTGATTCATTCATTCATTCTTTCCTTCAACAAATATGTATTGAGTGACTACTTTGGCTGGACATTGCTACAAGGGCTTAGGACATGTCAGTAAATGAAACAGCTAAATACACGTGCCCTTATGGATCCTACATTCTAGTGATGAGAGACAGGTAATAAATATAATACACAAATAAATAATAGAGAATGCAAAAAGTAATAGTGCTTATGGATGAAAAAAAGAGCAGAATAGTGGAGTGAGATACAGGACAGGCCCAAGTAGCATATTTAGGGTAAACCATTAGGAAGGTGATATTTGAGTAATATCTTAAAAGAGGTGATGGAATGATTAACGCATTTGTCTAGGGGATGAATTCCAGGCAGAGGGAACAGTCTGTATTAAGGCTCTAGGACAGAAGTGAACTTGGAGCATTCATGGGCAGCCAGGAGGCCACTGTGTCTAGGGTAGTGTGCATGCCGCGAGGTTGGAGGACAGAGAGGCGGCAGCAGTCTAGATTGTATCAGGCCTCGAGGACTGTCTCACTCTGAGAAAATAGGGAGCCACTGGATGGTTTTGAGCAGAGGAGCAGCTTATGTTTGAAAAGGATTTCTCTGGTGGCTATGTGGGGCAGACGCGGAAGCAGAGGACCAGTTAGGAAGTTGTTGAAGTCATACAAGCCACAGATGGTGGTGAGGAAAGTGGCTTCAGAGGGCAATGCTACCCAGGGCTGGATTTTGGAGAAGTTTAGAAGGAAGATCCAATGAGATTTGCTAATGGACTAGATGCAGAGTTTAGAGAAATAGAGGAGTCAGGGTAACTCCAAGGTTTTTGGCCAAGTTGTCAATATCTGGGAAATATTGTGGGTGAGGCAAGTTTGTCGGAAAAGATCAGGAGTTATTTTGTGCAAGATAATATGAGATGACTATTAGACACCCAGGTGCAGATGTCAGGTGGGCAGATGAATATAAAAGAGGCTGGAACGTAAGGGAGATGTCCAGGTAGGAGCTTACACTGGGAAGTCATAAGCACGTAGATGGTATTTAAAACCACGAGGTCAGAAGATAGCACTAAGAGAAGAGGAGAAGTCCAAAAATCCTAGATGGTCTCAACTGCCTTGCCAAGGTTTGGAATTGTTTGATCGATGGGGAACTATTGATATTTTTTTGAGAATAGGAGTACCAAAATCTCAACTGGGCTTGTTTTGTTGGTGCTTTTGTTTGTCTGTTTTATACAGATGCCACTCTGGTGGTCCTGTGCAGATGGCCCAGGAGGACCAGTCAGGAGACTGGCACGGAGCTGTGTGAAGGATAATGAGGACCTGAAGTGGAACTGTGGCAGTGGGGATGGAGGGGCCGAGAAGGGGGAAAGATAAAGGGAGGAAGGGAAAAGACAGCAAAACCAATTGTCCTTTCACTCAGTTCAAAACAGAAATCACCAGATCAATAGGAAAGAAAACATAATTTAAGCCTGAAAAGAAGGTTTTTGTGCTTTCTCTCTCCTTTTTTTTTTGAAACTGCTTGAGGCATGGCTATGGTTTATAATGCGTTGCTTCCTAGGGGCATAGCTGACAGCAATAGGAAAGGAAAATAGAGACAGAGTTTTCAGTATTTCAGAAAACCGGTTTCTGTCTGAACTGTGGAAGGTAAGGAGCTCGCTCTTGTCATTACCTGTTTAGCACGTTCAGAATCTGGGAGAGAATTTGTGAGACAAATAGATCTGTGTATATTTGGATAGAAAGATGGAAATGTCACCATTCCCCCAAATCCCGTGGTTTTTTATATAATTGCAATCATACCACTTATATAGCAATAGATTAAAGGTACATATATAAAGTAGCTAGCCATGTGCTTAATGCATGGTAACTAGTATTTTACCAACAAGAATGCTTTACGATTTAAAATCACTTTTATGTACTTTATCACAATAAAGTCTCACAATGATCTTATGAAGTAAGTAATGAACATTTTCCCCCCCTTTTACTAATAAAGAAACTAAGCCCTAACCAGGTGAAAGTGACTTGCTCACATCACAGGGAAACGGAAGCAAGAATCAAACCAGTTTGCAAGCTGAGGTCTGCTTTTCCACAGCATGAGCTGCCCGGAAACATAGGGCCTATGCCACTGAGTACCCTGGATCCTGAGTCTAGAGCCTCCTCAGGCCCATTATGTGCCATTAGAGGATTCATTCATGATTCTCTAAACTCAGCACCATCTTTGACAACTGTTTCCTGAAAATGTTAAGGTTAAAGAATGGCAGGCTACTGCTGCCATCCTCAAAGGCACCCAGAAAAGGTAGGCTCTGGGGCTCACAGAGTAGGTTAAAAATGGCCGCCCACTTCTTTGTCTCTTCTCCATGAAGTACCCCATCTTGCCTGGTTAGGGTTTATGTCTTCCCTACTCTGTGCACTGTGCTTCTGGATCTTGCTGGCTGCCCCATGGTTTGTAGCAAGAGTATAGTGGGCTTTGGAGCAGTGAGGTTGTTGGTGGGATAATTGATCCCCAGTGGAGCACAGGGGTGGTAATTCCTTTTTCATTCTTATCCATCACACATATCCTCTCTAAAAGGCAATTTGAATAGAGCTTTTAGGTGACTGAACACAAACAACTTTCTACCCCGTTAATTCTCCTGATGATTATTTCAACTATTTCCCCACTGACTGTTTCTCTTACTGCTCTTTACGTCTATTGAAGACCAGTGGTATTTAAGACCTACCTGGTGAATTCGTTTGTCAGCAGGCAAGGGGACTCTGCCTCTATCTCTGAAACATCTGTAATCAAACACAGTTAATTATAGGGCAAATACAATACAGCAGCAGGGCTTTTAAAGATCAATTAGCATGCAATTCAAGATTAAAAGCAGAAGAGAACTAATTCTGTTTTCCATTTGGGTGGTAGGCTGCTTAAGGAATAGTTGTACAAAGGCCAAAGTCTTGGCAAGAATATTTAATCAGAAGTAAAGAGAGTTTACCCAGGTGTCTTGGTTACTCATAAGAAGTGGGGGACTCCATGGGAGAGGGAGGCGCTGGAAGGCAGGCTACATTCTCCAGGAGACCTTTCATGGTTTTCTCTCCTCCTAACCTCAGATATACTCTATTCTTTTAGTCATCCTCTGTGTGAGTTATTTGCACTTGTTCATGTTTTTCTGTAATTATTCATAACTTTGTCTTCTTGACCTACACCGTTTGTCCATCAACTCTGGAGAGCAGGGACCTTTAATCTGTTGCCTTTGGAGGCTGATAGAGGTGGGGCATGCTAAGTTCTCCATGCCTTTTACTATGAATTAAAGCCATATAATAGATATCGAGAGTTTCATTGTTTGGGGTTTAGTGTCACAGGATGTGACTAGAAGTATTTTAGACACTGGACAGATCTGTCCCTTTGAAGTCCTTCTATTATGTCTAATTTTGAGTACTATACAGAACGGACACTGTATACATTTTGAAAATGGTAACCTGCTCTCTAAACTGAAATTTTTCTCTAACCCCAGTGAACCCTTTGCCCTTTCTCCCCTTTCTGTGTTTTCATCTTAGTATAAGGAAAGAAAGATGATAATTCATAGATAAAGGCAATGAAAGTTATGCAGGTAGAAACTTCACCCACACCTTATCACAACCAAATCATAATTGTCCTCATGCATCCAGGTCAAGAATGACGATGTTAAAAGACACTCATCATGGCTCTGATTTCCTTGTATTTTACCTTAACTCGGCTTGAGTTAGTCATGAGATTCAGCTGAGTTTCCTGGCTGCTTCCATGTTCTACTGGCTAGTGAGCCTGGGCTGAGGTTCATTTCCTTTGAGCCTCTCTCCACTTCTGTGCAGGCTAGACTGCAACTCCACATGGACCTTCCAGATTGGTAAGCCCTGTTGTCATTCATTTGTCAAGCCTAATGTCATCAGTCCTCTTCTGCAGACTTCATCCTTCCCAAGCTGGCGGTTTGATTTTTACCTGCAGATTCACGTCTGTTCCCAGTTCCCGGGACCCTACACTGAGGCAGCAGTTTTCTAAATTGTTCGAGTCCTAAATTCTGGGACTTAACAGCATCCAGCTTGGCAGCTTGTCTGACCACAGTTGGCACTGCATTTCTCACACCTGGGCTCTTCCTCATTCTCCATGCCGAATCCTACTCGCTGTTCTTCATTATTTACACCACAGATGCAGGATGGTTGAAGGTTGTCAATCACATTCCTCAGTTCATAGACATTATTATCTCTGAAAAGTGCTCTTATTTTTCCTCTTCCTTCACGATCTAACTCTTGTTCCCCTTCCTCCGTGGTCCTCCACACAAATGTGTCTCATAAATTTCATTGAATGTGCTTATATCTTCATGAATCACGATGATGTATTGTATGTATATGTCACTGATTTGTCCGTTCCTCTAATTCATGAGGGCCATTTCCAGTTTGCCTCTATTCCAAACAATTCCACAACAAACATGGCTTTGTACACCAACACGAAATTTCACTAGGAACAGAGCTAGTGGTGGCATTGCTGGCTAATGGGACTCCAAATGCTTAATTTTTATTAAGAGCTTCCATATTCTGTTTCAGCATGGCTTTACATGTCGACACTCTCCAGTAGAGTGTCAGAATTCCCGTCTGCACACATCTTCACCAACGCTTAGTTTTATCCACTTCCTGATTTCTGTTTTTTTTAGAACTCTGTTCGTGGATGTACAATGCTAGCTCGTCGTTGTTCCCAGTCTCCTTTCATCGTTTGCTGTGAGTGTGAGCGCCTAGCATGGCTTAGTTTGTCTTTGAGGCTTTTCCTTCTGTGGATAGCAGATTCTTCTCTTTTGCCTATTTTTTGATTGAACTGCCTATCTTTTTCTTATAGATCTCCAAGAATTCTTTGTATATTCTAGATATTAATTACTTGTCAGTTTTGAAAATAATCCTTTTTTATTTTTTGCTTTATTATCTATTACCTTTGTCAGTGGTGCATTATATAATGATTAAAAGCATATATGCTGGAACCAAACTGTGTGGGTTCAAATTCTAGCTATGTGGCCTTAGAGATGGTCTTTAGTTTTCTGTCTGTAAAATGGGTATATTAAGGTTACCTTCTTTATAGGGCTCTTTTTAGGATTAAATGAGTTAAAATTTGTAGAGAATTACAACAGTAGCTGGCAAAGAGTAAGTTCTATACATATTTTTTTCAATGAAAACAAATCATTTCTTTTTTTTAGCTTTATAATTTCACCTTTCCCATTTTGGTAATTAATATGAAGTCCACTTTAACATAATATAATATAACCTTAATGTAACAGAAGGTAGGGATCTAGCTTTATTTTTCCTCAAGTATGAACAAGTTTTCCAGTATCATCTGCTAAACAGTCAATCACACCCTGTTGCGTTGTGGGGCTACTGTTTTCGTGTCGAGTTCCTATACATTCACGGTTCTCTGTCTGAGTTCTCTTGTCTTTCCCCTTGTTCTGCTGTTCCCGGGTCTGTACCATACTATTGCGTTATTCTAGCCTTACTACCCAGTCGGATGGTTTTCCTTTTCCTCTGCTTTATTTCTTGTGACTGTGTTTCTGCCTGGATCTCGTCGTCATTTTTCTGTCTACTTGTACTGACAGAGCACATGATATGACCCTCATGGTTTCCTTAAGAGTCTCAGAGGCTATCCTGGACCAAAGGACTCTTAATGTATTTTCTTCCTGTATTGTTAGAGTATAAAACCCTAGGAACTGCAACATTGGTGCATCTTTCATTTATTTGTAGTTTGCCAGCTATAGTGTCGGGGGCAGTTAAGATGTTTTTAAGGGTAAAAAAATAGCACCACTTACCATCTCGCCATATCATTCTAAATGAAAGGAAGTCTAATGATTTCTGTGCACAGTTGAGTGAATTGTGAGTCAGCTTTTTCCTTTTGAATCCATCTCATTCAGAGAGGTCTAAATCACTGTATAACTTCTAGCGAAGCTAAACAATTCAAACCAACAAATAATCAGACAAATAAACAAGTAAGCAAACAGACTAACAACAACAAAATAAATACTATGTGCTGAACAGTCAACTTAACTCATGGGTCTTCAGGACTCGCGAAGAACTCTAAATTCATTAAAGTGGACTTCAGGTTCCCTAGAACCTCCCCTGGCCAAGGCTGCCTCTTCCTTCTGTTCCCATCTATAATTACATCACCAGGGAGGACTACACAAAAGGGAAGTGTAAAAAAAAAGGCCAAATCGCATATCCTTTCTAATCCATTTGGTTGATTCAGTCCTTCCGGAAGGATACAGAGAAAGTTGAGCACAAGACTCTACTGTGGGAACTCAGGGCTTTTGGGAATTCCAAAGCCTAGAATTCTGAATATGGGGACCCCAACTTGGCCCTTACTCCACAGCGTGTGGATTCAGTTCAGCTCCCCACCATCCAGAGGAAGACTTTTGTGTCTTTATCTGTGCTTCTCCTGGGAAGTATCTGTACTTGCCCGTCCACTCCATAGCGGTGGAGTCTTTAGGGCAGGAGTCATGGGCTTTGTTCTTCTACGTCTTGCATTATTTAGAAGAATGACTGACACAAATAGGCATTTTAGACATATTTGAATAAATGGACAAGTGAATGAACTGTGATAAAACTGTGTATTTGATAATTTATTACTTGTCCCAAGTATATTTAGCCTATCACTTTTAAGACAGGAATCCTTTTGCATCTTGCTTACCACCCCCGGATGTTTGTCCTATAGGTAACTTGAACTGTGATCAGCATTAACATGCTTATCATTTACATGTGAACTCATACCTCTCTGTTCTCAGGTTAATTCAACAAACATAATTTAAGATCTACTCTGAGCACAGTATAATGTCTGAAAGGTGCATGAAAGATATGTATAAAGTGAAAATAGAATAGAAGGTGTGAACACGAGCTCTTGGGTCAGATTGCCTAGGTTCAAATTTTGACCCTGACCCCTATAAGAACATGATCTGGGATAAATCACTAAAATGCTCTTTGTCGTAGCCTTCTCATCTGAAAAATGTTATTTTTCTCATAGAGTGATTGTGAAAATTCAATGAGATAACATGCATGCAAGGCCAGGCACATTCTTAACATATCATAATTATTAGATACTAGTGTTATTGAAAAACTCTCAAATTTAGATGGGAAAATAAGACATAGTCTGGGGCAGTTTACACTTCTGAAAAGGCTGAAGCATATCACAGATGTTCTAAGTTATTTATGCCTATACTGTGTCCCCGGAGTCCCCACCCCATTTAGTTTGCAAACTCCTTGAAGAGGTCTCACTACCTTGACAGGTAAGCATTCTGCTCTCAGTGGATGGTCTTCAGACGTGTAATCTGACCCATTTTATGCCTTAGAAAAAATTTAGATCATATAGCTCCCTGTTCTCTCTGTCCATTTCCTGTTTCTTCCCAGCTTCTGTATCTTCAGATAATGGGTGAGACCAGAATAAGGATTTTTCCTGCTTATGGAAAGTCTGGTCTCCTAGGTTTGTACACCACAAAAAGTTAAGGAAAAAAAAGTCAAACAAATAAACAAAAAAAGCTTAAAGGCTTAGACTCCTATGTGAATAGACTTGTCATCATTGGAAGCTCCCTTTTCTTGAACCACTCTGCAGGGGTTATGGAAAGGTGATGTATGTGTGTATCTGGCTCACACACTTGCGTGATAGAGTTGTTCACCACCGGATTTCCTACTGTGGCTGTTTTGTGCTGTTTCAGCCTGAGTTCATGTGAATCTTTTCTCAACAGTTTCCTTCTTGTGAGGGAGAATGTGGGTTGCATTCGAGAGCCGTCAGCTTACTGCTATTACACTTGAAAGGAAGAGGGTCCTGAGGGGAGTGGAATTTCAAGTTTCCATGGGCATCAGGAAAAGGAAACAGTTCTGCCCAGAATTTGCCGTCATTTATTTTGGAGAGCTTTGTGGTGTGCTCTGTGCAGGATCAGGGATGCGATGAGCTGGACTCGGGACCCCGGGGGCCTCAGCAGAGAATCGGGTACCTCCAGTACCAGCAGCCAAGCATCCTTAGTGAAGCCTAAGCTGTGTTTCCTGGGGTCTTGATACCTTTTCAGAAAGAACTACGTGGCCTTTGAATGCATTTTAGACATGCGATTGGTGCAGTTTGATTGCTGTTTTCTTTCTTCTTTATTAATTTGGAAAATCTTGAATGCAGTTTAACTCAGTTTTCAACATAGTTAATAGAATAAAGTTGACACGATGAGAGGAGGGTAGTGAGTGGACTTAGAGCTGAGAATGGGTGAGTATCGGAGATGAGCTGTTTTGATTAGTCTGGTTCCCTTCTGGCTTTGGCTGCCAGTTGGCCTGGTGGGAGGCAACCTGGTCCAATGGACAGCCATCACTCAGCTCTACTTATAAGCTGCCTTTTACATTTGACAATTTTCAATGTTCTCTTCACATTTTCTACCCTAAGGAATCGTCTGGTATGTTTGTGTTTTCTTAAATTCTTCCTTTCTTGCTTCCCATTTTCTTTTTTTGACTGTAGGAGATGGGTACACTGGTTAACACACAGATAATTTAGAAGGACGTTTCAGTCAGTTTTCTCCTCTACCCCCGTTCAGGAGTAATCACATTTACAAATGAATGGATCCAATTAATAGTATAAATAAAGTCCCATATGCTCTCTGGAGTTCCAAGATCCATAGGTCAAGGGCATACTCTCAGTATACCAAGTCTGTCTTCTGCCTCTGTTTCAAATTTTTGTAGGAAAACAGTCCGCTGTGGTGAGCCCGTAGTATTTTACATGGAAAAGAATCACAGCAAACGTCCCACGTGATAACAGCTCTCATTTCCATAACTCTGCTCCCTCTTGAGCACAGGTACATTTAATTCTCACAAGTGTTACCTAAATGAAGGAAGCAGCATGAGGAATACACAGAGAATGAAAAATATCCACGTGTGTGGGTAGTACATGGCCGCTAATCTTTCCTGACATTTACTTTCACTCATGAGCACAGGGGTGACCAGCCCCACCAGTCCTAGATGCTGAAGATAAATGTCAACCCCATCTGTTGGAAGCTTTCTATGCATACATGCATATTGGAAATCAAATATATTTGGCATATCACACACTGAGGCTCGAGTGCCCATCCTTCAGAAGAGCATTGATTGCTCTCTGCCACCCACTCACCACTGCCATTTGATAGAGCTGAGGAATGGAGGACTAGTTTGCTGCATTTGTAATGGGAGAAAAATCCAACTAAACTTAGCAGTTTTCACATCATGTGCTTTCAGTGCCGTGCTTTGTCTCCCCACGTGTTGTGATGCCAAATTTCCCAAGAGCATCTGCTCTTCCTATTGTGAAAACAAAGAACTCGTGTGTGTCATGCAAGGGCTATTCTAGCCCTGCCAGATAGTTCTGTACATTTTAATTGTCCTCAGATTGCGCTTCACCAGTCACTCAGGTGCACACCACTTCTTCAGCCCCAGGCAACTGAAGTCGTCACATTCATGAGCAATTGCTTCCCTCACATAAAGGAAAAGAGGGTTTTGGTTTTAAGGTCTTGCCAGTTCACTGACTAATTTACTCTTAACCTTGAATATATAAAGCCATTTGAACATTGTGCTTGTATGACATGGTTAAAGGCTTGTGTAAATATATCCAATAAAGGCTGGGATCTAAAATAGTCAGAAAGAGCAGACTTTGTTTCTTTTGACTAGATGTGATAAAAATCTAATGTCCAATTAAGATCTGAAGCAGAAACCTTTGTAACCCAAAGCAATGTAAGTTGCTTTCAGGAGAAAAAGGGGAAAAAAAATCTCCGTTCTTAGGGAGCCATTAACAATGCAGTATAATGTGGCCTCTGATACATAAGAACAGCCTAAAGTAATTTGTGGAGAAAATCAGTCACAAGCTAAAGAGAAAAGACAGTTGTCCAGATTGATTACAAAGTCAAGAGGGACTGCCAGTGGGGGCAGCTGGAGTGATAGCCAAGGAGGAGGCCCTTCCTCATGGGCTCTCCATGGCCAGAAGGAAAGAAAGGAGCCACGTAAAGTCAGGCAGCCTTAGAGGTAACTTCTGGAATCTTAAGAATGAGAGCACACTTCATTTATTCAGTTGAGATAAAAAGCCTGCTTCAAAAATAAAGGTGTATCTCATACTTTTGAAGACAAAGTGTGAATTGGTGATAGAGCGAACAACAGCGTAGGCTGGAAAACCTGGAACAAAATCATCGTAAGTTGAGTTAAGAGATCTCAAGGAAACTACTCATTTGAATATTTTATCTTATCATCTGTTTTTCACCAAAATAGTAATAGACTCCTAGAATGTTTGCAATGGAGGTGACTTTCGAACATCTAGTCCAGTGGTTTTCAAACGACTTTTGTCAGAGAACCTGTTCTTCTGAACGAATCTTTCCAATTTAAGAAAATAAAGCAAACAAACAAGATCAGAAGAGAAAAAGAGTGGACTTGCTCATGCTAATGAGCTGAAGAGGTCTGAGGCTCCCCCTGCCTGGGTCTGCTCTGGAGGCCCCGAAGGAGAATGCCAGGGCTCCGTGAATAGAATTGGAACCTAAGTTTTTCTGGTATTAGTTCTCAAACTAGACTTGTGCATATTCTGCCAAAACATGTTTCCTTAGTTTAATAAGTTTTTAAAATGCTGCTTATATGATCCAGAGCTTGGAGAATTGCAAAGCACACCAGTGCATTGAAGGCTGTGAGGAACCCTTTGGGTTTGAAATGTATTAATGTGTGTTTGATCCAGTTTTTTACCTGCATACTTGAGTGTACCTGACTAGGGAACCCTCTCGTCAGAATCACCTCTTAACATCTGTGGCAAACAAGTCCCCTACAATGCAGTTTAGAAAACACAAATCTTGTTAGGGTCCTGGTCTAATTCCTTCATTTTTCAAATGGGGATACTGAGGCTTAGAGAGCTGGTAAACTAACCTGCTCTGGCTGACACCATTGGAAGCATAGTTAGAAACCAGATGTAGCACTCTTGAATCCATGAACCCAAGGGGCGTTTCAGATATATTCACTTTAACAGGTCCACACAGCTGTGGGCAGACAGCGATCATATTCTGTTTGTCTGTGCTGAACACTGAGACACAGAAAGTCAGGGATACCCAGTCAAACTCAAGTCTAACTGTCCACTTGTGCCCTGGTTTGATTACAGGGGTCTACATCAGTCCATCTCCCTGATGAAGGCGAGAGGTAAGGCTGTCCAATTGTTTTTTGTTGTGTTTTTTAGAATTCTTCTCTTTTTTTTTCTTTTTTTTGAGGAAGATTAGCCCTGAGCTAACTACTGCCAGTCCTCCTCTTTTTTGCTGAGGAAGCCTGGCCCTGAGCTAACATCGTGCCCATCTTCCTCTACTTTATATGTGGGATGCCTACCACAGCATGGCGTGCCAAGCGGTGCCATGTCCGCACCCCGGATCCGAATCAGCGAACCCTGGGCCGCCAAGAAGCGGAACATGCGAACTTAACTGCAGCGCCACTGGGCCAGCCCTTTTCTATTGTATTTTTTAAAGATTGGCACCTGAGCTAACTAACAACTGTTGCCAATCTTCTTTTTTTAATTCTTCTCCCCAAAGACCCCCAGTACATAGTTGCATATTCTAGTTGTGAGTGCCTCTCATTGCGCTATGTGGCCGCCGCCTTAGCGTGGCTTGATGAGCCTTGCCATGTCCGTGCCCAGGATCTGAACTGGTGAAACCCTGGGGCGCTGAAGTGGAGTGCGCGAACTTAACCACTCAGCCATGGGGCCGGCCCAAGGCTGTCCAATTTTTATATTAGGACATGCTAAGTCTGAGACTTAAACTAAAGGAAATATGCAATGACGTTGTTTGCAATTGACATAGTAATTTCTTAAGATTCAAAGAAACCAGTGCACGCTCACAACCGTTTATAGTGATTTAAGTTGTTTTGCTATGTTGGCATTAGAAAATTGGGCAAACCTCTGGCCAAGGTGGAGTACAACCCATATGAGCTCTAGAGTTGCAATGAAAGGGAGTTATGGAACCCTCTCAACTGTCCAAACTTAATTAAGATATGATCGGGCAGCCTCTCTGTGGCCATTAATTCATTGTTGGGTAATCCAATAAGGGGATATTGTTAGAAGCTGTTTGAGAGATACTTGCCTCATTATTAACTCAAAATTGCCCAGTAGGCAGCACTAAGATGTCATTTTTTCTGCTCAGAAGAGGATTTAACATTGAAAGACATTTGACATCCACTTTTGACAGTACTTTACACTCAAGCATTATGGTTGAAACATTCACAAGTCTGTGGATATGATAATGGAATGGTGACATCTAATTACTAAATGGCAATTAATGATCATAGCCCTTTGTGAATATGTAAGGTCATTCACTACAAGGAAATCATTGCTCTTTGCACATATTAATTAATATAGATAAGCAGGTGGTGACAGAAAGGTAGCTTTATAACTTTATTGTTGCCGAGTAAACTTAGTCATATTCACTTTGCCCCTTATCGATATACAATTAATTGCTTGCTGACTTGAAACCACATGGAATATAGTTTTAGAACTAATTGAAGAGGAATAAGAACTGTAGGGAAGTGGAGGGAATGGATATCAAAAGAAAATTCAGGGTATTAGTAAACTACTTGGATGCCTTAGTTACTTCTACTCATATTTTTGAAACAGGAATTGGTAACTTTTACCAGATTGGTAGCCAGACCTTAAACAGTAGTAAACTTTTTGCAACGTGGTGTCTGGCATATCCAGAATAAAGTTAATTTGTTATCTCCTCATAGAATCCCAAAGGTCTGGATTCTATTGTCAAGTCAAATTCAACCTGGTAGTGGTGTTCCATCAGTCCTGGTGGATATAGCCAATATTTGTTTGCCAAACACCTGCTTGAAAATAGAAATTTTAATTAAAAACAAGAAACCGAATTCTGTTATCTCTATTGATCCCCTCCAAACTCCCCAGATTGTTTTATGATGATTTACTTGTAGAATTTCAAAAAAATAAGTTTTTTAAAAAAATGGACAATTAGTTGAATTTTACAGTGTTCTGTGTAGAAATAGAGTGAGTTTTCACTACGTTTCCAAAAGTGAAAGGGAGACAATACCATTATTTTCTATATTATTTCATTCCCATGTATTTAATGAGTACATACTATGTGCCAAACACTGGCCTGAGCCCAGGATTTGTTAACAGAAGAAGCTTTGATTGTGGCCCTGAAGACACTCAGTTTGGTGGTGGAAAGGACGGCAAACAAGCGATTACGACGCAGAGTAGTAAATTCCACAGCAGATGTATAAGCAAGTTGTGAGGGCTTATGGGAGCAAAGAAGAGCAAGAGTTGACTTTGCACGTAACCCATGCATCTACATGCTAGCAGTCTGAATCAGAATCTGTATCACTTATGGGAAGTACTTTGTTCTACAGACCTATCCCCCTGTCATTACTTCAAGTGCTTTCATAGTTCTGCAGTTTGGACCTGTGGGGAGAGTCTGTGTATATGTATGTGTTTATAATAAGTTTAAATAACCTGATCCTTTTATGATCTCACCAATCCCTATTGGGATCGATTTGTTTTGACATAAGGGAGGGAGATGAGATTTGGCATGTGGTAGGTGTTTTAGGTGGACAAGTCCTGAACAATTTGGGCAGTTTAGAAATGTCCTGCATCTTTTTACTCTGAATTGTGTAAGGCTGCCTGTTGAGGACTGGAGAGGAGAGAATTAAAGTGTTCTGACACAGTATTCCACATTGCCTAGGTTTTAAATAGGCAACAAGATTTCCACCTAAGAAACTCCAATGTGGCTCTGTTTGACCAGCGAGCTTTCTGATTAACTGTGTAATGGCAGCTGGGTGCCCCCTGAAGTCATTTCCCTCCTCTCTCCAGCCATGGGCAGGAGTGCTCTTGATGAATCTCTGCAGGCACTCCTTCCTCAACCAAGGGATGAGTCATTGGCATTCAAGCTGTTAAGTGGTTAAAATAAAACATTTTCATGGAAATGTTCTGCTTACCCTGTATTCCCTGGCACCTCTGCAGTGTGTCTGTGGTAAGAGAGGACCAGTGGGGACACACATCACCCTTGTTTTGTCTCTCTTGTTGGAATAGCCAGTATTTCTGTGCTAGGATAGGATTTGAAAATTGTTCTAGTTCATTTCAGATCACCCTGCATGTCTTCTCGGGCTCTGAAAGTAGAAGAAAAAAAACCTCAAAAGCTACAGTTTGAAATTAAGTTGGAGATTGCCTATCAGCCTAAAGGCAAAAGAAGTCTCTGAGACACATGCTGAGGATGGCGGACGCTTTCAGACAGCAGCACAGTGTTACCATGAAAAGGGAAGGCTTTTCTGTTGTTTATACACAGGAACTTGCCCTGATTGGAGAAGAGTTTGTGATCCTCACCAGTGTGGGGTTGCTTTGTTAAAATGACTAGGGGAAGGCACAGAAGTGAGAGTGTAAGAGAAAGAAGGGGCAGAACAAAGATAAAATGAGTAGGAGGATGGAAAGGAAGAGCCATTGCCTGGACATGGATGGAGGGGGAGGGACAGTGGGGGTGGGTGGGGGAACAGATGAGGAAATGAAGCAGATAACAACTGCTTCTCTAATTGCAAGAGCAGCTGGGGACACTGCAATCGGACCCGCTCAGAGGAGAAGGTCCTTCCAGCCAGGGTGACCTCCTATGGAATGCAGAGTTTCTGCTTCTCTAATATGTACCCTTGAAAGCATGCAACATTGGGACATATAAAATGAAGGGAAGGGAGGGTGGAAAAAAGGGGAAAATTATTATAATTCTTAGCTGATTTTAAAAAGCAGTGATTTGGGTACTTTTATTCATTACACGTAATAAAGGACTCAGGCTGTGTTGCCCATGACTTTAAAATCGAGAACCCTATTAAAGCCTTTTCTTGTTAGTAACTCAGTGCTTTGGAAACTCACTAAGAAAAAAAGCCAATTTAATCAAGGCAAGATTTAACACAAAGGAAGAACCTGATTTTGCCTTTCTGCAGAAAAACTTTGAGGATCAAATGGCTTAAGATTTTCATTTACCTTAAGAATCCCTGTGGAATCAGCACTTGGGGGAGGGGCTCCTTTTGGTAGCTTGCCGGGCACACCCAGATTCCGTTTCTTCACGCTGAGTCCTGACCGCTTCCTTAGCTAGTGAAAGAAAAGTAATTTTTTCAGTAGTGCTATATGGAGGAAAACCGATGACCTAAATGAGGGGGCAAAAACAAATCTACCTAATGTCCAAAGGTAGGGAAAGGTTGGTTGGTTTCTCTTGACCCCAATGGATCCCTTTCTTAATGACTAATAGTGTATCTTCCATTGCCAAAGGATAGTGTGTGATATGATGAAAGGAGATGCTGGAATTGGGGAGACATAGATTTGAAACCAACTCTTGCATTTGTAGTCTCTTTAAATTAAGTAAATTAAATTCTCCAAGCCTCATTTTTCATATCTGTAAAGTGGTGGGTATAGTATTGTATCTGCTATTAAAAAAACCTCAGAATTTCACTGGGTCAACTTCATGTAAGTTTATGTCTTGTTCACTTAACAGTCTGAAATGAGTGTTTCTGATTGTGGTGAGGAGAGAGCTCCTGCTCTGCACAGTCACCCAGGGACGCAGGCTAACAGAGGCTCCGCGATCTTGGACACATGCCATCCAAGGTCACCCTGAGCACTATCTTCCAGCCAAACAAAGAGGAAAGAGCACGGAGGAGCACACCTGGGAGGTTTTGAAGGGTCATAATGGTGCATATCAGTTCTTCTTGCATCCCTTTGGCTAAAATGCAGTCCCTTGGTCTACCTGGCTGCAGAGCCTGAGAAGAGGAATCAGCCTAATGCCAAGAAAAAATAGGAAATGGATTTTGTTGTGTAGCTAGCCATTATAGCTACAGTATTTTCAAAAATATCCATTTGCACTCTTCTTCACATATTTAGAACACACATAGCCTCAAGTTAGACAAAACATTGAATCTAACTATTGCATCCAGCTCGAAGTCCAAGATCACTTGATAATATTTACTCATTTTTTTCATGACCAGACATGGCTTTTCATGGAAAAGTGGCTTATAAAACTAAAAAGATTGCCACTCCTTGTTCCAATATCCTTTTTTAATTTTTTATTGAGATATAATAGACATATAACAGTTTCAAGTGTATAAATGATGATTTGGTATTTGTATATATTGCCAAATTATCACTACAATAAGTCTAGTTAACAATCTGTCACTATACATAGTTACAAGCTTTTTTTTTCTTGTGATGAGGACTTTTAAGATTTACTTTCTTAGCAACTTTTAAATATGCAATACAGTATTATTAACTATATTCACCATACTGTACGTTACATCCCACTAAGTGGAAGTTATAAACGTCTCTTTAATGGGTTGAAGGACAGGATTATCACAATAAAACATTTGGACGTTTTGGAGTTTGGCAAGAGAGGAATTGGAGATATAAAGCAGTGACCGGTGGGTGGTCTGGTGAGTGACGCCTCTGTCCTGGCAGTTGGAGACATTCCTCACCTAGAGTCTGATTCTGCTCTCCAGCAGGAAATTTTGTATCTGTTGTCCCCTGGGAAGTTCACCCACTGGGTAATTCTTTTTCGTTCAGTGTCCTCCATGACCCCATGGACAGTGATCATTGTTGAGCCCATCCTCCTTGGGGGCTGAGTGCTTTATGGAGCTTGTTTTCTCTTAGTGCATGTGGGGGACATTGGCAGTTGTTTTACAGTCATGGGCTCTTTTAAAATAGACCCATGGTTTCTTTGGCTACACGCTTCCTTCAAAAATGCCATAAGCTTCTGCTCTGTTTGTTTTCAGGCAGATCCATTTGCCATATGCAAAATATCAAAGGCATAACTGGCATAACTCTCAAGCCTACATTATGTCCTTCCTTTTGTGCCCCCATGTTACTGTCTCTCAACTTAATAGGGCTACACTGAGCTCTTCTAAAGAAAGGGCTTGGTAAGGAAGGCAGCAGCTTTCATTTGATAATTGCCACAAAGGTGAGTCCTTTTATCCAACTTAGAAGTCTTAATGAGCCTTTCCTTGCTTAGAGCTGTTTTCTTGCTTCCTGACATTTGGGATCCAGGTTCAGTTGGTTTTTCTAAACCTGGAAGGCCTCCAATTTCTGGAATCAATCTCTCCTTCTCTCCTCCTCTCTAATTTTAATATCTGCTTGAAAACTGGTACATTCTTTCCTGAGCTCATCTCTTCTTTGTAAGCATTGGTGTAAAAAGAGAGCAGTAATTAATACACACAAATACTTCGGCTCTTTCCATTGTAGGGGAGGAAGACATTTCCTCTTCCCAAAGGTGGGTTCATCTGGCCGAAGAACGAATTACATTCACATGAGACAGAATAGCAAGAGAAAATTAAACAAAGCTTTATGAGGAACCATGGCCCGGGGCCTCTCTTCCCGTAGGAAGAAAGGGCACCGAAGAAGTGGGGTGCACATAGTGGTTATATACCCCCAAACAGGGTGTTTCACATGTGATTGAAATGTCCCTTTTACAACAGTCATGAGGCCGCTCTGTCAGCACAGCGCTTGATGGAGGCAGATAGGTCTGCTGTCTCAGTGAGCGCCGCGGGGTGGCGGGTGTGTTGCCTCCGGCTGGGGGGGGGGGTCACAGATGAGCGCTGCACTCGGTTCCCAGCCTAAAGAAAGATGCTTAATCTTTAAGGAGATGCCAATGTTGGGAGGGGGAGGGAAGTCAGTTATAGGAGGTTACCAGAGAAGCACAATAAAATGCAGATTTTAAGTCCTTGCCTTTGGTATTGATTAAGAGTTTCTAGAGAGAAAGTCATCTCCTTTCTTCTTCCTGGTACAGAGATGGGGGGCACCTTTTACAGATAGAGATTTACCTTACAGATGTAAGTGTCCTAACAAAGGGCAAGTTCCATTCCTCAGAGCCTCCTTCCCTGTCCCAGTTTATCAAAAGCAATCAGCCTCAAATGATCCTGATGCCAAAGAGACATATCTTGGGGTGGCCAATTTCAGGTCCCTACACCATCCATTTCTTGTAGAGCAACAGGCTCAGTAGGCACTTGGTTTGCCTTAGAAGTTATCAAAAGTGACAGTTTTACCAAATATTTTGCTATTTCAAAACAGGGAACCCCAGCCATCCAGCCCACTCTCTCTGTTTCATTGGCATCGATTGCCCAACCACAGAGTGGTGCTACTGATTGTAAAGTGTGGGAGGCTTTGCCTCTTGTGGTCTTCAGGGATGCTGCTGTATGGAGACTGCTATGTTCAGTGTGTGACTTCCAGGTCTGCCATGAGTATCAGCTTCTGGCTGGGGGAGGGGAGAAGCTAGAGCAGCACGTGAAGGAGACTCCCAGGGCCGGGATTGGTAAGTCCTAAGTGTCACTTCTACCCTCATCCCATTGGGTCAAACTCGGGCCCAGTGTCACACGTAATTTCAAAAGTGGTTGGAAAATGTCATCTCATGAAGTGCCTAAGAAGAGAAAGCAAGTTTTGATGACTAGCCTCCAATCTCTCTCATAAATACCCACCACATGTAATTCTTGTAAGGATTGAAACAGGCTGTGTAAAGCGCCTAGGGTGAAAACACAGCATATCATATGTACTCGGTGAGTGCTAGTCATTTCAGCTCCCTCCTCACTCTAGATATTCCCCAAAATAGCCAATAAGCACTGAATAAACGTGGAGTAAATGATTCCGTATCCACAGTTATTTCCCCTCTGAATTAGGGACCTTTGAAATCTGACCCTGTTTTAGACTGAACAATTCTGAATCTCTTTGGGCCTGATTCTTCTTAGAATTAAAAACATCTCTCCGGAAACCTAGACTATTTCTAAAGAACTCCATCTGTCTGTTGGAAACCGTTTCAGAGTTGAAACATCAAGCCTGACAGGTCCTTTGGCCACTAAAGATGCAGCCCCTGGGGACATGCCTATGCTGGCTATTAACATAAAATGGCAGAGCAGAGATCGGATGAAAGTCATCTGCTATGCTGAATTTGGCATCCTCCTTAAACACATTGCCTTTGAGTGTACTTTGCACAAAAGCTGGATTTTCTTTTCCCCAGATTTTAAATCACTTTGCAGACTACAGAAAGAGTTGTAAAGGGCCTGTTTTGTTTCCTTCCATTTCTACACTTGTTTATAATGTTTGTTGCTTTTACCCTCTCCTCGTTCTATTTTTTTTCAGTTGGTTACCTTTTTCCCAGCTTTATTGAAGTATTATTGACAAATAAAATTGTAAGATATTTAAAGGGTATAATGTGATGATTTGATAAACGTACACAATGTGAAAAGATTCCTCCATCAAGTTAATTAACACATGCATCACCTCACATATTTACTTTTTTTCTGTTGAGGACGGTTAAGTTCTACTCTCTCAGTGAATTTCAACATGCAATGTAGTGTTATCAACTCTAGTTACCATGTCTTATGTTAGCTCCTCAGTCCTTATTCCACTTGTAGCTGAAAGTTTGTACCCTTTTACCAACCTTTCCCCTTTTCCCCCACCCCCCAGCTCCTGGCAACCACTTTTTTACTCTCTGTTTCTGAATTTGATTATTTTTGTATTTTTTTAAGATTCCCCATTAATTGACACCATGTAATATATTTTTCTTTCTCTGTCTGGCTTGTTTCACTTTGCATAATGCCTTCCAGATTCATCTATGTTGTTGCAAATGACAGGATTTCCATTTCCTTTTAAAGGCTGAATAATATTCATATATTATATATATCTCTCACATGTTCTTGATCTATTCAACCATCGACAAGCTTAGGTTGTTTCCATGCATTGGCTATTGTAAATAACACTTCAGTGAACATGGGAGTACAGATATCTCTTCAAGATAATGATTTCATTTTTTGGATATGTATCCAGAAGTGGGATTGCTGGATCATATGATAATTCTATTCTTAATTTTTTGAGGAACCTCCATACTGTTTTCCATAGTGGCTGCACCAGTTTGCATTCCGTCCAACAGTGCACAGAGCTTCCCTTTTCTCTATATCCTTCCTAGCATTTGTTATTTCTTGTTTTGTAATAATAGCCGTTCTAACAGGTCCTTTGCTCATTTTTTAATTGAGTTTTTTTCCCCATTGAGTTGTATAAGTTCCTTGTATATTTGTAATCTGAACACCTTATCAGATATGTGGTTTGCAAATACTTTCTCTCATTCTATATGTTGCCTTTTCATTTTGTTGATGGTTTCCTTTGCTGTGCAGAAGCTTTTTAGTTTTATGTAATCTTGTTCATTTTTGCTTTTGTTGCCTTTTCTTTTGGTGTCAAATCCAAAAACTCAAGATCCGAGATCGAAGTCAAGGAGCTCACTCCCTAAGTTAGCTTCTAGAAATTTTATGGTTTTAGAGCTTACTTTCAAGTCTTAATCCCTTTTGAGTTGATTTGTATATGGTGTAAGATAGGGGTCCAGTTTCATTCCTTTGCATAGTTGATCAATTAATTAAACATTTCTCGTGTCATGGTGTATATGGGACATGTATAAACGTAACTTCACCAGAGTGAGACTTTCCCTAACCATCCTATCTAAAATCACAGCACTTTCTTCCTCTCACCTGTGTTTTAATGTTTTCCTTAACATGTTAGATACCAGCATATTACTTACTTGTTTGCTTTTTGTTCATTTTCATCATCTAGAATAAAAGCTTTATGGGGGCCAGGATTTTTTATTGATTTTGTTTATAGCTCTATCCTCACTGGCTAGAACAGTGTCTGACTAAAAAAGGAGTTCAATACGTATTCATTGAATGAATAAATGATTCTTCTTCCTTGCTCTTAAGGAATTTAAATTCTAGTAGGGGAATTCTGACACATACCCGCATAATTATAAGGCCAAAAAGATTATATTAATTACCTTAAAGAGTTATAGTGTTAACCAAGAGAAAAAAAGGAAAACAAAGGGAGAAATAATTTTTGTTAAGGATCTATTATGCCTTAATAGCTTTGCTTACATTATTTCATTTATTTTAATCCATACAGTAGTCCTGAAAAATAGGTCACAAATCTCCCACTTAACAGCTGAGGAAACTGATGCTCTAAACGGCAGAGTCATTTGATCAAAGTTACCAAACTAGCAAGTAGTGGAAACAAGATATTAATCAGATCTATCTGGCATTTTAAATCTGTGCCAGTGATTTATAAACTTCTTCATATCCCCCCATAGAAATAAACATATCTTAATTGTAGCATTTCACAGACAAGCTCTCACACATATGGGCATGTGCAAACACACACACACACACACACACATACATACACACAGATGCATGGAAGTATTTACTTTATATGCGAAGCTTTCTAACATTTTCTATCCTATTTATTCTATCCTATCTATCCTATCCTATCTATTCTATACCATCCCATCCCAAGCCATTCTATCCTATTTTTTATTTTGATTTTGACCCATTAAAGAATTTTTACAACAAAACAAATGGGTTACAAAGCAGGATTTGAAAATATTTGCTCTTTGTCATGTTACCAGGTATTGAAAGAAACCGGAGACATAGATCGCATGCTGAGGATTAGGGTAGACTTTATTGAGGGGTAATGTTTGAGCTGGGCCTTGAATGATGAGTTGAGTATAATAAAAATCTTAAAAGTAATACAAATTTCACCCATTCAGACAATAGTACTCATATAATTTAGGCTTCTATCAAATAATCCAGATGCTTTGCATTTTGTGATAAGGCTGAAGAAAAGTCAAAACGCTCTAATGCGTTGCTTTATTTATTTAGATAATCAGTCAGTCAATCAACTGATCAGTTATTCTCATTCACTTAGAGGTAATTATTGAGCTCTGGTTGTATGTCAGGAGGTGGGTTCAGCACTGGAAACAGAGATGTTCCCGTTGCTGTCTACCCTTAAGGAGCATGTGTTTGTACTTCACTTTCCAGAAGCTGACCTGGCAACTAACCCTTTGCACTGGGGCTTTCCCACTCTAGTCTACTGTCCGCAAGGAATTGGCATTCTTCCTTGGCTGTGTGCTAGCCATCCTGGGGATACAGCGTTGCTCTCTCCTTTCTTCTTTCTTAAAATGGGATCTCTAAGTTAAACTGGAGCTATTCCTTGCGTCCTGATGCCATGCATTGGCAGTGGTGGGCTTTCTCTGTAAAAGCCTTCCACGTAAATGATGGATCTAGATGTGATGAGGTAGATTTATGGGTTTTTTCGTCACCTCTCTTGCCTGAGATCAGGTTTATTCCCCAAGTCAGGGAAATGAAAGTTCCCTCATCCATTTAAATCAGAGATTCTCTGGAGAAGTCGTTCTGTGTGGCTCCCTGGGCAGTACCTTCTTCTTTATGGTTTTCCGGGTCTGATGAATCGATTGCGGGTAAAGGCAGTGAGGCAGCTGAGCTTCGGCAACAAGGCCTTTGACAGGAGAGCCTCTAACAGGGCCCCTGTTTTGAGTGGGCTTTAGATGACTAAAACATAGTACCAAAAATGTTAATATATATTTCCTTAATGAACTTGTGTTATTTTGGAATGGATAAAAAAACAAACTAAGCTATATAAACATCAAATACAGTAGAAAGAGACATCACCTTTCTGATCCTGTTAATCCAGATTTAGTGGGCCTGGAACGTTCTCCACCGTTTTCTGTTTGTTTGTCTTAATTGCTCTACTAGAGGTTATTGGTACTGTGACCAACCACTGAGATGTGTTGTGAATGTGCTCCTCCTGATGTCCTCTTGCGATGCTCTGGGCTGAAGGTCCTTCGAAGGTAGTTCTGCGTTATGTGCCTCACCTTATTCCCAACATGGAGTCTTACAAAAAGAAGCTGCTCAAAAATGTACTAATTGACAAATTAATATCAACTAATATACCAACACAGCAATTTGTAATTTATAAAACACTTTCATATACATTTCATCATTTGATTTAAAAAAAATCAACAGCCATTTATTTAGTGATTTGTTCTTATCAAGTTTTTACAAAGTATTTAACTTACTTTTCATAGAATGGAATTACAATATGAAATTACAGTAGTTATACATGGCATAAAAGAAACTGATTCTTGGTAATTATTCACCTAACTTGTAGGATCAGAAAAGTGGTAATATACTAGTCTAATAACTCTGGGCTTTCAGTGTGTTTTACAGAAGAACTAGAGAGCATCAGCTAATCTGGTGGGGTATTTACTGAAAATTAATTGAGGGGTTCTGATGTGTATCAGTCAGCTTTTGTGAAGTTATGTTGCAATAACAAATGTTCCCAATATATTAGTGTCCTGCAACGACAAAGATGGCTTGCAGCTCTGTGTGCATTCTCTTTCTCTCTTTCTCTATCTGTAGATAGTTAGATAAATAGATTTATTTATATATGTTTGTGTGTATCTGTGTGTGTATATAATATATATTTATTTATACACATGCATACATGCATACACACACACTCACATTTATTTATTTAATTCCTAGACCAAAGTTGGAAGGAGTAGGTTTTATTTGAGATATGCAGTCTTGCTCCAGAGAGAAACAAATGGCAAAACCACAGGATGGCTCCTAAAGCTTCCATTTTATAGCAGCACGTGAAATTTCTGTTCCTATTGCAAATGACCAAGACTGATGTCAATGAGGTGCAATATATAGTTCTTTTTATAGAGAGAAGCTGCAAATACTTAGAACAATAAATATACTCCACACAAATATAGAGTGAGAATGTGGAGATCTGGGTAGAGGGATCCATCTTATATTGATTTTGATCCTCAAAAGTAACCATAAGTTTGGCAGAATAGATTTTATTCACTACATTTTATAGACAAAAACCCTAAGGCTGGGGTTATCTTTTTTTTGTTTAACATTTTCAAGTATCTTAGCTGATAAATGGCAAATTATAAATTTGAACTGAAATAAAAATCTGACTCTTTTCCTAACCTAAATCTGATACTCTTCTTGAGCATGCTACATGTGTGAATGTTTGATGTCAGAAATTAGAATGAAAATATTCTGGCTATAGAGTGTTGGACAATTCATTTTTAAATTTTCACTCATATATTTCATTTTCTTCAAAGTGATCAACATTAAACCAAGGTAGTTTTCTTTGTCCATGGATATGATCATTATTTTTAGCTTATTTTATTAAGATTCCAGTTTTGGCATATACGTATATGTGTGTGTGTAAAGTCAGGTTTCTTTAGTCCTCTGCAGGACCTCAGCAAAATATTCTTATAGATCCTGCTAACGTGTTGACTTTCAAATCAGAAATTAGATTTCGTTGATGCAAACCTAAACAGAGAAGAGAAACATAATCCACCTTCCTGCATTATTAAGATTTCAGATATACAGTTTTGATAAAAGCTTGCAAGTACAAAATTTGCTGTCAAGTCTAATGTAGCATGGAGGATTCTGTCTGAGTTGGCAAAGGATCACATTTTCATCTCCTACGAGGCAGGGATTGAGCTCTATAAACTATTTTCCACATGCATGCTCTACTCAAAAGAGAAAAAAGACTATTTCATTTTGAATCTTTGTCTGGTTTTAGATTGGGTGGGCTCTAAACCCACCTGATAAATTGCATTGTGTGTGTGTAATATACATACTCTCTGACCTAAGCGAAAACATTGACTTCAGGTACAAGGAAAACCAATGCTACACAATAAATGGACTAGATGACTCATTCAGTTGGATTCATGTTTGCTATACATTTAGTACTGTGGTGTGTACTATAGAGAAGATGCAGTGCCCTTCTGGCCGCCAAAGAGTTCTTGCTGAAGAGATGAGTTATGTGATCTGGGGGAGATGCTCTTGAAGCAGGATTTAAAAAAGGCTGTTTTCGTCTGACCTGCTTTGTTTTCCCTAAGATGGGGGGAAAAAATCCATCTACTCTACTGCATAGTTGAGAACGGTAGTTCCATAACAAGAAGGTCTGGTTTGGAATTCAGAGATTGAGTCATTACTGGACATAGACAGTCACTTTTCTGACCTTTTCTTCATTTGGCACCCTCTTCTGATTTACTAGTAATTAATAGGTGATTCATTAATTAAATTAGTTCAGCCCTTCATTTAATAAACATGAAATGAGGTCATTGTCTGTGCCCAGAACTGTGCTAACTGATAGAGAGCCAAGGTTATAAGCATTGCCCTTGCCCTTCATCTGAAAGTCCAGTGGGAAAACAGACAAGCCGAAAACAATTCCAGTGCTGTGTGATAAAAGCTATGTCAGGTATAAGCACAAGCTGTTTCAGGACATGGGGGAAGAGTAAATTTTCTAGATTCGAACATCTTGATAAGAGTTTCTAGAGGAGGTGGTCCTTGAGATGAATCTTCATGGATGAGAAAACTAATTACCCAGATAATGAAAGGGGAGAGGGCATCCTGGACACGTTGTACATGTCGTAGCATGCACTCAAGAAGATAGGCAAGAAACGGCACATACAAGTACTCATGACAAGTAGTTAAGTTTAGTGGCAGTGTGGGGGATTTGGGAGGAGGAGAAAGGTTGGGGATGACAGTAGACAGGTAAGACAGAAGTCAAATTTATGAAGCACTTGGGGCTGGCCCCGTGGCTGAGTGGTTAGGTTCGCGCGCTCTGCTGCAGGCGGCCCAGTGTTTCGTTGGTTCGAATCCTGGGCGCGGACATGGCACTGCTCATCAGACCACGCTGAGGCGGCGTCCCACATGCCACAACTAGAAGGACCCACAACGAAGAATATACAACTATGTACTGGGGGGCTTTAGGGAGAAAAAGGAAAAAATAAAATCTTAAAAAAAAAAAAATTTATGAAGCACTTATAGTGCATGTTTATGAATCTGTGTTATTTTGGACTTACGTGCAGAAGCCAATCAGTCTAGCTTAGGCAAGAACTTGCTTAAAATTATTGGATGCTCTCCTGGAGTGCAAACACAGGGCCACAGCTTGTCTTCAAAAATAGACTACCACTGAGGACAGGAATGTGATCAGGGACCTCAATTTTGCTGTTCTCTTCATGGGTTCTTTATTCTCATTATACAGAATTGCTCATCTGCTTTTATCATTCATGTGATGGAACACAGATGGCGCATCATCCAAGGGTGTATCTCACATATACAACCACCAGAAAGATTGAATGCCTCTCTGTGTTCATTTACAAATTGTCTTTGAAAGGAAGTTGGTTTGATCTGGTGCCTATACTTTCACCACTTTAACTGTAGCTAGGAGGCAAATTGTGTTGTATGAACGTCATTTGGCCTTGAGGCTGCAGGGGAATGGTTGCATTGGAAACTCCCAGAGAAAAAGATCGGGAATTTTACAAAATATCCCTATTATATAAGTGGGCTCCAATGACAGTCCACTGGTAAGTACATCATAATGACTTCTGGAGTTTTGGAGACATACACCACTGAAGATTCTG
Source organism: Equus przewalskii (assembly GCF_037783145.1). NCBI lineage: Eukaryota > Metazoa > Chordata > Mammalia > Perissodactyla > Equidae > Equus > Equus przewalskii. The sequence continues at coordinate 40,917,757 of NC_091836.1, forward strand.
ATTCAGTAGATCTGAGGTGGAGTCTTGGGATTAGTGATTCTATTGCCTATTTAGATTGGGAGCCATTTTAAGGAATTTAGATTTTCTCTCAAGGAAGAGAGGAAACCTCAGGAGGAAGAAGGAAGTGTTACAGGATAGGAGAGGGTAGATTTGCATCATAGTTCATCCATGCGGGCCAATTGTTTGGAAGGGAGAGCATGAGAGTACGGTGACTTCTTAGGAGTTTCTTACATTCATTCTTCTGAACGAATGTAATAAACATTCATCCTTCTTCCTTATTCATTCTTCTAGGGCAGGAGTGATGCAAATAAAGAGGCGGAATATTTAGAGAGTTTAACTGGCAGTTTGTTGTCATCAGTTATATCTGGGGGAAAAGGAATGCATCTAGAGCTACTCCCATATTTTTGGATGGGTAATGAGGTAATTAGGTGATAGAGGAGGAGAAATGGGATTTGTGGTGGGAATTGATGAGCTGAGTATTGACATTTTGTGTTTAAAATGCCTACGGGGCCTCTAGCTGTGCAAATCCAGGAAGTAGTTGGGTATATGGGAGTTCTGAGCTAAAGATAATGCTTTTGTAATCATGTTTGCAAATGATAGATGAAGACATTGTGTGCGGATTTCCTAGGGTGGGTATAATTAAGGACAAAGAGTCTATGAATTTTGGGGACAGCAAGAATTAAGAGGGAGTGAGAAGGCTGGAAAGGAGTAGCCCATAGAGGAGACACATCAACAGAAGTATAATATAAATCAGGAGAGACTAGGGAAAGATTTTAAAGAAGACAGAATTGGCCAATAGCCTGAAACATTGGTGTCAAAAGTGTCTACTGCGTTTTGCTGGGAGCAAGTCAGTTATGACCTTGAAGAGAGCAGTTTTATCCTTTAATATTATTGGCATATATCTGTTTTACCTATCTCATGGTAAACTTTATTCATGCATTTGTTGAGTAAACATTCTGTGGTAATATTGGTAAGTACACAGAAAAAGGACCAGCTAATGTGGGCTGATGTGTTGGCAGAAGTTTGCTAAGAAAGGCAGAAACTCCTCTGTCTTTTTTTAATGTTCATACTTTTCAAGATTTTAGCATAAGCTCACTCGTCTCTCCTGGCTCTACACAGACACCAAGGACTACTTCATTCCACTTCAGTGATTTTAGCCTTCGGGCCAGTGGCTCCCCAGTTTATGTTTCTGGCCTTTGCTGGATATCAGATCTAATTCTCCCACCACCTGCTGGGTATTTTCACCTGGATGTCTCACATGTACCTCATATTTAACAAGGGCTGAACTGGACTTCATTTCCAGCTTCATATTCTGAGTTCTTATTCCTAAACTAGTGATCTACCTGGTCACCCAGAGCAGACACCTCAGGGTCCCCCAGCCTCCTCCCTCTCCCTTATTCCCTGTTGTCTGCTGAGTTTATTTTTGAATGACTTTTATCTCTCGTCTGCAGTCACGCTGCCACTGTAGTAGGTCAGATTCTTGGTGTTTCTTCCCTGTATTATTGAAATAAGCCAGCCTCCCTGCCTCAGGTCCTCCACCCTCTAAGGCATCCTCCTCCACTGCATGGCCATCGTGATCCTTCTGCATCCTTTAAGCCAATGCCCTGCTTCCACCATTGGTGGCTGTGTGCTAACTATAGGTTACCATCTAAACAATTTAGCAGGTCATGCAACACCTTCTTAATCTGTCTCCATTCTAGGCCTATCCAGAAATTTAACACAATTTTATATTTTCATGCGGTCTGCCAGGTCCTGAGCTAGGTCCTGTGATAACAGTGCCCTGCTCTAATGGGGCTTACATTCAAGTATGGACGACAAAAATGGAATGGGGAATTGAGAATCTAATGAGTGTTTGAAAAAAGTGCCTGGAGTGGTGTGACCGTGTAGCTATGTGTCCCTGTTAGTCTGAGTGGTACGGGGTACCTGCCATGGAGGCTTCTCAGAGGAAGCCATGTCTAGGCTGAGGCCTGGCTGAATGAGGAGGAATCAGGTAGGTGAAAGTTGCAGGGAGGAGAATGCCGCTTGTCAGGATCCTGAGTGGAAGAGAGCGTGGCGTGTGGAAGATGGCGACTTGGATGGAGAACAGAGAAGGGCCAAGGCTAAGGGATGTGCCTGGTTGGACCTCAGCAGGAGCCAGATCATGCAAGACCTCATAGGATTGCCTTAGGGAGTTTGGACTTTCTCTTATGGGCTGCAGGAAACAACCAACGAGTTTGAAGGGGCAGTGACACGGTCAGTTTGTGCTTTAAGAGGATGACTCTGACTACTCTGAGCAGAATGAATTGGATAATGCCAAGGGTCAAGGTAGGAAAAGCAGCCACCTTATTGGTCATATCCTATTGTCTCCTGGGCCCACTGCCTGACACCTTCCACACCCAGCGCAGTGCCAGGCACCCCTGAGCTAATGTCTTAATATCCAAACCTTCCCTATAAGGAGTGAATGAATGGTCTAGACATAACAGATGTCTTACTGTACCTCAAGTATGGGTGGTTCTTTTGCATCGGCTGCTACTGCACAGGTTTCCTTTACCAGAAAAGCCCCTTGCCTTTGGGCACTGCAAACTCCTAGGCACCCATTAAGATGCTGCTCAAATCGCACCTTGCATACCTTGTCTGCTTTAGTCCTTAGAGCAAGCATATGAGACAACCATTTTATCTCCACTTTACAGATGAGGAAAAAGAGGCTCAGAAATATTAAGGACTCGCCAAGAGTCACATAGTGGGGTTTTGGGATTTACAGCTGAGTCTCCTTGTCTTCATATCTGTTTTCCCCACTCTGCAAGGCTCCTGAAAACATGAGTGATGGAGGATGGATAATTTCCGACTCTGGGTCATTGCTACAGCCCCAAGGTAAACCTGACTCCCTGGGCCTATATTTGCCCTCCTCCAGGACTTCCGATCACACCCTCTGACTCATCACCTCCCTTGCTCTGTCATCCCCTGTCCCTCTAGATGGAGGGACTCTCTCCATACAGCAATAACTCATTCAAACCTATAATTTGCTTTCCTAGCTTTCTGTCTTCTCTGATCTGGAAAACTCAAAGCCTCCCCAGTCAGTCACACTTTATGAACACTGTCACCTGATCTGGATGCTCTGGGGGCAAAGCAACAGCAGTGCCCAACTTCAATGGAGGCATTTCAACATACCATCACCCTTGTTTCTTTGATATTCTCTTAGGTCTAAAGTCAGCATCCATCACTTCTCCTGCTTCCTTGGGTTCTGTGTGTGGATGCCTGAGCGCTCGAGTGGACCGGCTTGGAGGCCATCCCCCTGCCCCACCCAGCTCCTCACCTTACCCCTCTGTGCTTCCACCAGGAACACTCAGGCTGCCTTCCTCCAGCCTCTGTCCTTGACTTCTGCAGGATGATGCTGGCTCTTTGTGGGGACATGTAGAACACAGAGCCTGGATAATAAATTTGGAAGACTAAAGATTTCAGATCAAAGCACAGGATCAGGTTGTCTCCGTCACAGTGACTCAGAAGGGGCCTCCTGGGCCTGAGCGGAGAGCCCCGCTGGGGACTGGGAGCATGCAGGGTTTGCAGCCCTGGCCACGCTCCAGCTGGGTGGAAGGTGTTCTCACCCTAACTGACAAATTTTCTCTGAACTGCGTAGAACACTTAAAGTGCTCTGAGCTGGGTTTCTGGCTCCTATTCTTTCTCTCTCTCTCTCTCTTTTTTCCTTTCTGTAATGCAGGTGTCGTAATAATGGGAAGATGTCCTTGAAAAAGTGCTATGGAGCCTGGGATTCCCTGGTGGCTTCATTTTTTATCTTTCTGACGAAGGTGCTTTCTTGCCCAGCCCCTGTTGGTTATGAATCTGTCTGCCGAGTCTTCGGTTCCCACTGTGTCTGGAGAACACTACTGAGATTTTGGCATTTTGGTGCCCCGAAGTGCTTGAAGGAACTGCAAGGCCATGTTCACATGCATTTCTCATGCCTCCTTCCTACCTCCCCTTGCTCTGCTGCCTTCCCTCCCCCCATTCCCCAGTCCTTCTGCCCCACAACCTGCCTTCTTCTTTGCTCAGGGCAAACCCTTCCTGGCGGTGTTTGCTCCATCTTTCCTCGAGGCCTTGTAAATGTACAGACCATTTAGACTTTAAGACAGTGGGGCCACTTTTCATCTCAGGCCAGGCTGCTGCCTGGTTTTACGGGGTCATAAAAGTCCTGACAGGAGTCATAAAAGCCTCCAATTGCACTGCAGAAACCCTTGGAGTATATTTTAAGGGCCCCTGAGTTTTCATTTTGCTGCTTTTATGGGGACTCGTAAAAGCTGCGTGAAGCAAGCCCTCTGATTGGCTGCTCAGCACGGAGGTAGTTAAAATTACAGCTTTAGACAAATTGTTCCAGTCCCAATAAATCAGCATCCGGCATGTGGCAGGGGGAAGGCTTCCAGTTCTGCTGCATTCCCTGTGGCCTCCCTTGTCCCACCTCCCAGGCAAGGCTGTGCGTGGGGCCCGCCCTCTCAGGGCCGCCATCATTGCTCGAAACCATTCCTTGCAAAGAGAACACTTGTTAATCACCCAGCTGTTTTTATGCAATTTACTGAATAGCTGGTTGACTTTTTTACCTCCATAAACCTGATTTTTTTTAACCAAATTGATTTACTTTTAAATCAATTGAAATTAAAGGGATACAATCTCAGACTCTATCCATCAGCATGGCTACAGTATACCTGCTGAGTATAACCTGCTTTCTCCCTGCGGATCCCCTCACATCCCATCTCCCAATATGCCCTTCCTTTCTCCACCTTCTTCCTACTGTTGTCTTAGCATATCTGTCCTAGCCCTACGATGGGCCAATATAGGGACACTACAGGGCCAAAATGATCAGTGGGAATATCATTCTCTGGATCCATCCCAATTTTCCACTGGTTGTACGTGGTAGAGAGCCAAACCAGAGTATTATGGGAGGCTGCTTGCCCTTATTAACTTTTTATTAGCTTGTGGCACAAGTATGTTGCCAGTCTAGAGAAGTCTCAAGATATTGAGTGGAGAGCCAGACATTGTTTCTTCCCTTCTTTCTACACCCAGAATCAGTCAGGCCCAGCTGAATTACCCTGCTAACAGTCTGAGGCTCAATCAATCTCTTCAACTGAAATTTGGAAGTTAAGAAGAAAGGGACTAACCCTTCACCACCTTGGACCCTCTTCCTTTTCAGGCAAAGAAGGCTTTCAGGAGAGGCTCTGATGGTGGAAGAGGCAAGGAGGAGGGTCTGCTCATGCCCTCTTGGGAGAAATGTGCTACTCCTGTTTGTGTGGCTGCCTCTGTTGCCATGGCAACCACCTCTCTCCCCTGCTATTTCTGAAGAGCACGTGCTTGTGGGAGTATCATTCTGAAAAAAGATGCTTAGTCCTCTTTCTCTGAGGTTAGCTAAGTCAACACCTCCAACAGTATGAGGTATTTTATTACTTGGGAAATGCCCAACTAAGTGTAGATTGGTGGGAAAGCAGAGTGAAGCAGGGAGAAGGGCTTGGGGAAGGGGAGGAATGGAAGGGAGTGCTGCCAGGCAGTGGATTAGCCTGAGAAATTAGAGGAAGATACATGTAAGAAAAGCTCCACCACCATTGGTTCACTTTCAGAGTCATGGGCTGGCAGATCAGCCCATCTAAGGCAGGGAGGCAAAGGGAGGCAGCTGTTGCCGCAAATGTCCTGCATAAGTCAGAGGAGCAAACAGCTTCTCTCCTGACATATGCCTCTGTTTTGAAGGGCCTTATTCTTTTCTTAAATAAATGAACTAATCACAAAGGTTACGGGCTACGGGAGAGAAACACATCTTATTTCTGTCTTGCTCTAGTTTTATATAATTATTCTATCAACTGTGGCTGATCAAAGCATTCATTAGGGAGAAACTATCTCTCCTATGCTTTTGTTACAGTTTGGAGAGATTTGACAGGCTTTATATGCCTCTGGCTATATTTCCCTTTTTCTTTTTCACGGTTGATTTCTCTCTTCTTCCTCTCCTGCTCCCCTTTCTCCGTACTAGTGATTTCTAACATGACTTTTTTTTCCCTCTTTTTCCCCTCCCCCTGGCTTAATCAGATCTCTCTTAAGGCATCAGGGGAACCATGAGCCAAAGCAGTTCTGGGAGTTCTATCTGCGTGTCTAGTGGGTGAGCACTGCGGCAGATCTTCAGTGTCAGAGAAGCGATTGGCCACATGGAGGTGCAGAGGGCCCTCCGCTAGGCAAGCGCCCCCTATCCCTCCCTGCCTTCCTTGTGTCTTTCTCATGGACGCCGATTCTGTGCTGAGCTTACTGCTCTGTTCCAATAGCCTCCTTCCACAGACAGGCACATAGCTGACATCCCTTTGTTAAACAGAGGGGGAATTCTGTGCTAGCAAAGGATTTCGGTATCACCACCTCTCTGTCTTTGCAAACTCTCATCTTTCAGCGTGGTTTTTGCCGCTCCTCCTTTCATTATTCCAGTGCTATCCTTCCCGTGGAGGTTGCTCCAGTTTATTTACCATAAAGGGTTTTCCCCCGAGGATTTCAGCAACCCAATAAATTACAGGAGGATGTGACTTGAACTTGGAGAGCATGCGAGTGAATGTGTACAAGTACATTTTTCATATTAACGTGCCTCTGTATCCCATTGTGTGGCATAATTTTATCTCATTCTCCACTGGGCTAATGACAGACTCCTTCACAAATTTATGAAAGTGCTTTGGTCTTCAGTCTGTATTTCATCCTTCATTTATTCACTCATTCAACACACGAAGCACAGACTCTGTGCTGGGTACTGTGCTGGTGCCTGGGGACATGGAGATAGATAAGAAACAATCTCTGCCCTCTTGCAATTCAGAGACAAATAGGGCAGGAAAAATGTAATCAATTACTTACTAAATATTGTGGACAATGCAGTGATATATAAGGAGGAAGCAGGAGTAAGCAATGACTTTCTGGGAGTGTTTAATCTTATCTGGATTTTCCTCCAGAGGAAAGAATAAGGAAAAGGCATTCTAGGTAGAGAAAGAAACGTAGGAAATTCCCAGAAACATAAAACAGCATGTTTGCTGCATTCATAGTTCTCTGCTGAAGAAGACCAGGTGAGAGAAGCCTTGAACAATAAAGAGGCTGAAGAGGAACTCAAGGATCAGATTTTGAGGGGTATCAGTATTGCAAGATACAAAACGTGGATTTTATATTACTAAAGAAAAAAAACAGCATCACATGTTTCCATATCAATGTGGGGCATTGCATGTCCCTTCAACTTAGTAAATACTTATTGAGTACCTGCTGTGTACAAAGTAGTGCTAGGTGGGGCAGAGTTACAATGATGAAGAGATACAAAGATGATGTAATGATGTATGTTAGTACCAGCCTTCTAAGAATCAGCAATGTTTTTGCAGAGACAGGGCATAAACATAAAAAAGCTGACTAATAGCAACACACACACGAACACACACACACACACACACACACACACACACACCAGACAGCAATGGAAAGTGAGATGACAAGATCATACATCATGAGTAATTGTCGAGTAATCTTGAGGATAAAGTTATGGAAGTGGAGGACATGGATGGTCAAGGAAGCCTGCACAGAGGAGGTGAATTTAAACTGAACCCAGCAGGGTGGGAAGGACTTGGAAAGGTGGAATCTAGATGGATAGAAAGATGTGACTGAAGGTGTTATGGCAGGAAAATCCGGATCTTAATTAGAATGCAGGGAACGCAAGAGGCCTGCTGGGAGGACAGGGATGGAAAAGCATGGTAGCTGGCACTGGATGTTGTTGCCTGAAGATTGTGGAGGGTCTTCAAACGTCAGATAAAAGGTACTGGACTTCCCCCATTGGCAGAAGGGAGTCACTGAAGGTATGAGCAGGGAAGTGACATGGTGCTGGTTACCCTTCTCTTAAAGGGTGTTTGTGGCACCTTTATTGTACAAAAGCCATCAAATTAATAATTCTTGAGTTATCTGGAACATTCCTATGGCAAGATATCATATCTTTTAATGGGAATTCAGGAATAGGAGGTTATGATAAGCAACTGAATTAGGAGGATATTAAAAGGGAAAATTTGGGGTGAAGAGGATAAGAAGGTGAGTTTTGAGTGGCAGTGGTCCTAGATAAATCCTACTGTATCAACTTCTAAGAGAATGCAATTTATACTCTGAATCAGCATGCAGAAAAATGAAATTGTGCTTTTGTGTTTGTTCCCCAAACTAGGAGGCTTCTGGTTATTGCTTGTACAACTTTCTACCATTAATATGCACAGACTTATGTTTTTTCCCTTGTTTTTCTTTTTTCTGAGGAAGATTAGCCCTGAGCTAAGTGCTGCCAATCCTTCTCTTTTTGCTGAGGAAGACTGGCCCTGAGCTAACATCCATGCCCATCTTCCTCTGCTTTATACATGGGACGCCTACCACAGCATGGCTTTTGCCAAGCGGTGCCATGTCCGCACCCGGGATCCGAACCAGTCAACCTGGGGCTGCTGAGAAACAGAACGTGCGATCTTAACCGCTGAGCCACTGGGCCGGCCCCCTCCTTGTTTTTCTTCTAATACTCATGATTCTTCCCAAGAATCTCAGTCTATGTATTAAATTGTATGGCATCAGATTGGACCCAAGTTCTGCCACTTCCTTGCTCTGTGATCTTGGATGAGTTATTAAAACTTTCTGCGCCTCAGTTAAGTCACGTGGAAAATGGGGGAAATACTAGTAACAGTTTCGTAAAGTTGAGGATGAAGTGAGTTTTACACATAAAAAGCACTTAGACCAAGTCCTGCACTGAGCAAGCTCTTAACCGTTGTTGCCTTTCCTGGATCCACTGCTTGCTGAGCTAGCTTCACTGAGATGTTCACTGTGTAGAATTTGGTTCTCCCTCAGCCACACAGATTCTCTAAAACCTCAAGGCTCTCTTGTAACCTTTTTTTTGAGCATTCCTTAGCCCCTGGATGGCCCAGCTCCCCTACCTTCATTTTGCAGATTTCATAGTCCTCTTCATTAAACATTAGCATAATGTATTAGCATATCTTTAGCACAATTATATTTTGATTACTCTAGTCCCAGTCAGACTAAAAGATGCCTTCAATCTAGGTATAAATAATTTAGAATGTTTATACCAAGGGGAATTACAGAGGAGGGAAGGAAAGGAAGGAGAGAGAATATGTATGTGTTTGTATGGGTTTGGTGGACATGGGGCAATGATTGTGGCAAAAGACAAGTTGGATTGCCACTTTATCTTGCATCTCTTCTCTGAGCTATGCTTAAGAATGCATACGTGTATATATATTCTAAATACAGGCACCATTTTGAATTACTTCAAATCCTTTCCTTTCTTTTAATTTTATTAAATCTGTCAAAAATGTGTCTCATTTGTTAAGGAAAACATAGCGGTTTTGAGCTTCTGTTTCTTCCTTAGGGCCAGATCCCTGTGTGAATGCACCCTCTTCTGATTCATCTTTGGAAGATGTCTCTTCCCTCTTCCCTCCCCTCATCATCGATGTCACTTGCCTTTGTGCTACTTTATTGTCAGTTTGGAGACCTATTTCCCTTGATTGGTATCCTCAATAACAGGCTAAAAGAAATCTTCCTATGTTTTGGCTCTAAAGAAGTTTCACACACACACACACACACACAGATGGTTCGTATCGGCTGTAACTTGAGCATATCTGTGGCAGGATCACAATCATTCAGAGCCTGTAAAGTTCCAGCTACCTTGGAGATTGATTCAGCTTTCAAGTAGCTGTGGATGGTAAGATAAAAGGACTGCTCTCCTTGGGAACTCTTAAATAATGACATTATTGGTTAATATCTGAGCAGAATGGAGAGAAGTTTAAGGTCTGAAATGAAGACAGTTTTTATAGTGACATTTAGAATGGATGACATATGTCTAAACCCATCCTTGAAAATTGTTACTTCTGTCCCTTCCCACCCAGAATGACAACAAGATACTTGGGAGAAGTAGATCTAAGTATTCTTTTGCTTCTGATGTGAAAATGCTATTGATGATGGCTGAAATGGGGTGGGGGTGCTAAGGAAGCAGGGGACGACTCTGTGAAATGATAGCATTGGTATAGCTGTCATTAGATTAGGTTCACCTTGGGAGTTTTCAAAAAATACAAGTTCCCAGGCCTCTAGCCTGGAGATTCTGCACATGCAGGGATGGAATTTCATCAGCTGATTCTGACAATCTGCTATATTTGGGAATTCGGGTTTAGATGGTGTCAGAAAGGTCTGAGATTGAATCTTCTCTTGGCCAATTTACATCTACAAAGCCTTTGGCAAGACACATTCTCTCTGAGTCTCAATTTTCTCATCCTGTGGTTATTTGTTCTAACCCATCTCCTCCCTAGATGGTAAACAACTTAAGGGCAGTATCTCTGTTCTCTCTTTTTATCAGCTCTTGCATAGTGCCAGGCAGGGAGTAGAAACCTAGTTAATTGTTTTAGATTGAATGAATGAATGAGCGAATGAATGAATGTTGGAAGGAAAGGATATATGAATGATATCTCAGACATTTCTTGTGTGTATTAAAGAGATAATAATGTGCAATACTCCTTACATATAGTGGGGATTCAAAGAAGCTTCTTTCCTCCTTTTCCATTCTTATTTTCTACACCAGCGTGCTCACTGTGTTTTGTTGTTTTCATATTCCTTTGCCTTCTGTCTCCGTCTTTCAGAAGGGGAACGAAGTGCTCAGACTGTATTCCTCCTGTTGTCTATTTCACTTGCCTCGACCCACAGCAGGTCCCGTAGTTTACATATTAGCTCACCTAGACAAACTATCATTTTGACTTAAATCCTTCTTGTTTCCCTAAAGAGAATGCTTCCTTTTATTAGCATTTTTAAAACAACGTTAAACAAATAATAAATATTTTTGACGAAATAAAAAATAAAGGATTTTAACCACATCTGGGTATTTCAGTTATTAGTGTTCATCTGTGCCCCATGAATGCGGATAAGTGAGACATCTTTGCATTATCATCCTGTCACAAACAGCCTCTTTTCCTTCCTCTCTTCTCATTAGGTATTCCCTTCTTTCAGAAGCCTCGTCCCGTTTGGCTAATGCATCCTGACAACTGCCTTAATGGGAGTGCTTGGTGTTAGCATTCAAGGATGTGTAGGAGTTGACAAAAATCTACCTTGCAATCCTTTTCTGGCTTGAAAACAAACCACTTCACCCAGGGAGACCTAGCATCTGTCTCTCTCAACCTCAAATGCTGAAAAAGCTTGAGAGGAGAGGAATGGCCACTGATTTAACAAAGACAGTTTGATTTGTTTGTCTTTCTTTTCTTCCTTGTGAAAAGGCTAGAGGCAGGAGGAGAAATTTGGGGAGTAGAAAATGTTTCAGTCTACCCAAAAAAACAGGAAAAACTCTAAGAACAAGAAGAGTTGAGAAAATGTGAGAAGACAGCTTCCCTTTGATATACATGAAAGCCTCTATTGCAAGCCCATCATAAGACAAACGTATCTCTTCAGGACTGGAAACCTCAGCAAGGCCCAGAAGACCTGGTTCTCGCACCTAGGCAGCCTGCGGAGGCGTCCCCCAGGGCGGGTGTGAGCAGCACCTCTTCTGAATTCAGGGGAACTCTGCAGTCATTTCCTTTGGGAACAAAGCTTAACGGGCTAGTGATTTAGGGACACAACTAGGAATCTCTTTCTTCCACAGAACTAATGTAGACCAGGTCATCTAGAACTCCCTTCCTGCGTTTATTCCCCAGGGTCCCCAATCTGAAGCTGCTTGTCCTCTGTGGTCATAGAATAGCCTTGGGCAATTGTTGGTGCTACTCGCTGAATATTTTGCACTCTCTGAATCCTAAGCACTTCCTTTGGTAGGATTCTACTTCCTTCTTTTGTTGGGGGAGAGCATGTGACTACTTCTGGCCAGTGAGAGGCAACTAGAAGAGACAAGCATCACTTGGTGAGTGGGTTACACATTTTATTTCCAGTATAAAGCCCTCTAGAGCACTTTCCCTCTCTTATGACAACCAATAGCTTTAAAGGTTGTGACTGGTCCATCAGCCTGGGTCCCTGAGTGACTGGATGAAAAGAGCCCCTGGGCATCCTCCTGCAGGCTAAACTGTGATGAGCATCTAGAGGGAGAGACAAATAAACTTTTATTGTTTTAAGTGACTGAGACTTTCAAATTGTTTGTTATTTCAGCATAAGCTAACATAGCCTGGCTGTTACAGACTCTGATTCTAATGCGAAAATAATCAGGAATTGAAGCCTGGCTCTCTACAGTGGCTGCTTACTTTTGATGCTCAGCTTTCTGCAGGGTGAAATGGAAATAAAATAATAGTGGCAGTTCATACCAGGATCACTTGTGAACACAGATAAGACTGAGACCCAAAGCCAGGCTCTGAGCAGCAGAGGACCACTAGGAGAGTCGGTAGGATCTAACTCCCGCTAAACACTAGGAACACAAGTGATCTGGGGCCTGGCAACAGCTGAGGGCTAAATGAATAGGCCCAAAATGTGAGTTCTCCAGTCAAATATTTCTGATAATCCTTTTCATTGCAGTCTGCTTTGCTTTATTTATGCAAAGAATATATCCCTGGGGAAAAAATCAAGTCATATCATAAATGCATCAGAGGAGCCTACTATTTAAGGAAGTCTATGGTGAATCCTTTTGTGAAGGAATAATCATCTACCCTGATTTGCATTTGCTTTGCAAATTTTGTTTTTGTGTGTGTGTCTCAGGTTTTAGGAGTTTGAGGCCCATCATGATGCATTCTGTCAAACATAGAGTCCAGCGGAGCTGAACTGTCCTCTCAGGTCAGCTGAAGCACAGAGCTTGACGTCATGATGCGGGCAGAGCTGGGGGACAACTCAGTATGAGCTTTTAACTGAAAAGCTCTGCAGCTGGAGAAGGTGGGTTCAAGGTAGGTGGTGGGGTTAGATTTGATATACAGGAGGTCAAAGGAGGTAAGGAACATGAGGAGGAGACAAGAAACCATGGAGTGGACCAAATTTAGATTATAGAGGATGGCATGAGGAAATTGTCGGCATGAGGCACCTGGGGAGAATCCACCAAGCCCTCGGTTAAGACCCTCAGTGAGGAGAGGCAAGAGGACACGTCTGAATGTACTGAGCGTGAATAAAGAGGCCACTGGGCTTAGATTTGCTTTGCCCACTCTGCCTTGACTCCACTGTGTGGAGCCATGTAATAGTGAGAGAGCGTGCACTGTGGTCAAGGACAGACGGGAGATTAAATTGCAACTCTGCCACTTATTGGATGGATCTCTTTGGGCAAGGTTTATATATTTTTTAAATTTTATCATTATTATAGTATTTCTGAGCCTCAGTTTTCTGTCCGTATGCAGAATGTCATAATCCGTCCTTGCAGGACTGTTGTATGGATCAAGATCCCATGAATGTCAAGTACTTAATATTATAGCTGACCTCTGATAGGACTCAGGAAATTACAACTATCAATGTTGTTGACTGTATATTTATTTTTTCCTCAGATCCTAAATGTTAAAGTGTTAGTATAGTGTCGAGTCCATGATAGGGCTTTTATAAATGTTCGCATAGATAATGAACCATCATGGTAGCACACAGAGTATGGAGAATGAAAACTAGATGTGAGTACTGAGGGGTAAGGAGCCTCTCTCTGTATGTCGTTTGCCTTTCCTCCCAACATTACAAATGCCCCCCAATTGCCCCGAAAAACATGTCTATTTCACAGAATCCACATTTCTCAGAAAGATTAAAACCATGTTCAATGATTCCATCTTCTTTTTTTATCCTTTCTATCTTACCACATCAGGTTCTCTATTCATTTGATTTCAACAACTCAAAGCGCTCTCCCTTTTCTTTCTTTTCTTTCCCTTTTCCTTTTCTTTTCTTTCTTTCCTTGTTTTTTTCCTGTTGTCAGAGCCCTAGGAGATTCTTTTCCCTTTTTAATTAAGAGCGAATGAAAGTAACAAAGTGTTTTATAACTGGAGAGAATTCACCAGCGGGACACCAAGGTGGAAATCCACACGGTGAAAGAAAGGCAGACAGACACTACATCAGCGCGGTGGGAAGGTGGCCTGCACTTGCTCTGCATCCTGCTGTCTTATTGCTCAGCCCTCCCTCTGCCCATCAGCCTGGAAGCTTTACCTCTGGTGAAGTCCCCCTGTCTTTTGTTAGGAAAAGCTGCAATTGAAAGCTTGGTTTTTTAAAGCATTTTTAAGCACACAGTGTGCTCTCCTGAAATACGCCTGTGCCTGCAATGGTCCTGCAAGTTAATTCCTGCTGCCCAGGGAAGTGTCCTAATTTTCCCTGACTTTCACTGACCTACTCCTCACTGTGTCCCTGGTTGTCTTTAAACACAGGTACAGCTTGGGATTGGAACAGCAAATCCCACGGAAGTGTCTGTCAGATGTATATGCGTGTGCTGGTGTAAAACAAAGATGGTGGCTAAGAGAAATTGTGTAAGCAGAGAAGGAGAATAAAAAGCTATTGCAGAAAGCCATGTGGAAAGAGAGACGCTTTCTGGCACAGAGGCAGTGCCCAGTCCAGTGTTGTGCCGTGCTCTCCAGGCAGCTCTGGAGCGTTCTGATATTGGGAGAAAGGAACGCAAGCCCTCGGTGATGTCTTTGGAGCCCTGAATCTGAGTCCTTGTCTTCCGGAGCTATGTTTTGCATACGGCCCTTTGAAGACGGCATTATGAGATTCCTAATGAGGAAAACATGCTTTTATTAAACTCCTGGACCAAATTGCCTCCCTGTTGCCCTCTTTCTTTTTCATGAGACGTGATGGGTTATTACATTTGTGATTAAAAAAATCCGTCATCGGTGTGTTTGGCCTTTTCAGTTTTGTTGGAAGGTGATCGTGACTCCAGTTCTCAGAGGAACAGAAGGATGGAGCAGGGAGGGCATGTTTTGATGTTTAAGGAACTCGCCCTGAAGAGAGGGTTGGCTCTTTTTTCTGTGTTCGCTGCTGACCGTGTGGTTCAAGGGGTTGCAGAAGGTCACTGAGCTGACCACATGCACACTGTACCTATTCTTCACAGCAACAGTGAAGAAAAGGGACAGGCCGATTTCTTAAGTCAGACAGCAGATTGTAGATGCCCATAAAGATAATTCTTGAACTTTTAGAAAATCCAAATGCTTATCCTCACCATGGCTTTCACATGATACCTAATCAGCTTTTTACTTCATGTTAGCTTTGTACTACATATCTATTTGGATCTAAATGTTTCAGAAATGACTTCTTCCTAGAAAACATTGATCACACAACTGAGCATTTGAAATTCAACTAATGTGTGATATAGCAGCAGTCCCAGACTTTCAGCTCACCTGGTTACTGGGCTATCGAAGGAGGATGAGCGTAAGGATTCTGTTCCTCTGTGGTTTGACCACCTGCTTAGGGATCTAGATATCAAGTTGTGGGGATAACTACTTCAGTACAAAGGTTGATTTTCTTCAGAATCCCCTGCTGCTCTTCCCAATGACTTGACACGTACTTAGACTACTAGAATGACCTTCTAACTGGTTTCTTCATTCCCATCTCAAGCCTCCCATCTGTTCTGTATTCGGAAATACTTCTTTGTGCTAAAAAAGTGCCTTGATCATGTTAATAGTCTCCTTGAACAAACTTTAAGGAATTTTCCCTTCAGTGGCCATTCCTGTCTGATCCAGGCATCTGAGAGTCTCTGTTACGTTACCCACCTCTACTTCTTTATGTGTTATCTGACAACAGACTCCCACAGGAACCCTTCATGGTAACTGAATGATATTACTAGCTATCATTGAAGGGACTCAGATTTCTCCAGCTCACACGATGTTGCCAGTATCCTTTTGTCTCCTTGTTAACCTTTGCCACCCTTTATTTTTACTATCAAAATTGTACAGTTTTCTCAAGGCCCAGCCACATGCTATCCCTCTTAAGATTTCCCTGATGAAAGTATGATTTACTTGATGCCAGATGAGTCAGGTTATATCCTCAGCTCTTAGATAAGACACTTAGACTTCTCTTCGTCTCAGTTATATTTCTATATATAATCTCTAAGCTCTCTTGAGCTTCTTTCTGTAATAGGACGCAACCTCATCCTTGTGTATTTCCTATGGGCATTACCACCATGTGTGGCTGTGAGTTGTTTGTAAACGTGTTTAGTTATAAGCCTGAGCAAGCATGGAACCATTTCTTAGATGATTGGCATCTGCCATAGCAATTAGTTCTATGATTTGTAAAATTTCTTTCATAATTATGTGAAGATCTGAGTGAAGCCACCTCCGGTGAAAACTCATACTTTATAAGACAAAATAAATCAAGATGAGGAACTCCTTGAGACGAGTTTTTTGCAGTGTTCCTAACATTTTCCTGAAATATAAATAAATGCGTTTTAGTAAGCCAGCCTCTCTTTGAAGTGATGTGAATTCTAGCAGTGCTTCAGAATGAAGGGGATCATCAGGCCTCTCTGTTAAGAAATGCAGAATAGACTATGGCGGGAGATCAAATCTGTGCCTCACCGCGAACTGGAGGAGTGATCAGTAAATGTCTGTCCTGCTGTTTATCAGCAGGGGTGTTTATATCTAACATGTTCTTTTTTCTTGTAAGAAAAAGATATTTGCATTTATGATTTACATTTTTATTACCTACAATATACCTGAGCTTTGTAAGCATTATCCCAATTAATTCTCATAATAATACTATGACCAAGAAATTATGCATTTTAAAGTTGAGAACACTAAGATTCAGACAGTATAAGTAACCTGGCCAAGGTCCCACAGCCAGGAGGTGGCAGTGGCACTGCTCCCACCCTGACCCTCTGAGTCCAGAGTGCACGTTCCTTCAGGGCATCACGTGGTTTCCGTATGTGCCTTGCCTTTTTCTGCCTCTGTGCGGGTCATTCCCAAGCATGTACTGCCTCTCCCCATCCCACATCTCTACAAGTGTCCTCCCTTATCCCCAAGCCCTGTTCTCCATCAGTTTGGAAGTAATCACTTCTTTCATGGGAATTCTCACGGCACTTTAGATTTCTATCTAAAACTGCTTGATATAATTAATCACTTTCGTCTATATAAAATAGTCATTTATGTACTGATTTCATCTTCCTCCCTGCACAGGGAGCTCCTGGAGGGCAGAACTGATGCCCTTTGATTCATTTGTACTCTTCAAGAGTGACTAGAACCGTTGATGCAGTGTAGTTACTCTGTGCACGTATGTGGAAGATGAAGTCGGGGAAGGAAGGAGAGAGAGAGAGAGGAAGAAAGGAAGGAATTAGAGGACAGTAGAAGATGGTGTATAATTAAGTGCTAAATTGTGTGGTTCAGACTAATTATAAAGCCTTTTAAAAGAAATTCAGTTTTATTACTTTCAAGACTATAAAGTAAAGTTAATTAATGGCTAACAAAACGTTGTCAAGTAGCTGTCTTGTCATTCCCACTGTAATTAATCAATGCTTTTTGCATAAATGCAAAAGTGGACTTAAACCCAGCCCATATCCAGATTATTGAGAATTTCAAATTAGTATAGTCTGAAATAATGAGTTTTTTAGAGGGTTAGATAGAAGGCTAAAGAAGAAAACATAAAGAAGACAGAGGATGCCTCTAAATATTTTTTCTCTTTAACTAGTTCTAACCAGGGCCTTTATAATTGTTGAAGCACATATAGGACCTTATTTGCCAAAATTATAGCATATTTGCTTAGAATTATTTTTTCTTCCTCTTCTTTTGATTAATTGAATGATTCATTCATTCATTTAAAAAAGGAGGATCTAAAATGACTATTTTAAGGGTATATCAAAAATGCTAAAATGATGCAGTAATAGAACAGATTAAAACAGTATCAGAGGGAGGAGGGAAGGAAAAGATAGAATAAAAACCTAGAAATGATAGGATAGGACTTATGAACAGTGCAGCATAAGAGTCAGGAGAGAAAGAACTGCTGGATAACTTCCAGAGTTCTTGCTTAGGTACTATTTGGAAAGGCTTAGGGAAGACAGAAGGAGGAGAAAGAAACTCGTGAGGTAGAATGTGGAATTTAATGTTGGATCTGCTGTGTTTGGGGTGCTTATGAGCTGTCCAATTAGCGTTATTCAGAGAGCAGAAGGGAGGGTCACCTGAAAGAGAACCAATTTTGGAGTCATTGGTAGATGCGTAGGTCAAGGTGAAGCTTTTCACAAAGGAGCAATGTATAAAGTCAATAGAGAATAGAACAAGGAAGGGTATCACAAAGATTGAAGTAAGATTCAGAGAAGTTATCTAAACAATGGTTTTGAGGAGTTTCCAGAGAAGTCAGAGAAAAACCTGGAGAGAGTGATATCAAGGAACCTAAAAGGAAATATTTTTAAAAAGAGGTCTTTAAAAGAAGAACTGTAAACCATGATCTATCAGCTGCTGTATTTAGACTGCCATAGTTGAGTGCAGGCTTCATCGTGGTAGAGAAGGGAGCTCCACTGGAGCTGACTGTGGAAGGAGAAGTATTATTTTAAGGAACTTAGTGGTAAAAAGAAGCAGCTAGTGGAGAACTTGGAGAAACAAATGGAGTTGGGAATAAATGGGATCTAGAAAAAGGGTGATGGCAGTAGTCTTGAACAGGAACAGCATCATCTCCTCCACTGAGAAAAGAGTGGAACTGTGAATATCTGACTTTAGGATAGAGCTGAATGAAGAGTTCTGTTCACTGTTGTTTTTTTTTTTTTTTCCCTGTTGTTGTTTGCTTTTGATAGCTTTGTTAAGGTATAATTTACATACTATAAAATTCACCCATGTTAGTGTAAAATTCAAAGTAAATTTATAGAGGTGTGTAACCATCACCACAATCTAGTGTCAGTTTTAGAATGTTTCCATCACTCCAGAAAGTTCCTTTGTGCTTATTTGCAATTAATCATCACTTTTACCCCCACCCCCCCAGCTCTAGGCAACCATTGATCTGCTTTCTGTATATACAGATTTTCCTTTTCTGAATACTTCATATAAATGGAATTATACAATATGTAGTTTTTACATTTGGCTTCTTTCATAATGTGTTTGAGGTTTTTCCATGTTGTAGCATGTATCAGTAATTCATTCCTTTGTATTTCTTAATAGTATTTTCTTGTAAAGATGTGACACATTTTGTTTATTCATTTACAAGTTGTTAGACATTTAGATAGTTTCCAGATTTGAGATATTATGAATAATGCTGCTATGAACATTCACCTCCATGTCTTTATGTGAACATATGTTTTCATTTCTCTTGTAGAGATTCCTAGGAGTGGAATCACTGGGTCATATAGTAAGTTTATTTTTAACCTTAAAAGAAACTGCCGACCGTTTCTCCAAAGTGGTTGTAACATTTTACATTTCCACCAACAATTTATAAGTTCTTCATCTTCTCCACATCCTCGTCAACACTTGTTTTTGTCTCTCTTATAGCGATCCTAAGGGATGTAGAAACCACAAGGGGATCTCCTTGTGGTTTTAATTTTAATTTCCTTAATGACTAATGATGTTGAACACCTTTTCATGGCTCATTACTCTTCATAAATCTTCTTGGGTGAAATGTCTATTCAAATATTTTGGCAATTTCTTAATCGTATTATTTTTATTCTCATTTAGTTGTAAGACTTCTTTGTATATTCTGGATACACGTCCTTTATTAGATGTATATTTGCAAATATTTTCTCCCTGTCTCGGGCTTGTCTTTTCATTTCCTTAATGATATTTCTTAAAAACAATAATTTTTAATTTTAATGAAGCCCAATTTATCTTTTTTCCCCCCTGTATATATCATTCTTTTGCTGTTGAATCTAAGAACTTTTTGCCAATCCTTGGTCAAGAAGAGTTTCTCCTGTATTTTCTTCTAGAAGTATCATGATGTTTTAGTTCTTACATTTAGATCTGTGACCCAATTATAGTTATTTTCTGAGTATGATATGAGTTCAGGACTTAAATTCATTTTTATTCATACATATATTCAACTATTCTAGCTTTGTGTGTTGAAAATACTATCTTTCTCTCATTAAATTGTCTTATCACTTTTGTCAAAATTCAATTGACCATAAATGGAACTTATGGCTTTTCTTTCTTTTTTTTTTCCTTCCTGTGAATGAGATTTATTTCTGGAATCTCAATTTTATTCCAGTGATCTAAATGCCCATCCTTGCCCAAATACTACACATTGTTGATTATTGTGACTTTATAGTAAGTTTCAAATCAGGTAATGTAAGTCCTCCAACTTTGATCTTCTTTTTCAAAATTGTTTTTGCTTTTCTACATCTTTTGCATTTCCATATATAGTTTAGAAACAGATTGTCAATGTACACCAGCCTGCTGAGATTCTGATAGGGATTGCATTGAATTTATAGATCAATTTGGGGAGAATTGCCATTTTGACAACATTGAGTCTTCAAATCCATGAACATGGAATGTCTCTCCATTTATTTAGATGTGTTTTAATTTCTTTACACACTGTTTTATAGTTTTCCATATAGACATTTATTCCTAAGTATTTGATTCTTTTTTATACTACTGCGAATGGAATTGTTGTCTTAATTTCGTGTATGGCTTATTTTTTCTTACTATACAGAAATACAATTCATTTTTGATTATTGATGCTATTTCCTGCAACCTGGAAAAATTGTTTATTAGTTCTAATAGTTTCTTTGTGAACTCTAGAATCTTTCACATCCAGGATTATATCACCTGAGAATAAAGACAGTTTCATTTCTTCATTTTCAATCTAGATGTCTTTCATTTCTTTCTTTTTTTCTCTCTCTCTTTGCTCCGAGTAGAACTTCTGGTACAGTGTTGAATAGAAGTATCAAAATTGGATTTTCTCATGCCAACAAATTGGACAATTTAGAAGAAAGGGATAAATTCTTAGACTCTTACAACCTCCCAAAACAGAATCAAGAAGAAATAGAGAATCTGAATAGACCAATCATAAGTAAAGAGATTGAAACAGTAATAAAAAACCTCCCCAAAAGTAAAAGTCCAGGACTAGATGGCTTCTCTGGAGAATTCTACCAAACATTCAAAGAAGATTTATTACCTGTTCTTCTCACACTATTACAAAAAATTAAGGAAGATGGAAACATTCCTAACACATTCTATGAAGTCAACATCACCCTGCTACAAAAGCCAGACAAGGACAACACAAAGCAGGAAAATTACAGGCCAATATTGCTGATGAAATTAGATGCAAAAATCCTCAACAAAATATTGGCAAAGTGAATACAGCAATGTGTTAAAAATATTATACACCATGATCAACTGGGATTCATACCAAGGACACAGGGATGGTTCAACATCCACAAATCAATCAATGTGATACACCACATTAACAAAATGAGGAAGAAAAACCACATGATAATCTCCATAGACGCAGAGAAAGCATTTGTCAAGACCCAACATCCACTCACAATAAAAACTCTCAATAAAATGGGTATAGAAGGAAAGTACCTCAACATGATAAAGGCCATATATGACAAACCCATAGCCAACATCATACTCAATGGGGACAAACTGAAAGCCATCCCTCTGAGAACAGAAACAAGACAAGGGTGCCCATTCTCACCACTCTTATTCAACATAGTACTAGAGGTTTTGGCCAGAGCAATTAGGCAAAAAAAAGAAATAAAAGGATTCCAAATAGGCAATGAAGAAGTGAAACTCGCAGTGTTTGCAGATGACATGATTTTATATTTAGAAAATCCTAAAGAATCCATTGGAAAACTATTAGCAATAATCAACAACTACAGCAAAGTTTAAGAGTACAAAGTCAACTTACAAAACTCAGTGTCATTTCTATCCTCTAATAATGAACTAACAGAACAAGAACTCAAGAATACAATCCCATTTACAATCACAACAAAAAATAATAAAATATCTAGTAATAAATTTAACCAAGGAAGTGAAAGACCTACACAAGGGAACTTTGTGTAAAACATTACTAAAAGAAATAGATGATGACATGAAGAATTGGAAAGACATTCCATGCACATGGATTGGAAGAATAAACGTAGTTAAAATGTCCATACTACCTAAAGCAATCTACAGATTCACTGCAATCCCAGTCAGAATCCCAAAAACATTCTTCACAGAAATAGAACAAAGAATCTTAAAATTCATATGGGGCGACAGAAGACCCTGAATAGACATAGCACTCCTGAGAAACAAGAACAAAACTGTTGGCATCACAATCCCTGACTTCAAAATGTGTTACAAAGCTGTAGTAATTAAAACAGCACGGTAGTGGTACAAAAACAGGCACACAGATCAATGGAACAGACTGAAAGCCCAGAAATAAAACCACACATTTACAGAAAGATAATCTTTGACAAAGGAACCAAGAACGTACAATGGAGAAAGGAAAGCCTCTTCAATAAAGTGTGCTGGGAAAACTGGACAGCCACATGCAAAAGAATGAGAGTAGACCACTATCTTTCTGCATACACAAAAACAGACTCAAAATGGACCAAAGACTTGAAGGTAAGACCTGAAACCATAAAACTTCTGGAAGAAAATATAGGTAGTGCACTCTTTGACATCAGACTTAAGAGGATCTTTTTCAAATACCATGTCTACTCAGACAAGGGAAACAAAAGAAAAAATAAACAAATGGGACTTCATCAGACTAAAGAGCTTCTGGAAAGCGAAGGAAACCGCAATTAAAATGAACAAACAACACACCAACTGGGAGAAAATATTTGCAAATCACATATCTAATAAGCAGTTAATCTCCATAATATATAAAGAACTCACACAAATGAACTACAAAAAAAAGAACCCAATCAAAAAGTGGGCAGAGGATATGACAGACAGTTTTCTAAAGAAGATATACAGATGGACAATAGGCACATGAAAAGATTCTGAGCATCACTAATCATCAGGGAAATGCAAATTGAAACTACAGTTAGATATCATTTTACACAAATGTGGTAGAGGGTGTGGAGAAAAGGGAACCCTTGTACACTGCTAGTGGGAATGCAAACTGGTGCAGCCACTGTGGAAAACAGTATGAAGATTTCTCAAAAAATTAAAAATAGAAATACCATATGATCCAGTTCTCACACTACTGAGTATTTATCCAAAGAATTTGAAATCAACAATACAAAGAAACTTAGGCAACCCTATGTTCATTGTGGCGTTATTCACAATAGCCAAGATGTGGAAGCAATCCAAGTGCCCATCGACATTGGATAAAGAAGATGTGGTACACACACACACACACACACACACACACACACAATGGAATACTACTCAGCCAAAAGAAAAGACACAATCGTCCTGTTTGCAACCACATGGATGGACATTGAGGGCGTTATGTTAAGCGAAATAGGTCAGACAGAGAAAGAAACATGCCGTTTGATGTCACTCATAGGTGGAATATAAACAAACTTACTGACAAAGAGGACAATTTAGTGGTTACCAGGGGGAAGAGGGGTGGAGGGTGGGCACAAGAGGTGAAGGGGCATTTATATATGGTGTCTGACAAATATTAATGTACAACTGAAATTTCACAATGTTAAAAAATATTATGATCACAATAAAAAAAAAGAATGCAAAATGGTACAGCCACTTTGGAACACATCTTGGCAGTTTCTTATAAGATTAAATATTTACTTACCGTATAACTCAGCAATCCTACTCCTGGCTGTTTACCTAAGTGAAATGGAAACTTTATTAACACAAAAATATAAATTAAAAATATAAATACAAGTGTAAAAAAAATTGGATTTTCTTGCCTCTTTCCTGATCTTGGGGGAAAGCATCATTCAGTCTTTTATCATTATTGTATGACGAGCTGTGGATTTTTCAAAGATGCTTTTCTCAGCTGGGGATCTTTCTTTCTAATCATATTGGTTGAGAGTTTCTATCACAAAATAGTGTTGAATTTTATCAAATGTTTTGCTTCATCGATTGAGATGATCATGTGGCTTTTCTTTTATTCTATTACATGGTGTGTTTGATTAATTGATTTCCAGATACTAAATCAAGTTATCACTCCTGTGGTAAGTCCCAGTTGGCGCTGATGTAAAATGCTCTGTATACATTGCTAGATTCAGCTTACTAATACTTTCTTTGAAAGTTTGCATCTGTGGTCATGAGGGATATTTGTCTGAGGTTTGGATTATTTTTCTTGTGATTTCTTTTTCTGGTTTTGTATCTGGTAATACTGGCCTCATAGAATGAGTTGGGAAGTGCTCCACCTTTCTTTATATTTGGCAAGAGTTTGTGAGGTTTAATATTTCTCTTTTAAAAATTATTGTGAAATCACATAGGTCTGGATTTTCTTTGTGGAGACTTTTTAATTATTAATTTAATTGTTTGATTTAGTTCTATTCAAATTTTCTCTTTCTTCTTGAGTCATTTTAGTAACTTGTGTCTTTCTAGCAATTTGTCTATCACATCTAAACTGTCTAATTTGTTGTCATAAATTGTTAATATTTCCTTCTAGTGTGTTTGTAGTCATATAATCTTAGCATCTGTAGGATCATGTCCTGTTATTCAATTTTGATGGTTTTTTTCTTCTCTCTTTTTTCTTCGGTACTCTAAAGAATCGTCAATTTTGTTGCTCTTTCAAAAAACTAATTGTTGTCTCATTGGCTCTCTTTGTTGTTTTTTCTCATTCTATTTTATTAGTTTCCCCTCAAATCATTATTATTTCTCTTCTTCTGTTTGATTTCTATTTATTTTTTTCTTTTCTATTTTCTTAAAGTGGAAACTTAAGTTATTGATTTGAGACTCTTCTTCCTTTGTAACACTGGTGTGTATAGCTGTAAGTTTCCCCCTAACACTGCTTTTGCTGCATCTCATAAGTTTTGATATGTTGTGTTTTCATTTTCATTCAGCTCAAATTATTTTCTAATTTTTTATACCATCTTCTTTGACCAAGGCATTATTTATAAGTGTATTTTTAAATTTCCAAAGATCTGGGGACTTCTCAGATTTCTTTCAGTTATTGGTTTATAATTTAATTTTCTCATTATTGAGAACATGCTTTCCATGATTCAGTCCTTTTAAATGTTGTCACTTACTTTGGTCTACCATATGTTCAGTCCTAGAGAGTGTTCCGTGTACATTTGAATTAGATCTGCGTGCTGCAGACATGGGCGAAAGTCGTCTGGATAAATCAGTGAGGTCCAATCGGCTGGCAGTGTGGCTTCAAGTCTTCTGGTTGTTATAGCAATTGTTGAGAGTAGTACTGAAATCTCCAGCTTTAGATATTCATTAGTCTTTTTTTTCTTGCAATTTTGTCAGTTTTTGCTTGATGTATTTTGAGTGTTTTTAGGTGCTTTATACATCTACAAGTTTTATATCCTTCTGATACGTGAACTTTTATGAAATATGTCGTATATGAACTTCATCATGAAATGTCTGTCTTTGTCTTTGATAATATTTCTCATCTTAAAGTCTATTTCATGTGATATTATTTCCAATCTGGATGTTTTCTTTCTTATGGTTACTGTTTAACTGGTATATCTTTTCAACCTTTTACTTTCAACCTATTTGTAGCTTTGAACTTAAGGTGTATCTCTTTTAGATAGCTT
The DNA here is from genome assembly GCF_037783145.1 of Equus przewalskii. Taxonomy (NCBI): domain Eukaryota; kingdom Metazoa; phylum Chordata; class Mammalia; order Perissodactyla; family Equidae; genus Equus; species Equus przewalskii. The sequence continues at coordinate 40,943,165 of NC_091836.1, forward strand.
ATAATTGGATCTTAGATTTTTATCCAAACTGATCATCTCTGCCTTTTGATTGGGATATTTATACTGTTCAGATTTAATGATAATTATTTTTATTATTTGGTTGGATTGACATTTGACATTTGTTATTTGTTTTATGTATGATTCCTGTCTTTAAGTTCTTCTGCTTATTTAGATTGACTTTTTTGTGTTTAAATATTTTTAGTGTATTATTTTAAATTCTTCTATTGACATTTTATCTATATATTTGAGTTATATTTTATTGGTTGGTCTAATGATTTTACTATATATATGGTAAATACTACATATATATGTATGTGTATATATATATACATATATATATACTACAATGTAGCTTATCACCATCTACTTTAGATTAATGTTTTTTTAATTGTGTTAATGATAGGTTACAATCTTGTGAAATTTCAGTTGTACATTAATGTTTGTCATTCGTGTTGTAGGTGCACCACTTCACCCTTTGTGCTCACCCCCCACCCCACCTTTTCCCTGGTATCCACTAAACTGTTCTTAGTCCACATTTTTAAATTCCTCATATGAGTGGAGTCATACACAGATTATCCTTCTCTAGCTGGCTTATTTCACTTAACATAATTCCCTCAAGGTCCATCCATGTTATTGCAAATGGAATGATTTTATTGTGTTTTGCAGCTGAGTAGTATTTCATTGTATATATGTACCACATCTTCTTTATCCATTCATCTGTTGATGGGCACTTAGGTTGTTTCCATGTCTGGGCCATTGTAAATAATGCTGCAATGAACATTGGGGTACATAGGACTTTTGGGATTGACTTCAAGCTCTTTGGATAGATCCCCAGTAGTGGGATGGCTGGATCGTACGGTAGTTCTATTTTTAATTTTTTGAGGAATCTCCATACTGTTTTCCATAGTGGCTGCACCAGTTTGCATTCCCACCAGCAGTGTATGAGGGTTCCTTTTTCTCCACAATCTCTCCAACATTTGTTACTATTAGTTTTAGATATTTTTGTCATTCTAATGGGTGTAAGGTGATATCTTAGTGTAGTTTGATTTGCATTTCCCTGATTATCAGTGATAATGAGCATCTTTTCATGTGCCTATTGGCCATCCGTATATCTTCTTTGGAGAAATGTCTGTTCATGTCTCCAGCCCATTTTTTGATTGGGTTGTTTGATTTTTTGTTGTTGAGTTGTGAGAGTTCTTTATATATTATGGATATTAAGCCTTTGTCAGATATATGACTTGCAAATATTTTTTCCCAGTTAGTGGGTTGTTTTTTTGTTTCAATCCTGTTTTCATTTGCCTTGAAGAAGCTCTTTAGTCTGATGAAGTCCCATTTGTTTAATCTTTCTATTGTTTCCCTTCTCTGAGAAGAAATGGTGTCCAAAAAGATCCTTTTAATACTGATGTCAAAGAGTGTACTGCCTTCGTGGCGCAGCGGTTAAGTGCATACTTTAGATTAATGTTAACTAAATTCTGATGAAATATAGAAAATTTGCTGTGTTACAACTCTATTTCCTCTCCCTATTTTTGTGCTATTATTGTCAGATATGTTATATCCATATATGTTATAAACATAGCAATACAATATTATATTTTTTCTTTATTCAATTTTATATTTTAAAGATGTTAGAGAAGAAATGAGAAAAATACTTTTGAATAATTCCACATTGTTACCCTTTTTTGTGTTCCTCATTTCTTCCTGTGAATTCACGTCACCATCTGGTCATTTTTTTTTATCCTGTAAGACTTTCTTTAGTATTACTTACTTGTAAGGTAGGTCAACTAGCAATGAATTGTTTATCTGAGAGTGTCTGTATTTCACTTCATATTTGAAGGAGAGTTCAAATCATTTTGTTTCTACTGGAAATAGAATTCTTGGTTAACAGTATTCTTTTCCTTTCAGTACACTGACTGTGTCATCTCACTGCCTTGTTTTTCATCATCTTTGGGAAGCCTTCCCAATTATTTCTTTGAATCCATTTTCTGCCCCTTTCCCTGCCTCTCCTCTCCTTTGAGACTCCTGTTATGTATGTGTTGGTACTGAGGCTCTATTCATTTCTCTTCTTTTTTTCCCCTCTGTTTTTCAGTTTGGATAATTTCTATTGATCTCTTCAAGTTCACTAATTCTTTTTTCTGTCATCTCAAATCTGCTGTTGAGTACTCCAATGAATTTTCATTTTCTCATTGTATACTTTGTACTCCAGAATTTGCATTTGCTTCTTCTTTGTAATTTTTGTTTCTTTGTTGAAAGTCTCATTTATTGTTGTCATACTTTTCTTTAATTATAAAAACATAGTTTCCTTTAGTTATTTAAACATACTTATAAGAGCTGCTTTGTAGTTTTGACTGCTAAACTCAAAATGTGGAGACACTCAGAATTTCTATTGCCTGCTTTTTTGTAAGCATAGGTCATAATCTCATAATTTTTTTTTCTTTTTAAAAATTTACTTATTCATTGGAGAGTTTAATACATTCACATGGTACAAATTCAAAAGGTACAGAAAAGACAAACAGCAAAATGTCTTCTTTGTCACTCCTGTCCCACAGCCCCTTAATTCCCCTTTCTGGAAGCAATTACTGTTGCCAGTGTCCTGTGTCTCTTTCAGATATAGTCTGTGTGGAAGCAAGTACTTTTTTTAAAAAAAAATTTTTATTGATAATCTCATGATTTTTTTAAAGTGGGCATTTTAGATACAATATGGTGGCAAATCTGGATCCTACATTCTACCCCTCCGCCCTTGGAGGAGGTGGTTGTTTTTGCTATTTTTGTTTGTCTCTTTTTGTTTAGTAAATTGACTAGAATAATCTGTGAAATCTGTTTTCTCTGCTGTGCAGTATGCAGTCAATATCACTTCTCAGAATTTTCTTTAACATCCGTGTTTTACTTTTTAAGCTTAGTCTCTAATGGGTTGCCCTGGGTCTGTGAAGCTAGATTGTCAGCCAGTGATTGAACAGAGGTTGTGCTCCAACACCTCAAGCCAGTACGCCCTGTGCTGACAGATTTGTGTGTGGGTAGGGAGCACATTCGAAGTTTGGGCCATTTTACAATCTATCCATCTTTTTACCTTCTGCCAGGGTCTTTCGTATCCTTTCTTCACATGTTCACAGCCTCAAAGTCAACAAAGAGTATATGGCCGACTCGAGGCCTTGCCAGGCTAAGCTGTACATGCATGCATATAATGCGTGCCCAACCCTGAGCAAAACCTCCTGCTGGTGGAATCACTTGCCCTCCCTCCCAGCCTTTGAGAGTGTCACTTGTACCCACAACACCAACACCATCACCTATAGCTCCAGCTCAACTGGGCATCTTAAACTGTGGCAGCGGAGCAGCTAGTCCTCCTGACCTGTCCTGCCCTGAAGACCCTCCACATTGGCTGGGCATGGGGTGGGGTCAGAACTCTACAGATCTCCACATTCTTCACCAAAGCTCAGCAGTTTTACAAGAATATATGCATCTCAGACAGTTGTATGCTTTTCTCAATTTTCATGTTGCCTAAATGGCTGTTTTTGTTAATTCTGTTCAAATTTATAGTCTGTTTTTCTTGGACAGAGTACTTGCCAGTCTCCTTTCTTTGCCATAGCAGACGTCCCTGGGTTTTATTTAGCACTGTTCTCAGACCTTTAAATTTGTGATTTTGGGTGATGTTTCTTCAGAGTCCACATGATATTTGTTATCACAGCTCTCTAAATTTGTAAGTAAACTTTTAGTCCCATGTGGCCTTGCAAAAGACACTGCCCTCACTTTCTGTCAGTTGCCATGAGCTCACCTAAGAGCCTTGCAACACTTAGTTTCCAAGATGTTACCTCTGACTGTGGAGTAAAATTAGAGGCTCATATTTGCTAAGGAGACTACAGTCAATGACAGTCTCCAATCCAGGCTTCTCTTGAATTTGCTGGTTAAACTCAGGACAGATATTCCATAGGTAGCTTTAGGCCTGAAATTATCATGTGGACTGGATGCCTGTAACTGCACTGAGTAATGTACAGTAGGAACAATCTAAGAGAATGTGTATCGTGGTTCTTAAAGATTTGAAAGCTGCAATTCAAGGGCTGTTAAGACCTTCAGCTGGTGATAATTGGATTTGTGAGACAGTGCAACATGTGATAAAAATGCTCCTGTTGGAAGGGATCCCAGTTTTCTTCTATCCTTCCTATTAATGTGATAAATGTTGCTGTCTCAGCTGATAGGGCCATGTTGGATAATCAGATTGGAATCAAGTGTGAGTTGCTCGGGCTGGCTCCATGTGAAACTCATGGGAAGACTTGAAAAAAAATACTGTGGAGAACGAAAGAGGGCCCTGGGTTTGCAGAGGGAGCATCTTACTTTCATCATGAGGCTCTTTGGTACAGGGAAGACTTATTAATCATAGACCCTAGTCACGTGCTGCTGCCTCTGCATGCCAGGTCCCGTGGGAGGCTGTGGGAAAGGCTCTCCAGTGTTCCTAGGCAAATGCTGTAGTGGAGGCTCGGAGAAAACAACAGCATCTCTTATGGGGGTGTTGGGCCTGGGAGGAACCAAAATAATGTTGGAAAACTAAACTTTTCTTAATTAAAGCTGGTGGCAAATAAACTCGAGTAATATGGCTCTACAACTGGGAAACAGAAGTACAATTTGAAGCTGATGGCTGTGAATCTGGGGCCTCTGATCATAGCTGGCCCTTCAGGAAGGACAGAAGCCTTGGCAAAGGTGTTTCCCCTGCCTGGAGGACTGGCTGGGCTAGGGACAGGCAGCTAGAGTGGCTTGCTCTCTGACTGTTTTTGAAACAGTATTCCCCACCAAGATAGCTAGCTTTCTGGGTTTCTAGACTCCTGGAATCTGCTCATGAAGACCAGCCCTTTGTCCTATAGGCTTGTTTAGGATTTTTCCTGAAGTGAAAAGCATCATTGTGAGTGCTGGAATTGAAGAGATGAGGCTCAGAGAGGGGAGGAGAATAGTATTTGTTTGCTTTTCTGTTTTTAAACATTTTTATTTCTTCATTTTCTCAAAGACCCCTAGGCTGTGCTCTTCATCGTCCATATGGTCCATTGGACAGCTCCTGGTGGTCTGTTCTTGACCATCCATCTTGAAAGCCCTGTATAGGACAAATCCATGGCTGCTACCTCTCCTTCTTCTATTTATGCCTCACTAACTGGCTGCACTTATGCTGGGTGGGTATTTTCCAGGCTTTCCCTGAAGTTGTTAACTTCTGGCTCAGTCACATTCTTGACCTCTGAGGCATGTGGCTACAATTTTCTTTTGAATATTTTCCTTAGGCCTCTTTCTCACTTGTCTGTGAAATTTAGTCAATCTTTTCACAAGGTTAGGAACAACCCACAACAATGTACATTGATCATCATGTGTGCGTCAGGATGGGCTAGACTATGCTGCGGAAATAAATAAACCCTCAGATCTTATGGGCTAAACACAATCAAGTTAGTTCTTACTCCTTCTGTTGCCTGGAGCTGATTGCACAGACCCACTGAGAGTGTCTCCCCTGTCTGTGACTCCTGGATCTGAGTTCTTTCTGTTGTGTGGCACTACTGTCTTGGAGTTCCACGGCATCCAGCTACAGATGAGAGAGAGAGAGAGGGTACAAGCCTGAGCAGTGGGAGAGCATGGAAGATTGAGCAGGAGGTTTTATGGCTGGGCCTGGGAGTGGCATTTCTCCAAGTATTCTTTATTTTTTTTTTGAGGAAGATTAGCCCTGAGCTAACATTGACCACCAATCCTCCTCTTTCTGCTGAGGAAGACTGGCCCTGAGCCAACATCCGTGCCCTTCTTCTGCTACTTTACCTGTGGGACGCTTACCACAGTATGGCTTGCCAAGCAGTGCTGCGTCTGCACCCGGGATCCCAACAGCGAACCCCAGGCCACCCAAGCGGAACCTGTGAACTTAACCTCTGTGCCACCGGGTCGGCCCCTCTCCACATATTCTATTGTCTAGTAGTCAGTCACATGGTGTCAGCCTCCCTGTAAGGGAAACTGGGGAATGGAGTCTTCCTGTGTGCACAGGATTTGGCCAGTCTTTACCACACCATAACTACTAATATCAGTCTGTCAGTTATCGAAGTCTTAGTGCCTGGGCTTGAAGGGATCTTTGGAAGCAATTTAGTAATTCTTCTATCTGCATTTAAAATACCTTGGACCAGTGCTTCTACAACTGTGGTCCTGGGACAAGAGTGGTCCTTAGCATCACCTGGGAACTTGTTAGAAATGCAAATTGTTGGGCTCCACTCCGGACCCACTGTATCAGAAATTCTGGGAGTGGGGCCAATCCATCCGTCTTTTGATAAGCCCCCCCTAATGTTCTGAGGCTCCCTAAGGTTGGAGAGCCACTGTCCTAGACCAGCGGATCTCACTTAACCTTGGCCACCCATTGGGATCATCTGGGAGCTTTTCAAAGTACTGATCTCTGGTCTACACCCTGGAGATTCTGATTGAATTGGCCTGGGGCTATGTCCTGAGCTAAAGAGGAGAACCATTGCCCTTGAATGATTTGTGAGAAATGTTTTTCCCCCCTGAAAATAGATCCCATGTGGCTTCAGTGGCACTTAATAACCACTCAAAGGCTGTGGGAGTGATGAAATTTCATGTCGCAAGCACTCCCCTATCCCTTTCAACTGGAAGCAGCCATCAAGCTTTGCATAGTATGAAGACAAAACAGAGATTTGAGAACTTACAAATGGAATCCTGATTCTGTCACTGAATCATCATTGGCCTTGGGCAAGTCAGTTAATTTCACTATGTCTTGTCTGTCAGACGGGAGTAGTAACACTTGCCCACAGATGTTTCCAGCATTATCTAATTAATGAGCAGCGAGTGTTTGGGAAATATGAAGTACTGTACAAACGCTAATCATTATGATGAATGCAGTGCATTTTGCAGATACAAAAGTGCTGTGTATATGCTCATAATTATTATAATTATTGCTAATACCAATAATATTGCTACTACGAACACATTTCCCTTGCAGTGGGAACTGAGTTTGTCCTTTGGGTTAACAACTTGCCCTACATTGTCAGGAAGTCTTGCTAAGCAGCTGTTTAATGACCATTGCTCTCTGCCTCCCCGGAAAGTGTCACTCATCAGGAGTGCAGATAGTCATGTATCAGACCATTCTGGGGTCTACTTATGAGATGTCCCTGACTGTTAGGTCACTGCCAGATCATGTTACAGAAGCTCTTCTTTAGGTTAAGGAAATGCCCAGAATATAGAGTTTATCCAGTCTTTCTAGTATTTTCATCACAGGCATTTATTTTGTCCTTCTACACTGATATTTTATCTACAATATCTTTGCCGTCTGCTTTCATATTGTGATAAATGTGCTGAAGAAGACCCTAGTGTGTGTTGGTGAGTGTGAGTAGACTCCAACGCTGACAGTTCACAGATATTATCAGCAGCAAATGGTGTTGAGAACAGGACAGACGTTTTTGCTGTGGTTTTGTTTTGTTCAGTTTTAGCTTGGATTTTGACTGGGAGGAGGGGTCAAAGGCAGCTGTGTCTCTCTTTTCACTTCGCAAGAAGGAATGGTACTGAGAATTGTGGGATTGGTTTGGGCAAAGCCGATTGGAAACAAACAGGATCAATAGATGATATTAAGATACAGAAAGTAATTAAAAGATACAGTTAGCATTTCCCCATATTCATGTTCATTCTGACTTTCATTTCCTGGTCATAGGATGTGGAAGTCTGAATTACTAGAGCTTCATCCACATTCCTGCTTCCTGATTTATTCACAGAAAAATAGGAATGAAGCTTACAAAAACTCCTCCTGAGAATTATCCTAGATTAGCCTGAGACCTTGGAAAAAATATGGAGCTGCCTGATGGTCCCTCCCATAGACTCCTGCGGGCCCTCCAGACATCATCACCGTTTCAAAACCCCAGTGGCTATCTTCATTTTCCTCTTGGTGAGGCCACACATGATAACTGAAATGTCAAGTTTTTTTGCGTTAGCCTGGGGCTATATTAACTCAATGGGTTAGTGCTGATTGTCTTATGCTGATCAGATGTTCTGACTGGCAGAGATGACTTGAATAAATAAAACTGGGGAAACGTAATTATTATCACTTTATGTGGATCCAAGTTTCTGACCTACATCATTTTCCTGCCTTCTGAGGAACTTCTTTTAACATTTCCTGCAAGGCAGGTCTGACAACAGATTCTCTCAATTTTGATTACCTGAGAAAGTTGTTATTGCTCTTTCACTTTTGAAGGGTAATTTTGCTAGCTACAGAATTCTGGGTTGGTACATTTTTTCTTTTAACACAAGCCATATAGGTTACATGGGGTAAAAGGAACTAAGGTAAATAGATCTTTAGTGTGAGGTTTTATGCTTATCTGGCTAGGGGTTAAACAGTGTTTACCACTTGTTGTAGCTGTAGGTGTCAAAGGCTAAAACTTCCTCTGGTATCCTTGTTTTTGCCTACTCTGTTGTCTTTAGGTTTTCCTAAAGACTCCTTAAATAATGTCTGAGATGCACACTTCTTTTGATTGCATTCCCCTGTTATTACTACACAGGCCCCCTTCTGATGTGGCGGCGAGGCGTGGGAGGAGGAGAAACATTCTACAGTCAGGTGATTAGGTCTTAGTATTTTAGTGAGCCTGTGTCCCTGGCCTGTGACCATTACAATTGTGTCTCAGTTTGTGTTGCTTTAGTGAGACAGGATGGCTAGGGCAGGCTGCAGTGGACTGTTTCCCTTTCCTCAGGTCATTTAGACTCGGGCAAAATAATTTCTCTTGAAATTAGGCCTTATGAAGAACAGAATACTACAAGTGTGTTTCCATATGGCAACCTTTCCTCTCCTGCTATGAAGTATGAGGGGATTTTTCTTTGGTCTTCACTGTGAGAACCGAACCTGGTAGGGCTTCTGGAGATGTTATTTGCAAATGTGTGTGGGAGCATCTCTAAAGACTGGGACCCCCTGGAGTTTTTAACTCTCAAACTTGTCCACATGGCACCTCCAACGATCTGTGGATTTGTTGTTAACCATATTAAGTTTTCGTGTCCCAGTACTGGACCACAAAGACTTTTGCTCTTGGCTTCAGCCCCTGTAAGCTGTGATTCTCTGTATCCCCCTAACTGTCTCTTCCATTTTGGGGGTAGTGGTTTGCCCTGTGACTTGCTTTCTGTTGAATCTAAGAAGCTCAGTTTCAGTTTGCTCAGCTTCATCTTGTTGTGTGATGAGACTAACGACTTCCAAGTTACTTACATCCTGGAGTGGAAACTCTGTTTGCTCCAATAATTATCACTTAACAAATGCAGCCTGTGTAGTCTGTCAGGCAGGAAAATAATCATAATCATATGGGTCTTTCCTGTGAAAAAGTGGGAAATGGAATGTACATTGACTTACAGCTACAACTATTTGTTTTTACAAACTGCCTTTTTAAGAGAAAAAGAAGAAAACCATAGAAGGGTGGGAGGAGGTGGGTCAGAGGAGTAGGTATAAAACCAACTCTGCCTATTCATGGGGAATGAATAATCAGCAAATTCATTACAGATCCTTATGTTTCTATAGGGAAGTCTTATTTATGAGGCACCGGCAGCGTTCCGTATGAATGAATTTGTCATATAACTGATCTAGCATCCTTTCAATTGAACTTAAAACATTACAATCCTTTTTGATAGAATTCTTTTTCTAAAATATATTATTGTTCTGTCTTATTGAGCAAAGCGTAGAGAATATCATTTATCTTATTTTGTTACTAAGGTCATTATTGTAAACATCAGTCACAGAGCAACTCTGTTGTATGCGGAGCAGCTCTCAAGGGCTCTGGAGGTGACAGGACTGTTTGCAGGAAGCACACTACCTGCCTTGCTTCCTGACGCTTATCTTTGCCCTTTTCACCAATGACTCTTAAAGCCCCCAGCCCATCTCCTCAAAACAAAATAAACTATATTTTACTTATATAAAATCTGTTTATCTCCAAAAATCACCTCATATATCATTTCATGATGCACAAGCAAACATTGGAAAAACACCGTTGTAGGATAGGGAGAATTGAAAATCAGCAGTGGAGGGTCTGGCCTGGTGGTGTAGTGGTTAAGTTTGCACGCTCCTCTTCAGGGCCCAGGGTTCGCCAGTTCGGATCCTGGGCGCAGACCTATGCACTGCTCATCAAGCTTTGCTGTGGAGCCATCCACATAGAAGAAATAGAAGGACTTGCAACTAAGATATACAACTACATGCTTGGGCTTTGAGGAGAAAAAGAAGAAAGAAAGAAAATCAGCAGGGGAAACTAAATTTATGTTTATTTAATTACTAAGTAGACTATATGTACCAAAGTAAGTTACAGGCTCTGGCCTATATGCTAAAAAATAAATAAATGTGTACCATGTCAGTTGTATTATGGAGTACCATGGAGAAAAATAAACCAAGGCAATGAGCTAGAGGTAGGGGTGGTCATGAAAGAGCTCTTTGTTAAGATGATATTTGAGTAGAGACCTAAAGGAAGTGAAGAAAGAAACCATTTGGATATTGTGGAGTAGGGAGCGGGAACTGCATGTGCTAAGGCCCTGTGACAGGAGTATGCTTGGGATCAGGAAAAAATAAGAGGCAGATGTGTTTCTGGCAGGGTGAGGGAGGGAGAGGAAGAAGGAGATGAGAGCTGAGAGGTAGTGGAGGCTAGATCATTGAATTAGCTATTGACACCAACAGTGCTGCAAATAAAACTCGAGGGCCTACAATAGCATCTTTCCCCTCACTTTTGGATTTGTGTATTAGCTGCAAGGCTGTAGACTGCAAATTAAGCTCAGCCCTCTTTCACACCTGTTCATTTTGAGGCCCAGGCTGAAGAGCCAAAAGTTACTCCCAAATCTCTTCTCCTGGCAGAACACTAGAGTGCAAGACGAAAGCCCAACCACTGATGCACTTTGCAAGTCTCAAGCCTGCTCACCTCCTGTCTGCTAACATCCCCCAGGCCAGACCAAGTCACAGGGCTAAGCCCACAGCCAGCAGGCAGGAAGTTACACCCTGCCCCCTGTTGGGGGGTAAAGAACTGTGCCCGATTATTCACTCTCCCTCAAACAGAGAGGGATTTATAGACCATTGGAAGTCTTTAACTTTTACTCTTTATCGAATGGAAGTCACTAAAGAATATTGAGCCAAGGAGTGACTTGCTCTGACTTTTGTTTTCAAAGAGTAACTCTGGGAACATGAGGAGAATAGATTCTAAGTGTCAAGTTGGATGCAAGAAGAACGGTGAGGAGACTGTTGTCATATCCCAGAGCAGAGATGATGGTGTCTTTGACTGTGGTACACAGTGGGCACAATGTGGGATAGACACCTCCTGGATCTGTTCCACAGGTAGAGCTGTCGGGATTGGTTGAGAGATTAAACGTTGGGTACGCGAGAAACAGAGTGATCCAGGATCAAGTAGGACTCCAAGACTTTTGCTTGGAGGACCTGGAGCAATGAGTAGGAAGACTGGACCAAGAACAGGTTTGAGAGCTGGGGGTGGGAAATCCGGAGTTCTATTTTGATCGTGTAAGGTTTGAGATGTCCATCAGGCTTTCAAGTGGAGATGCCAAGTAGGCAATTTTAAATATGAACCTAGGACTCGGAAGAGAGGTCTGATTTGGAGATAGGATTAGATAAAAGTTTATGATAGATTTACACCTGTATTTGTCTTGGATGTTGAAAATAATATTTCACATAGAGCCAGACTGTCTTATATAATCATTTGTGGGTGGGAGATTCTAAATCCTCTTGTTCTCTACTGGCTTTTCACCCAAAATATAGCATGCCCAAGCCCTCTGCTCCCTCTTGCTCTTCCTCTCACTCTTTCTTTCTTTTTTTTTCTGTGAGGAAGATTGGCCCTGAGCTAACATCCATGCCAATCCTCCTCTGCTTTGCATGTGGGATGCTGCCATAGAATGGCTTGATGGGCAGTCTACAGGTCTACACCAAGGATCTGAACCCGCGAACCCTGGGCAGCTGAAGCAGAGCACGTGAACGTAATCACTATGCCACCAGGCCGGCCACCTCCTTTCTTTCATTCCTAATTGACATTTTTAAAGAATAATCTACTTCTTCATTTCCATCTGTTCTTTAATCCACTGGAATCTATATTCTAACTGCTACATCTATTAAAACTGCTCTGACCAAAGTTCCGATTGTGCCAGCCCCGCCTCTTCCGGAGCTCCCTACAGCTTTGGCTTCTGCGGCACTGCCCCCTTGCCTGATTTTCTTTATGCTGCTCCAGCTGTTCATTTTTTCTCCTTGTGTACATTTTCCCTCCTATTCTAACCCCTTACACATTGGTTCTGTCCATGACCCAAAGTTGTTAGCCCTCTCCCTGGGAGATCTCCTTCATTTCCTGCATTTTCACAGCTGTTTATGTAGAAGGGCTGGCTAATTGCCATCTCTGACTCTGATCCCTCACTTGAATCTATTCAAGATATTTCCAGCTCCATGTTGAATACATCCAAATCCATGTCTAATAGGTTCCTCAATTTCGAGTCTCCAAATGAAATACCCCTGGGGATCAGAGAGGTAGAGGCTCTAGTGACACATAACGTCTGATAGATATCGTCCTCGCCAGTCCCCAGGCCGACAGCCATTCACCTCTGAATTTGTTTGTGACGTTCCGCTGGGGAACCATCCCCTGCCGAGCCATCCTTTCCTTTGTTTTCAGGTACTCTAATTTAAAACATCTGATTCAAATGGTATCTCCTTTAAGAAGGTTCCTCTGAGTTCATAACTAGGATACAATGTTCTTCCCTGGTACTCCGCCAACATCCTATTTACATGTCTCATCAATTATGTTGACATTGCGTGTACATCTTTTCGCCTAACTTTCTAAATTAAACTTCTCCAGGGAAGAATGCTGTATTCATCAGTGAACTTCACATACCTCCATCAGTACTCAGCACTTGGCAGGATCTCGATAAATATTTTTGAATTTAACAGAAATGACACTGGGATCGATGAATCCAACTAAAGATAAGCAAGACCCAGATACAGCCATAGACACATAGTCTTTTAGGCGTCATGGCTTCTCCTCTGGAATTCGTAATAACTTTGGTCCATTCAAAAGCTTTTTCTTCATGACCACTATACACTGTAATGAGAGTGTGCTCATGACCGTAGGCAAAGGCACGGGATGATTTACATGAGTTCTGACAACTCCTTAGAAAGAGAAAGTAGCCCAATCATGCCCGGCCAGATGATGAGTGTGTCTCATGTTATTTCCAGGCACTGTAGGGTTTTATTTTTGTCATGCACCAAATGGACTTGGTGTCAGGCAGTCAAATGTCTGGCAATCTGCCTCGCTGAAGAGATAACATGAGTAGCGAGTAGAACATTATTGTGTGATAATGATTTCCAGCAGCTATTGAAGATAAATTCCAATGCAAAGTAGAAAGCTTTATTTCCAGGGGAGGAGATATCGATCCTGTGGCCACTGTAAATAAAATGAGAACTGCAGGTGTAAAGAGAGGTCCAGTCCTGTCATTGCCACCGAGATCTGACTAACAGAAGGAATTGCCCTGTGAAGCCAAATGAAAACTCACTTTCTATGGGAAGTTTGATGTTCCCCTGATGCTGTTACTTTCTTGTAGGAATGTGTCACAGGAATCAGATGGAGCATGTGAAACATAGGAGCCACCAGAGAACAATTACCAGTACAATTCCTAAATGTGGAATCACACAGAGACCTCTGAGGATCAACCAGGATTTGTCACAGTACGGTCCCTAGGATCTTGCTTAGTTCTTTGAGAGGAAATGTTTTATGAGTTGGCAATATGTTGGGAGCCTAGGCTGCGGAATTGTTTTATAGACTTAATGGCTGGTTAACACACTAGTCTCTTTTCCTTTCCATACAGGTTGAGATTGATGATGTGATTATTCTTCATTAGCTTTTGAAGAACTGATCACGGCAGCCTTTCTAGTTCGTAGACTGTTCAATCCAGGGAGGCCCTTCAGGATCATCTCATCCAATCCTTTTACTTTTCAGCAAGGAAATGATGACCCAGAGATAAGGAACATAGACAAGGTCACATAGTTAACTTGGACTGTTTTTTTTAAAGCATTATGAAACTGTGTGACTCTTTTTAACCTTACTAGACTTCTGGTGATTGTAGAAGATATTTTCTTTGGAATAGCATTAATTTATTCCAGAATGAGAAAATCTTCACAGAGACCTTTCAAATTCATAAGCATCTGGAGGAGAGCTCCCTCCCTCTTGTTCCCAAGGCTGGAGGGCACATTTTTATGTCCTTCCACTGATAAATGCAGACTCTCTAGTGCTCTCCTCCTCCTTATTCTCACCCAGGCATCAGCTACTAGTGGGCCTATGGGTCTAAAGTTGCCTCTCCAAGACCTCTGGAGGGCCCTGAACTTCACTGTCACTAAGTTCAAGATCTACGCCATGTGGATCCATGCACCTCACACATCAGTGAAGAATGTTCGCAGGGTAAATGTTGTTGGAGATCTGTGACTGAAGGTCAGCAGTCGACAGCTTGCTCAAGTGGTGATCAGACAATGGCAAATAGATTTACATTAAATACATCTAAAACCCAAGAGGCCATTTTTATCAACCCTCAGCCACAGGGGCACAGTAACTCTCTCACGTGGCTGTTTCCATGGCACCTAGTTATCAACAGTGATTAGAAGGTGGGAGTTTAGGGCCAAGACCCTGGAGAGAGGGGTGGGCTCTGTCTCTTCCCAGTCTCAGAGAAATGCCCCACTGATCCCCAGCGAGTTGTGTCCTGCGTTAACCACAGCATGGCTGCGTGCTTTGATTAAGGCTTTTGTACTTTCTTAACTTGATGGATGTAATTCTCCAGGTCTTGGTCTGCTTGCTAATCCCCTGTGTTGTTAAGAAAATGCTCCTGCTGCCGTGCACCGATGATCTCCATATACACCTGAATTACACACACTCAAATGCGAAAGGGATATTGAAGGTTTGGGCCTGTTTCTAGTCTCCTGGCACTTTGGTTATACACAATTTTAAGCTTGTTTATGCTCATGTTTCTGATATTTTTCTTCCAAAGCTTTCTGTTTTTCATTCATGAAGAAAATCTGTTGCTGTTTTTCTTTTTTAAGATTATGATAGTTTACAACCTTGTGAAATTTCAGTTGCACATTATTTTTAGTCATGTTGTAGGTGCACCACCTCACCCTTTGTGCCCCCTCCCCACCCCCCCTTTCCCCTGGTAACCACCAATCAGTTCTCTTTGTGTAAATGTTAACTTCCACCTATGAGTGGAGTCATACAGAGTTCGTCTTTCTCTATCTGGCTTATTTCACTTAACATAATACCCTCAAGGTCCATCCATGTTGTTGTGAATGGGGCGATTTTGTCCTTTTTTATGGTTGAGTAGTATTCCATTGTATATATATACCATATCTTCTTTATCCAATCATCAGTTGATGGGTACTTAGGTTGCTTCCATGTCTTGGCTATTGTAAATAATGCTGCGATGAATATAGGGGTGGATGGGACTTTGGAATCACTGATTTCAAGTTCTTTGGATAGATACCCAGTAGTGGGATGGCTGGGTCATAAGGTATTTCTATTTTTAATTTTTTGAGAAATCTCCGTACTGTTTTCCATAGTGGCTGCACCAGTTTGCATTCCCACCAACAGTGTATGAGGGTTCCTTTTTCTCCACAACCTCTCCAACATTTGTCACTTTTAGTTTTGGATATTTTTGCCATTCTAACAGGTGTAAGGTGATATCTTAGTGTAGTTTTGATTTGCATTTCCCTGATGATTAGTGATGATGAGCATCTTTTCATGTGTCTATTGGCCATCCGTATATCTTCTTTCGAGAAATGTCTGTTCATGTCCCCTGCCCATTTTTTGATTGGGTTGTTTGATTTTTTGTTGTTGAGCACTGCTGTTGTTTTTATTTGCTTTTGGAGAACTGAGAGGACTGTGGATCGAGAGAAATTGGCAATGTCTCTTTCTAACGGACCTGAAATGAACTTGATATTGCAGCTCTCTTTGACGTTCATTTTAATCTGTAAGAAGCTCTATTTATGACTACAGCACCCCACAGCAAAGCTCCCTCTTTTCTACTGCTGTAGTTCATGTCTGTACCAGTCATTTGGCAGTTAATTGTATACTGCTTTGTGGCATTGTAATTTCACTGTTTATGTATCTATACTATTTGTGTGAGTGGACTCAGATCCTTGAGGGAGAGAATTGAGTATTACACTTCTTTGTCTCCTCTCTAACACCTAGCAGAGTGCTATATGCACAGTTGGCTGTCAAACAATATTTGCTGAATTATCTACCACACAGAATTTCTTAATGCCTCTGCATAATGGTCCCAGAGAGAATGTTACATAAAAAGAGACAATATTCTTCCTAGTATTAAATATTCGGTGAAATGCTACAATAGTGATGTTTCAAAGCCTTGCAGATTAAATGTTTCAGGGAGTGTAAATTGGCTGTTGGTGTGTGTGTGCCCATGCACATGCGTAGCATTTTTACGTGCATGTGTTGGGGAACCTATTCCTTTCATCTCTAATTTTGAGAACCTTAATCAATCCCTCTAATTAAGGATGGAGAACATGGGCTGGGTAATGGATATCTTGCTATGGATGGCAAGGCAGTAATGCCTCGACTGGAAAATAATTAAACCCCAGATTTCAGCCTGTCTCTCTATCACCTATCAGCAGCAGCAAATCTGCCTTAACAGCCAAGAATTCCCTTATCTCTCAGTGACTCTGGACCATGTGCTGCTGCTTTCTGTAGATGGCAGATAGAGCTGTATCGCTACCCGGAGGTGACAAGAATATAATTTACAGGCTCAATCAGTTCTGGTTACCATGTAATTACAGAGTTATTACATGGTCATTTGTTTCTGATGGACACCGGCAATCTCTTATCCTATTCTCCTGTGGTCTGTTTCTTGTCTTATGCAACCAAGGATGTTTAGTCTCTTCTGCATGGAGTGGCAAATGGTGTGCTAGGGAGGAAGGACAGAAATAATTCGGGATAAGATGTTGATTATGCTGGGATGCTATTTGTTCTCCTCAGTTGTCCTGGTGATAATAAAACATCCTGTGGCTTTCCTCCCCTAGGCTCCAAGTTCACATTTTCTCCGTTCAGAGAGGATGGAGACAATATTGTACTTGGCAGCATGGCGGAAGTTGGGTGTAAGGAATATTCTGACCCATCCACCCAACAACGAGACGGCACTGTCAACCTCAAGATTATGTCATTGCCGCTTGTAATTTGAACCTCATGTTAAAACAGTACCTGTGGGAATAAAAATTCCTTCTTATAATGAAAAGAGGAATACATCTGAGTGTGTAATTCAGTATCATAGAGAAACCGCGAGAAGGCTCAGTAACCTGCCCGGTGGCACCAAGTGAGTAGCATGTCTGGACCTTGCATGACACAACTTTGCTCCTTCCACTTTAACACATTTAAATGAATTCCTGTCATTAGGAGGCGCTGTCCTTTTAAAAGTACAAGTACTAGATCCCATGTGAAGAAATTTGAATCTTACCACATATTTGCTCAAATGACTTGGAATAAGCTCCTTAACTCTATGTTTTTGTATTAATTATCAGTTGATGCGTGTGATACCACTTCACTTTCTGAGGGGGTCTAACGTGTGAATTTCTAATTTGGGGCAAAATGGACTGAATGAGGCATTTTTGTCATCATCAAACAGTGTGATAGCCATGTCGCGATGTGGGCGGTGTACTGGAGGCAGCATTGGAATGCAGGTCAGGAGATCTGGGCTCTGGTCTCAGTTTTTCCAGTAAACTATGTGATTCAGAGTCTACTACTCTGCCTGCTCAGGCCTCACTTGGCTTCTCCGGAGAGTGGACAGATGGACTAGACAGTTGCTGAGGTCCTTTCCAGCTCTGACAAGTCATCTATGACTCCATGATTTAAGTCAGCCTGCAGGAAAGGCAGAAAGCAGCTTGGCATCTTTGGGCAGAGAAACACAAGGTCACAGGAAGAAAATATTCAGTATTGTTATCAGAAAAGCTTCTCTGTATATGGGGTAGGAAGGTGCCGGGTGCACGTCACATTTTAGTTGATAGAATGCTGTGACTCATTAACACACTCTCACTTCTCTCGGTTCAAAACACCTTGCTGATTTAATTAAAATACTTTTTTTTCTTTTGAATGGCTTAAAAACAGCACTAATTATAATGTAACTGCTATGTAACTAATATGTGCAGGTAATATTGTGATTATATATAGACAGCCATATGCTACTGTGCAGCCATTCTCAATGCTGTTAAACTGCTGAAGCGGATAACTCCATGTCCGCGCACAAAGTAATTGCACCAAACTAATTTGTGTTTGCAAACAGATCCCAAATTAACTATGTAAATAGGCAGATCTGCAAACAAAATATTATAGTGTGCATGTGTGCACAAGCATGGGGCCAAGTGGAAGTCCTTTCCTACCTGCATGAGTGATGTTGTCGGAGAAGGACGGGGGGTTTGCCTGTGGCCTGTGTTGCCTTCCTTGCTCCCAGGTTCCTCTGAACTCTGGTCCTGTGTTAGCAATTCTGAGTCACTCTGTTTGAATGTAGGTGACTGAAGGCGATCTAAATTTGTTTTCACTAGGAGTAAAGGGTTATTTTCATGAATCCACCTTTCTTGACTGCTGGCTACCCTCCTGTGCTCCTTGGCCAGTGATGTTTCCAAGATGGCTGCCTCTGGCTAAGTGGTTAATATGGAGTGAAAGTTTTCTCACTATAAAGAAAGGAGAGTTGGTTCTCTGACTTGGCAGTTGTTAGTGCCCTGAGGACAACATGGTCTTCAAGTCAAACAGGGCTATTTGAAATCCGGCTTCACCTCAGCAATCATTTAACCTTCTGAGCCTCAGTTTCCTTGACTGTGAAGGACAGGAGGATGTTACACTTGCCTCGTAGGGCTGCTGGAGGATTAAGCGAATGTGTGTGTGGCATTCAGCATGGGGCTGGCAGGTGGACAGTGCTCAGTCAGCACTTGCTGCTGCCCTTGCTGTGTTTGATGCCACCATGGTGGTGGTCATCCTGGCTCTCCCCACACAACTCCCTGTGTGCCCTGCCAGCAGAGTCAAGATGGATTTCAGACGGGCTCCCAAGCTGGGATGTCAGCACCAAAGAAGAAAGCCCACGGCATTGGTCAGGGATCTCCAGAGAAGCAGAACCAATAGGCTATGTGGAAATATGCAAGAAGAGATTCGTTATAGGCTCTGGCTCATCAGATCATGGAGGCAGAGGCATGCTACAATCTGGTGTGTGCAGACCGTAGAACCAGGAAAGCTGAAGGTATAATTAAGTCTGAGTCCGAAGTCCTGAGAACCAGGAGCGCCAATGACCGAGGGCAAGAAAAGATGGACGTCCTAGCATCCTAGTTCAAGAAGAGAGAGAATTCGGCCCTCCCTCTGCCTGTTTGTTCCATTCAGGCCCTCACTGGGTAGGATGCTGCCTGTCCACATTGGTGAGAACAATCTCCTTTACTCAGTCTGCAGATTAAAATGCAGAAACACCCTCACAGATGCACCCAGCAATAATGTTTTGCCAGCTATGTGGGCACCCCTTCGCTGAGTCAAGTTGACACATAAAATTAACCAACACGCCCACTTTAACCAGGGAAGGTGAGCCCCAAAAGGAAGTCAAACGTGTCTGTCTTTTTCTCATCTGCATCCCACCCTGTACTCAGCATCTCCTCCTCCAGTTCCGGGTTAGTGGGCTCCTCCACAGCTGCCCTCCACCTAGGCAAACCTTCTGTTCTTCACTTTTCTGACATGCTTCTTGTTTTGTAAAGCCTGGCTCTCCTGAGGCCCTTCTCTCAACACTTGCCCCATGCCTGGGTAGTTATTTTGAGCAAAGGCATTAGTAGGGTACAGTAACCATGCTGGTCTCCGTGGGACCCTTGCTCCACTGGTACCTCTGCCTGAGACACTCTTCCTGGAGACCCGCAGGGTACAGGCCCTCCCCTCCTTCAGGTCTTCACTCAAGCCTCACCTTCTCCAGCAGGCCCACCCCCACCTGGTTGCAGAGCAGTCGGCCCTCCACTCCCACCCACAGTCTCCATTCGTCTTACCCTGCCCTAGTTTTTCTATTTTTTTATAGCCATCATCTCCTTCTAATATTTTATGCATTTTACATATTTATTTTGTCTGTTTGTTTCTCCCTGCTTACTTATAAGCTCCCTGAAAGCAGGGTCTTTGTCTGTTTTGTTCATTAATGATTGTCAAAGACCCCAGTCTGTGCCTGACATGAGGAGGGCTGCTCATCAGTTTTAATCAAAGATTGCTGTTTGGGCTCCTCTGCTTGTCATCGCAGAATCTGTGTGGACTGGAGGGAGAAGGACCCTGAGACCAAGACACAGAGCAGAGCAGCCTTCGCGGGGGCCTCGGAGGTAATAGAACTGAGGGACCAGATAGAGCCAGCGGCCTTGTGGGCAGGGGGCCGGAACCAAAGGGAGCAGAGGCAAACCTCAGTGCAGGGCTGTGGGGACGAGACAGCAGCAGCGCAAATCCAGCGCGCCCTCGTGTTGCATAAGTGACCAGGTGAACCACTTGGTCTGTCTGCAGCTTAATTTTCTCATCTGCCAAGGACAATAATATCTGCCATATTCACCTTATATGTTTTGTGTGAGGATCAATTAAGGCAACCATGAAAGTAATTTCATAAATATATATACACACACATATATATATATCACTGTTCAAATATTAGTGGCTTATTATTATTTATGTCTGTCTCAGTTTACCAGTTTGAGAAATGGGCCATACCAGGAATGGCCATTAATTAGAATGGAGATTGAGTGGGAAGAAGCATATTTCTGAAGGACTGTAAATCATCGTTATTACTTATGGATTGCTTTTATGAGCCAGCCAATATAGAGAGCATAGGTGAGATGGACTAGCTTAAAAAGCCAGAGGCAGACTAGACATTTCCAAAGACTCACCTCAAGGGAATAATTAATATGAGAGTTACATGCACCAAGAAACGCGCCAGCTTGGGAGACGCTTTTCGGGAGAAGAGGTTTCGCCTTCCTCGGCACACCTGAGGCATCTCTTATTTCATATTAACCTAAGATTAGCAATACCCTTGTGGCACAAAACAGTGGGTATTTTGATTAGAACAAATAATCGGTCCCCAGGTGCTAGGCATCACCTCTTTCTCCCTGTGAGCCTTCTTGTCGTATTGATGTGTCTGTCCATCCACCACCCCTAGCCTGCAGCACAGGCAGTAGGGCGTGGTAGACGCTATAAAACTTGCTAGCCATTCAGGTTTGAGAACAAGGTCTCCTGTTCTCTCGTCTTCTTCGGCCTCCCTGAGAGTCCTTTCTTCTGCCAATGGGTGATCTCCTTAACCTCTGCTTGTTGTCGCAGAGGCGGGTCTGGAGAGAAGGAAAGAGATTTGTATCTGTGCATGTGCTTTGGTTTCAGATTTCCGTTTGGATATCAACTCACCGTTTGCCAGCTATATGACCATGAGCACGTCACTTAAGCACCCAGTTTCCTTACTGGCATAAAAAAGGGCTAATAACTAGTCCCACGGTTGTTGCAAAGACTAAATTGGTTAATATATGTGGACGTACCTAACACAATTCCTGGACAATTCCTGGCATATAATAGACATCCTGTAAATGTTAGTTTTGCTCTTCTGTTCACACAATAAACAAGCTGGAGTCTTCCATATCCAGTATTTAAAAAGAGAAGGGTTTCAGTTGCATTTACCTAGATTGGAGACTTGCTTTGTTTAAAATGCACATATCAGCCTGTATCTCTTTGTTATTTTTGCTCTGTCTATTTTTTAAGGTGTGTATGTGTGCGCATCTGTGTTGGTGGGGGTTTGTTTTTCGAGGAATCATTTTTTGTTTCGTGTTTTTGGCTTTTTTGGTTTTAATTTGTAGGCAAATGGATGGGAGAGAACTGCAAGAGGAGCCAGGTATAGCTGAAGATGAGAATGTGGAAATGAAGGATGTTCACTAGACTCCATCTAAAGTGCTGATGGCAAAGGACTTTAGTTCATCAAATCTCTTCAAATGTATTCAGAATAACCTTAAGCATATTTTCGACAGTCATACATTTTATTTTTGTCTCTGGGCGTTAATGTGCTGACTTATGGGATTATTAAACTATAATTCCCCAAGATATATTTCTGTCACTCAGTGGGCATGAATGTGCAATCATTAGCAAACCCAAGATTTAGGATTCTTGTGTCTGCATGTTAAATGGGAGCAGAAAAAAGAGCATGACTGATGCCAGAAGTGAGGGCAACCACCCACCACTCTTCCTGAATCGCTGGCAAATTCTGAGTGCTAGTGGAAGGATTGTGGGATTTGGAACCAGAAGACATGAGGACCAATGCTGGCACTGCTGTTGGTTAGCAGCATGGCTTTGGGCAAGTCACTGAGCCATTCTGAGCCTTAGTTCCCTCATCTGTAACATGGAGAGAATATCTGTCATGTGAAGATCAATTAAATTACATATGTTAGCAGATTAATAAATTGTAAAACGCTGGCCACTGTTATGTTATTTATTGTTAGTCATCCTGAGTTATTGTGAATATTCCAATTTGGGAAATGAGAACCAGGATTATAACCTGATTATTACAAGGGTCTGCTTTTCTGTCGACCATGTGAGGTTCATAGTTATGCAATGTTTTAAATGCTGGTGAGCAGTGGGTCACTCACCGTGTGTTCTCTCTTACACTTTGAAAGGTAGGTAAGCATCTATACACTTTACTCTAGAACCAAAATGAAGAATTCAATTGGCTCAGAACTTAGAGCGGCTGCTCTTTTATATACCAGCAATGAACAAGTGGAATTTGAAATTAGAAACAAAATTTCATTTACATTAGTGCTTCAAAAAATGAAATACTTGGGTATAAATCTAACAAAATATATGCAAGATCTATATGAGGGAAACTATAAAACTTTGATGACCATAATCAAATAAGAAGTAAATAAATGGAGAGACATTTCGTTTTCATGGATAGTAAGACTCAATATTGTCAGGATGTCAGTTCTTCCCAACCAGATCTATAGAGTCAATGCAATCCCAATCAAAGAGTTTATAAGGAGAGAGACAAGACCTAGAATACCCAACACAATATTGAAGGAGAAGAACAAAGCTGGAGGACTGACGCTTCCTGCTGTAAGTAAGGACTTCAACACTTACTGTAGAGCCACAGGCGTCAAGACCTTGTGGTCTGGAAAAAGAATGGGCAAATAGATTCATGGAACAGAGCAGAGCTTAGAGGGTGTGTTGATTTTTATATTAGAAGTCAAATAGCATGTCCCTCTTTCGTATTCTGTAGGAAAGAGCCAAGGCCTCTGCACGGCCTGTGGGGAATAGCCATTTTTCTAAAACAAATATGGCCACTGTAACTGGAAATGCCCAAGGGAGATTTACACTTCCTGCTGGTCAGTCACTTCTCTACAGGGCCTCCAAATGTGTTTCTCCCTGCTGAAGAGGAACAGTTTTACCAAACAAACAAAAACTACATCAAATAGCCATAGGGCCAGCCCCAGTGACTAGTAGTTCAGTGCAGCGTGCTCTGCTTTGGCAGCCCAGGTTCAGTTCCTGGGTGCGGACCTACACTACTCTGTTAGTGGCCATGCTGTGCTGGCAGCCCACATACTAAAAAATAGAGGAAGATCGGCACGGATGTTAGCTCAGGGAGAATCTTCCTCAGCAAAAAAAGAAAAATCCCCATAGGGACAGGGGCCGTGGCCTTGTTGTTCACCTTATAGCCTCAGCACCTAGGACTCTGCCTGGCACAGAGTTGATGCTCAAAGCAAATATTTCTGAGCATTATTCCACTCATTGAGCTTATTCCTACACTGGGCTAAGGTACTTAATTTATGCCTCTGTTATGTAAGTAGAAGTATGAAGAATCCTCGATTAAAGAGGAGGAGTTCTAGAGGCTGGGGCTGCTGTTAGGCTGCTGGAGCATAAAAGTGGAATTCAGAAATCCTTTTACATGACTCTATGGGCCAAGGGAGAGTTGAAAGGGATTTCTTTTGGCAGGATGCTGAGGAATCTTGTGTTTACTCTCATGTTTTTGCTACTGCTTGTTTTGGTTTGTATGTCTCTCCACTCCTACATGGCCACTAAGGGTTTGGGCTCTGTTTTAAGATTTGACCTAATTCTTCCTCCTCTAAACCTCATGGATGCTGCCTAATGGGTGTGCCAAAAGCAAAAGGAACTATACTAACCACTTATCACTTAACAGATGACACTTTTTAAAATAGGAACTACATGCATTTCAACAAAGGGGGAGGGTGCTCTCGGTAGACTGTCCAGACGTCAGCACGCTGCCTCCTCTATCCTCCATTGCCATACAATTACTGAAGCCCAGTGTGTAGCGAAGCAAGGAGCTCAGGAGCATGTGTGGCTCTACGTGGAGCCACGGACCCTGACTCAGGCAATTTTCACAGTTTGTTGATTTGGGTTCATTTATAGTTTCTACACGATTGGAAAGTGGTCACCCATTATGGCCCTTGACAACTACTTCTGGGTCAGTTCAAGCATGTGATTTAATTATTCTCCCCATAGCTGGATGGCAAGGAGAAAACAATCACAGCGTTGGATATTCAGGGAAAGTCCGGGATTATTGTTGTCCTAGAAGTGTCGATTGATGTCAAGAGGAGAGAGAAGAGAAGGTTAAGTTTGAAGAATCATGCAAAGAAAAAAAAGTTCTGATCTAGTGAAATATGTATCACCTGGCCAGCATCACTTTGTCCTAGAACCATTCTCCTGGTTAAGGAAGGCCCAATCTTAGTGGGATGAGTGGCAGTGCTGCCATTCTACTAGTTTAAAAGGGCAGAGGCCGACTGTGGGGGTGTGTGTTAGTAGGTAGTATGCATTACCTACTATGAGGCTGTGCTATGCTGGCGACCACCAAGTCTCTCATAATCTCGGCCCGTATGCAGGGCTCCAGCAATGATGACTTTGCCTGTGTGACTCTTTCTTTCAAGAACATATAAGGCCTTTGCATGTTAAGATTTACGTTACTACTGCAGTACATGGAAATCAAATCACATGGGACACTTGTGTTTCAGAGATGGGAAATCTGAGGCCAAAAGAAATATGAATTGTGGAAATCAATAAGTATGTCAGCTTAGGAGAGAGGATGCCTCTCCCGAATATTGTCATTTCATGGTATCTCTTTTGTGCATCTTCCCATGGATCAAAATATTTTTTATTTCTGTGTCCCCAAGGTGGCCCACAGCTATGAGAGAAGATGAACAATACAGATCGAAAGGGCCGAGAAACAAGAGAGTAAGCTGTCCCATTTGCTATCCTGAGTGTTTCTGGGGCACAAGGAAAATCAGCCTCCACCACGGCCTTCTAGACAGCACAAATCCTCTTATGAGACTGTGTTCCAGAGCAGCCTGTGCTTTCTGGAGTAGAGCACTGCCTGGGGGCCTGCAGTGAGCTGAAGGGGAAAGGCAGTTTTCATTTTGTACTAACAGCTTTAGAGTTTCTTTCTTTCTTTCTTTTTTTTTGAGGAAGATTAGCCCTGAGCTAACTGCTGCCAATCCTCCTCTTTTTGCTGACGAAGACTGGCCCTGAGCTTACATCGTGCCCATCTTCCTCTACTTTATATGTGGGACGCCTACCACAGCATGGCTTGACAAGCAGTGACGTGTCTGCGGCCGGGATCCGAACCAGCGAACCCCAGGCTGCTGAAGCAGAATGTGCACACTTAACTGCTGCGCCACCGGGCCAGCCCCTAGAATTTCTTATTGTTTGTTGCATTCTGTTTGTTGTTAGGACCCACCATTTCTGTGATAAGCAGTCACACATCTCTTTGTACTTATTAAAGGGTTAAGCGCTGGCAGCTCCGTGAGGCAGTTGCAGATCTCAAGGAAGGGGAGTCAAAGGTGACATTGGCTGACACTGTTGCTGGGGAGGAGGAGGGATGGAGAAGGAAGAAGCCAAGGAGAGAAAGGAGGGGATGGGACGGGAGTCATGGAACTTGCCCTCGCAAACATACTGATAATTAGACTACACTCTTAACAATTGATAACTTCTCTTTTTTCAGTTTATAATTCTACACGTAGAGATCGTTAAAGATATTCTTCTGGTACATTTTCTTATTTTAGCTTCTTTTACAAACATAGTGTTATGATTCCCTATATGAGTAATTATTTTTCAGACACATGATTTCAATAGCCATTTAATATCCTATTCTATGGCTAGTCTATCATTTCCTTAAATACAAGTCAACAAGAAAGGCCTGGACTGTACCTAACTCCCAAGTGTGAGTACACTAGGTCAGAGACGGGTTTCCTCTGTGCACATTTACCAGCGTGGGCCAGTAGTGGTAGGGCTGAGGCTTTCTTTCCTGGGCGCTTCTCTTTTTCTATGGTGCCATGTGGCAGCTCTGCCTCTTGATATCCCTGGGTCACCAGCTCACTTTCTTAGACTCCCTGAAACAGGAGACCATTTTTTCTGAGCTCTTTCTGAGCTTCCACTATTTCTGGAAATCCATCAATGCGTTCACAGCAGTTGTTTGGATGGGAAAATAAAAAGACGAGAGAATACTGCTGTCCTGGTTTTGTGCAGGTTATGTATAATAATATAATTGCTTATATAAAGTTAAGAAACGGAAATGGCATTTTACCTGTGCAGCTGTGTCTCTCACCTGACTGTGACCATCCTTACCGCATGAGCTGGACAGGTTACTCCACCCATTCCAGCCTCCATTTCCACAAAATAGGGATAAAAACAGTGCCTATTTCATAGGATGGTTCTGAGGATTAAATGAGATAAATAAGATAATGTGCATGAAATGCTTAGCACAGAGAGTGGCACCTAGGAAGTGCCCAAGAAATGGTGACAATTCTTGCCATTTTGTCATTATTGTTATTCTGAGCTTTTCCACATCAGAGACTATATCGCATTTATGTTTGTCGGAGACATTTGATAAATGTTAAATTGAACCAACTGTTCTAAGGAAAAAATAAAGAAATAAGAAAAAGAAAAAAAAAAACCTATTCCTTTATATAACAACACAGCACTTCTTCTGGCCAATGGAGAAAACACACATCCTTACTGCTGTGAGTTATGATAGACTCTGAATAAACATAAGCCTTTCATGTGACCTAATGATTAATGACTTATGCAAAGAAATTTTAATACCATTAATAAAAAATTAAGCAGCAAGCTTTCCCCACTTTTTTGACAATGTCTGGCTTTCACCTGTTCTCCTGGGGACAACAGGTTTCCAGGAACATGCTGAGTACAGAAAATAGATCGTTCCCACACAGTGCTGCCCTGTGTTCCCCATGTCTTCCTGAGCAGCATGTGGGAGGGATACAAGGCACTCGTTAGAGAGAAGAGAGGGGCCTTTGTGGCATGAAGCAGAGGGCCGCTGAGGGTTCTGCCTGCCTGCCTGCCTGTCTGTCTGTCTGTCTATCCACCCATCCATCTATCTCGTATTCTTTAACCTCCTTTACCAGGTCCCGTCTTCTGTGCTCTTAAGGACTGGGATCTGCAATGGACATCCGTCATTCGAGGGAGAATGAGCAAGGTTATGGCACTGAACGCTCAGGAAGGAGACTTACCCAATTAACTAAATAATCTTTCAGTGTTGAGGCCAAATTTCAGTCAGTGTATCCAGGCCAGCCTGATGCTGATTCCTGAATATCCCTTATGAATATTTTGTCTCCAAGCCTTTGGACAGCATCATTTCCACCTCAGATGTGATTTTCCTCTTGCTTCAAAGGCTTAGTCTCAAACCTCATTATTCATTTTGAAGCAAAATTTCCCAAACCGGAATTCTCGGACTTCAAAACCAGGGGAGTCTGCCAGAACCCAGTCATCATTGAAATTCCTGAGAAAACGCTAGCTACCTAGCCACAGCTCTATTCTTGACCCTAGAGGACTGGGTTGGCCAATATGCAAGCTCAGCTAAAGACTGACGTCTTTGGCAAACTTCCTTCTCTTGGATCCCACTGTCCCCTCACATACTGTCTGAGGCCAAGAGAAAACTCTGTCTTTCCCAGTGAACTTATTTTCACTATGGTCTTGAGGGCTCCATTCCATCCTTGACCCTTGTGAGAGCTCCCCTTGAGGTCAAAGTCGAGTGGACCAACCCTGTGATGTCTCAAGTATATGAATGGATTGCCCTTGTAGCCTTAACACCCTCCCTTCCTATACTGACCTAGCATTTCCTTCCTAATTAGTTCATATTATTTTTTTACAGCTGTGTGCACCTGTGAGTGTGTGCGTACCTAGGTTTATGCTTGCACACCTACTCTTATTAGCTACATTCAAACTCTTAGGAGGGAAAGGTCATTCCTTCTTTGTCTGCCTTTTTGATGAGCTCTCAGAATCTAAGTGCGTACACGAGGGTCTCAAAACACACTGCTGCCTGACCAGCATGCGGGCTGCCCCTTTTCAGCCAAATCTGAAGGCACACTTGTGGAGCAGCATAGCACCCCTATGGGCACGCCTACCCCTGCCTCCAGTTCCCAGGCAGACCCCACAGCTCCCTCGAAGATCAGAATATCTTTTGTACTCTGTCAAGATCTCTGGGTCCACATCACACACAACCCTGGCCCCTGTATGGGGAATGTGTGCACCATTCTTTGGTGCCAAGAAGAGAGGGGCCAGTATTGTGTCCTAGGGGTGAATAGTGGGACCGTCGCAGCCCTTGAAGCTTTCCTTGTGTTCACCTCTGCAGCAGAAAAAGAAGAGGCTTTTCTCACTCATCAGAATGGAGAGTGCTGCATTTCTCGTCATGATTCCAGAGCCCCTGTGAAGCTGTGTGTGAGACAGCAGTGTGAACGTGGTTGACGTTTGTGGATGGTTGGGTCCAGATGGCAATGACAATGGCTCAAGGACCTAGGAGTCGAGAAATCCCAGCAGAAGTCACTTTGGCCTCAGCATTAGCATCTCGACATCCTCAAGACAGATAAACAAACAAACCAAACCCAACAACAGCAGCAGCAACAACAACAACAACAAAAAAAAACAAGAAAAGCTATTGTCCCCAGAACTAAAGAGCTGTTTCTTTTTGAGCGATGACTAAAACCCGCAGCAGCCAGAGCTTCTTTCCTTCAGCAGCACTTGTTAGAGTCAGGTGGGGGGCGTCTGAAGAGTGAGCCCATGCCGTGCAGGAGGCTGCAGCTTCATTTACCCAAGGGAGAAGCGCTTTTGTCTTACGGCTCAGGACTTTTGTTTTTATTTTGTTGTTAATTATGAGCACAAAAGAAAGGACATTCAGTTTTTCATATATGACCAGGTCATAGGAAAAGTAATTGAAGGAAAATATAATTGGAAGGTGATGTAACCTCCTGACTTTATGGTTAAACACCTCAAATACCAACTGTCAACAAACAGAAAGAACAACTCAGGCACATCTGACAAAAAGGAGAAAATCAGACCACAGGGTACGTCTGAAAAAAAATTCCCAAGTGATCCCTGGAGGAAGATGTCCCCAGATGGCCCAGGAAGGGGGACCATGGGGTTGACACGTGCACAGGGCATTTCGGAGGAGAAAGGGCAGTGAAAGTCTTCCCCTTCACCTCTGCATCCCGCCACCAGGCCTGCTGCAGGGACTGGCTATTCATGAGAAGGTTCCCCGGGTCCTTTGAAGCACGTCAAGCTCCTGCCTGGAAACAGGGCTGGGTTGCGGCATAGACGGAGATTGCAAAAAAGAGGAGACAGAAGGCAGCACTTCCAGTGAGCAGAAAATCAACTCCCCTCTAAAAACATTGTTTTTGAAGTCAATAAAGTCTCTCTTGCAGGGCAGTCGGTGGGCGGAGCGCACGCTTCCCTTGTGACCTTGCTTGTTATCAGCACTGCTGGAGATGTTTATTGCTTCCATCACACTACCTGAGCCAAGGTTTCACTGCTGTCAGTGGCGGCATGGCGGGTGGGCCTGTGACTCATCTGGGAAGCCTGCACAGTGCTGTGTTCAGCTACAGGTGCAGCGGGGGAAAATTGGAGTGGCAGGGGGAATTTGACCAAAGGAGGGGCACACATTTCTGTTTAACGCAGTCAGGAGGGCAGCCATCGAGGCTCTTGGCTGTTGGACGTACCGTCTGCTTGGTGGAAGAGGAGCTGCCAGCTTAGAAGGCCTGCCCTCAGGGGAAACTGAAGTCCCATTTCTGAGTCTTTCTGTGGGGCTCTTCCAGCAGCGTTCACTGGGTCTCTAGCTCATCACCAGGTTATTTTGAAAGATGCAGTGCCTCTCTCTCAGCTTTCCTACTGATGTTTTCTGAATTTCTGGGTTGGGCTATCCCAAAGGCCATTGGAAACTTGCTCAGTGACATTTACCTAACTGAGGCCACTGGCAGCGTGACACGGTTGGGTGACTTTAGGGCTTAGAGAGAAAATACTGGCAGGAGAAAGGGAAGGGCAGTTAGGAGGGAGGGGAGACATGGGTCCTCTTTCCTGTAATGCCATGCGACGCTGGAAGGCAAGCTGGTTGGCTAATAATTATCCAGCCAGGAGCCAGCCCAAGTCAGGGCTGTTGATGAGAAAGGCAGAACCTGGATCTGAAGCTGGCAGGGCTCCAAGAGCTGTCTGTTTCCACAGCCCCTGGCCTCCTGGAGCAGCAGAACAGTCCACAGTTGGTCCTCCCAGCCAGTGTGAACAAGCCCTCTTCTTCCGGATTCGTCCAGTTCCCGAGATTCTGGAAACAGATCCATAGGAGACAAAGAAGGAAGGAGAGGTGCCCAGCAGTTCTGTCCTGGGAGGAGATGTGTTCAGGAATCATTTGTTTTGTATACCAGGTACCACTCACTGTTGGAGCAAGAGAGAAACTGCCCCTGCCTTTATGGATGTTATTATCAAGGGAGGGGACAGACGTAAACACCAAATCATACTGATAGTTGCTTACTGTTGAGATCTAGGCTTCAAAAGAGAAGTATGTGTTATGGGAAGGCTTATGGGAGACAAAGCCTAGACCAGAGCGTCTAGAAGCTCCACGAAGAAGGAGCTTTCAGCTGAGACTCCATGGATGAAGAGGAGTTGGCTAGGCAAAGGGGAGGAGATAGAACCGTGAGCCAAAGGTCCCGAGGCCAGAAGCAGCCGAGCGTGTGCACAGGCACTGCGAGGCCCGTGTGGCAGGGAGCGAGGCTTGCGTGGCAGGGACATCAGCAACAGAGCGGAGTTTGCAGGGGCACTGGCCTCTTCTCTTTTGGGTTTATTTGCCTGCTTCTGTTGTTTTTCTTTTCATATTTATACGTATTGTTTCCCCACAGGTACTGTAAGGAACTTAGGTTGTCTCGTCCCTCTTTTGCGTAACTGTGCCTGACTGGTGGTAGGAACTTTGTCCATTGGACTTGATGAATTCAGAGCCTGCTATGTGTCAAGGGACGGGAAGGACGTCTTGAGGCTGGCTGGTTGGCTAACCTTGATGAGTGGAGGTTTTGTGGTTAAGAGTTTGCCTTGCGGAGTCGGGTATGTGTTAGTTCACATCCTAGCCCTGGGACTTTGGCCAAGTTACTT
The DNA here is from genome assembly GCF_037783145.1 of Equus przewalskii. NCBI lineage: Eukaryota > Metazoa > Chordata > Mammalia > Perissodactyla > Equidae > Equus > Equus przewalskii. The sequence goes on from NC_091836.1 coordinate 40,974,541, forward strand.
AATCTAAGTCTCAGTCACCTCGGTAGAAAAATACAGATAATACTCACCAAAGTCAAGTATGAAATTCATCAGCAAGTAATAATGATGATGATGATAATAATAGTGACATTTTTACCCAGGCACGGTTCTGAGTGTTTCACAGATATTAACTCACCCAATGCTCAGAGTGACTCTGTAAGCCAGGCACTATTATCATCCCCATTTTACAGATGAAGAAACTGAGGCACCGAGAGGCTATTACATGGTTAATAGGAGTTAGCATCTGGGTTTAGAACCCATGAACTCTGCATCCTGAATCTGCCCTCTCGACTACCACGTTTTCTTAGATTTTCAGTCTGTGTGGGATCTCGAGTTGCTGGTGATGCTGAGTCCACAGTGCCCACTAGGGAAGGACGTGAAGTGACCACAGTGAGTCAATTCTCCCTTCTTATGGAGGGGCCACTGTGAGTCAGCTCTCCCTTAAATAATGACATACAAAAAGGAAAATATCATTGTATATTTTGTATATCGTTACTGCATATCATTATTTTGTATAGGGTCATTGTTTGCCTGCCATGTTGGTCTCTTGTGTCACCGGGGTGAAGATGGAGGAACCCGAAGGGAAGGTTTCGACTGCCTGGACAAGCAGTCCCTGCTGATGGACGAGCTGACAAGCTGCCAGCAGGACTGGCACAGGGAGCCAGGAGCTCCCCTCTTCCCCCAGAGGACCCATGCAGGACGAGTTCCAGCCAAGCCCTGGCTACTCCTCATTGCTCACCTAACTACCTCCGTCCATAGTTTTGATCTGAGATGTGAGGAGCAAAGCCATGCATGAGCTTTCTCAAGCGCTGATCTGTTTCAGAAACCATTGTCAGGAATGCATGGATGCCAGTTGCTTATTGCTCTGTGATCCCAGAAGATTGGATTCAGTGCTGTGGAAGCTGGCAGAGTAATGGGCCTGACCTTGCCTGGGTGGGTGGGTGGGGATTGGGGGGTGGTTACTGACTGATTGCACCAGTTGGCCCGGTGCTCATCTCCCAGGTTGCACAGATGGTGAAGGGAACAGGATCAATTAAATTGGTGGGGAAAGTTTCAGTTTAATATGTGGGAAAAAAAAGTCAGACATTTTAAATAGCCAGGTAATTATTAAAGGAAAATAAAAACATTGTAATGTTAAGAAAATATCCAACTGGCTTAGAAAAGTGTTCTGTAAATCCTCAATAGACGTTTATCCAGAGGAGGAATATTCACTACGCCAAAGTTGCTCTTAATCCTTAATCCACAAAGCTGTGATATCAGGATTTCACCAAGTAAGAACTGGCGTGGCTGCTGACTGGAACCCCCCATCTGTCCCCTCTCCCCTCCTTTGTTTTTAGGACACCAGCATTCTTTCTAAGTTTGGGAGTCCTGATTTATTCATGTGTTTGAATACCACACCCTACCACTGTCTTTGGCATTCAAAGTGTAAATGGCACTTTATCGGGGAAAATGTGAATCTTGTCAACAGCCCCCAGCTCTGCCATGCTTATCAGGGAAAGAGAGGGGGAGAGCGAGATTCAGAGAGATGTATCTAGTCCTGTTCATTCCAGAAGAGTGATAGATAATAACATTTCCAGGCTAGAAATGGCAGGAAATCTGGCGGACAGGAATTAAGGCACCAAATGGAAAAGTCAATCGCTTATTCAGCTGCAAGTTTCATATTTGAAGTTAATGTTATTTGACTTGGAGCCTCCCTCCTTGCCTGCTTCTTTCTTCCGTGAGGCAGGCGGAATAGCACTTAATTCTCTCTGGCAATCATTTTTTCCAGGCCCAATGAATTTGTGTGTGTGTGTGTGTGTGTGTGTATACATTCTCATTTAAATTTATATTGTTTTGCAAATGTATATTTTTCAACCATGTTAGGTATTTCAAGGCTCCACATAAGTAAAAGGAGGAAACTGTGATTGCTTTTCTTATGATGCCTCTTGCCACCTCTAAAATAGACCTAAAGCAAGAGCTAAAGTCATAAAAATAAAAATAACAATACTGCTTTTGTAGTGTTTTCCATCATATTTCATAGTTTCCTGCTGCATTTGCATTGCATTTGATGGAAATCACTAATGGCAATGATAAATCAATCACAACAAAAATAATTGACTAACCACTGGGCAGCATGATTTAAGTTATGCCCACACTAGTCCTCTGAGGGAGTACCTGTTAGGGTCTTCGTTTACCAATGAAGAAATTCAAGCTTGGAGAGGTTACCTAATGTGCCCAAGGTCAGCCACTCAAGAAGTGGTGGAGATGACAGTTGATCCCAGGCATGTCTGACTCCAGCGCCTGACCTCTTCAAAGGTTCACTCTGCAGATGATGAGAATGAGGCAAAGGACTTGTGAAGTCACAGAGGAATAAGGGACAGATCCAGGCACTGGATTCCAGTCTTGTCAATTCTTACAGCTGAGAAGAAAAAAGAGAATCTAGTCACCCAAACAAACTAATTCTTATAGGGCGGGACCTTCTAGTCCCTCTCTCAATGCAACAGAAAAGGGTTGTAGAATTCTCGGCCAAGCCTATAGCTGTTCTCTTGGGATGTGGGAGTTAGGGGGTTGAGTGAGGGTGGGAGGCCAACCTTCCAAGGGTGAAGTAACATCAAACAGAGAAGAAATACTCTCTCCTCCCCTGCCACGAAACCTTCCAAACGAAATTTTTGCAAAATTAAGCAAACGCTTGTCTCAAAATCCAAAATGGAGGGTTCGTCTTCTCTAAAGCTGTTTCCTAAAACAGAAGATGCTTAATATGTGTTCGCTCTTTTCCTTGTGCTGATTTCCCTAATTGGTGGGTTTCCTTCCAGTAGCAGCTGACTATTCCCCATCGGAGTAGAAGCACTGAATCTTGGGGTCTATTTACAATAGCAAATATGTGGTTACCCAACAAAAACCAATGAAAAAATAAAATAAAAAAACCAAAACCAAATAAAACATTGTGCTTCAGCCTCCTGCTGGACAAAGGGCCTGAGTTTTGGGATATAGCTGTGTGTTCTCCATAGAAGACTGGGGATGAGCACCTCACAGTCTTGACTTTTCTTCCCCCTTAAGCAAAGCTGTAGCTTTAGCTTCAGCTTCAAAGCCTTTTGTCTATACCTTCTTTGGATGAACCCAGTTGATTCTGATTTGGAGTCATAGTCACTGAAAATAGCCAAATAATTTTGAATATACTTCCATGTGACGTTCTTTCTCTGAGGAGCTCAAAACAACTTTGTGTTTATTATGTCAGTTCTACTCAAAATATCCCTTTAAGATGGGAGGGTGACAGTCGTGATTTTCACATCAGAGAGAAGGAAATAGATGGAGGCACAGGTAGTTTGCAATAAGTTAGAGGAATTTCAGCATCTCCTTGATTATGCTGGTGGCTGGTAAACAGACGGAATAGAGAATGTTGCACCTGGACCCAGGAGTGCAGCAGAAGGAGGAGGAGGAAGGGGCAGGAGTGAGCACACTAGCTTGTGAACTTGAGATTTAGGAACGTTATCAAATCTAGCTTGAATGGAAAAAAGTGGATCTCTTTAGGTAGTACTAGAAACCTTCCAAAAGCTAACCCAAGTATTTGTGTAATTTGTGACCAACTGAATAATTCTGTTAGACGCTGGAATTGAGATGGAGGAAGTGGAAAATGATCAGAAGCCCTGCCTGCAGGTAGTGGAGCTCAGAATTATCCATAGTATGGGAGGAGTGGAGGAACAAAGGCAGGTAGTCCTCCTGAAGCATTCAAAGGGCTTGGTGTCGGGGGTCTGGTAGAAGGCGTTGGACCTGGGTAGGAAGCAGAGCCTGAGTGGTCTCTGAGGAGCTGGAATGTAGGTACACGGGTATTCTCTTAAGGTGTTCTGCACACAAGGGTGAAATACTGCTTTGGGGAACATGCCTGCTGCGGACATTGCGGTATTCAGCTTTCCACTGGCAATGCAGATGTAACAACGTTGTCACACCAAATGAATGTCCTCTGTGTGTTGATTTGGTTTGGGTTTGGTTTGGTTTCTCCAGAGTCCTCTAAAAGTCTTGCCCCCAGGTTCTTGCTTATTCAGTCATGGACATCAACGATAACAACTGAGGGTACCACTTATTATAGGCATTAGTCGCTATGTCCAAGGGCTTAACTGAATTACCTCATTCTACCTTCACAGCTTGTTATCATCACCCCATTCTGAAAGTAAGGACGTCAAGGCTCTTAGAGATTCAATAACTAATCTAAGGTCACACAGCAAACGTGACTGACTGCAGAGCATGGGGATTAAGCCTCTACATCAGGCCTTTTCTCATTAATTTACTCAGAAAGGAATTTGGAACTCCCATGGATTGGCTTACGGGTCTCAGCACATGTCTGAAAAGAGGGTCCTTTGGCCAGTAAGCACTGTGGCATTGTGATTTACTCTCAGTTCAACTCCTGGATCCGTTCTACACTAGCTGTGCAATCTTGATGAAGTCATTTAACTTCTCTGCACCTCAGAGGACGGGTGCAAAGATTAATGAATGAATATTTGTAAATCACATAAAACAATGTCATTTGACATTATAAGGGTTTGAGGAAAGCTGGCAGGGCTGGTGAATGAAATTAACGGAGGTCTGAGTTCCCTGCTAAGCTTTAGTATGGAGCGAGCCATATTGCAAAGGAAGAGACTGGCTTTGAGTTGGGATCAAATGTGGCTGTATCTTTGACTGTCAATTTTCATCCTCAGATCTTCTCACTTGAACACCTTTTATGGGCACTAAATTTGTTTTAGGATAATGAAAGCAGATGTTCCGTTTATGCCCTCACCCCATTCACCTACATGTCTCGTCTCAAAGACACTTTCTCTCCCTCAGGACTGACTCTGAGCACGGCGGAGCGCATGTGTGTGGGTGAGGTGGGCACTTGGAGAGCTTGCTTCTGAAGAGCTGTAATCTCAGAGGGGTTAACACATTATCTGGGCATACTCAAATAGGATGAGCCATCAGATAAAGAAACAGACCAACTCACGAATGAATAGAACGTGTTTATTAGAGTGGAAGGAAAACAGCTTTCTGGCACCGCTAGCACTATGGCATCAGGAACAGCAGCTGTAGCCCGGGACAACAGGCAGCGAGAATAAGAAAGTACACATGTATTTTCAAAGTGCTTAACGTCAGGAGTGGGTATTTCCAAGCGAGGAGGAGATGCTTGCCCATGTGTGTGTGTGTGTGTGTGTGTGTGTATGTGTGAAAGAGAGATGGGAAGAGATGTAAAGGGACAGGGACAGAGTCACAGCAGAGTGGCACAGAGGTAACGAGGCAGGAGCGGGTGGACGTAGACCCAGGGGGACCTGAGTTCAAATCTCATCTCTTGCACTCAGGAATTGGGCAGCCTTGGCTTCTTTACTTGACCTCTCTGAAACTTTGCTTCTTTATCTTCACAGCCCAATCATAATCCATCCTTGGTTGTCTTGTATCTCAGGACCACATGAGATGATATATTTGAAGTGTCTAGCACAGGACCCAACACACGGAAGGTGCCCAATAAACGCTAGTCCTCACTGTGGTTCTGCAGTGGAGTAGTCCCAAAAGGGCACAGTAGGTCTTCTGTGGTTCCTGAGCACAAAGACAGCTGTGCTTTCAGGAGAGGAGGAGGAAAGGCAAGAGGCGTGAGGCAGCGAGGAACCGTAAAGAGCAGATTTATGGTTTCATTTTTGCAGTGGGTGAAGAAATACGAAATGACAAACTCCTCCTCTTTTAAAATTAAGAATTATAATTGTCCTTTTTAATTCAATAAATACAAAATATGACTAATCTATATCCTTGTTCCAAACTTTGGCAATTTAAAAGGGAGAAAGAGAAGAGGTGGATGGAGGGGATGATAGAAATGGCTCTGAGAACGAGCCCTGCACTGCAGTCCTGGGTTCCTACGCATCCTGCCATCCCAACCCCAAAAGAGGGGCTCAGTTTTTATAACCTGAATTTTCAATATAGGATTTGCCTGGCAGACAGAGAGGATTCTGCTTCCTAAAAAGTTTGATAGTCACTAATGTATATTGTTTGATGTATGTTCTTCCCCCTACAAGGTCGGGTCCACCAGTGCAGGGATCAATAATGGTGCATCTAGTCTGATGTATAGGATGAGTCCATGAATGAGAGAAAGAAGAGGAGAGAGGAGAGGAGAGGAGGGTTGAGGCGGGGAGGAGAGGAGAAGTAGACTTTCTTGGATGTAGGGAATGTCCTGTCCTTGAACATTGAAATTATTTTTCAATCTTGTTTGCTCTTCTGAAATTCCTCAGCCTGTAGGCTCTAAATCAGTACATTTGGTCATTTCTTCATTTGTTATGCCCCTAATCTCATTGTTAGCCAAGTTCTTACATCCCCAGACTTTGTGTGTTCAACTTTTGCATAATCCACAAATTCTCCAGTATACTACACTGAAAGCACTTTGCAAACACCCCATGGAGACTCAGGTGCCCCACTGATGAAGGCGCTACCTACCGCCCAGCAGTGCTGCTCGCCAGCCAATAGCTCAGTTTCGGGTGTGCTGCCCGCTTTGTTGGTAGAGCAGTGTTTGTACAATTGAGTATTTTATTGCATTCTTCCCTCACAGAAAAGTGAAAGTGCTGAGACCAGTGATAAGAAGCATAGGTTTCATAAACTGAACACAGTTGAGGCAAAGATGGAAATCATTAGGTGTGCACAAAAAGGCAAATGGTTAGCCTCAGTAGGATGCGTGTCACACTTGAGCTGTCTGATTGTGTGTTCAGCTGTGAAGGAAAAGAAAAAGGAAGAACACAGTGCACCAAATATTGTCAAAGTTTAATTCCAAAATATGGTGTATTTTGGCGTTGTATGGTCTCTGTTAGGTTTCTAGGAATGCAGATATAACTCTGGTCGTCCACTGTCACGCATGGTTTTAGCCGTGTCCCGTGGTGTGTGAGAGTCCCCTCCTGGATTCCCTGCCCTCCTTCTCTCTGCTCCAACTCAGGATTCATTTGTACTAACACCACATGAATCTTCTCTCCTATCCCTCTTTTACCATAAAGTTCCACAAGGTCTCCTAATTGTCAAATAGACTACACTGTGTTTTATTTTCAAGAATTCTAGTAATGTCTTCTCAATTGTCCAGTTTTTAGGAAAACGTCCTTGAAAAAAATGCTTGCCATTTCTCCTACTTCTCCCAACATTCAGTCTCCACTGTAGGCTGCCCTTTCTCCAAAGACGCCATCAGCCTGCCTCTTTCTTTCCTCTCTGCCTCTAGATCCGGCTAGGAACTCACATTTCCTCTTAAATTTGTTCTTCTGGATCAACTCCAGAGGGGAACTCCAGACACTTATTTTGTATAAGGCAGCCATGCTTACACGGTAGATCCTGAATAAGCAGTTTAATTGAATTTTAAAGTAGATCTAGAATCCCTATGTTCTTTCTTAGCTTTTATCCTTTACCAGGAATGTCCAGGAGCCAGGGACTGTTTGCTGCTTTGTTCTGGGTTTTCTCTCTCGTCTTGCGCTACCTCATCTCCTGATCAGTTATTAAATTACCTAAGACCATTGCCCCATGTCTTTGCTTCTCATTTCCAAGATCTTTAATTCATTTTTTTTCCATAACCTTCTGTGCTGATCTCATCATTCCTGTTCTTGTTTTTGCATGCAATACTTTTCTTTATCTTTCTGTAGATGTGAAACTTATTTATAGAGTTCTATTCTCATTGCTCTTTTAGCTCTGATTCCTCTTATTTAAGTTTTTCTGTCTGTCAAGCCCTTTTATTTTGCATCTTCATTTGATTTCTGCAGTCCCTGCCTTGGTGAACTGTTTGGTGATTCTTGATTGCATGCTCATCTTTGTAACAGTGAATGCCCATTAACTGCCTGGGGCACGTCTTTGTGCCTTCTGATGGAGGAGGTGGGCAGGAGGTGCTACTCGAGGGATGTGCACTGTTTTCAGTGATCGTGGGGAAAGAGAGGAAGGTCTTATCAGCAGTGTACCTCGTCCTGGCTGTGGTTGATCTCTGATTCTACCAAACTCATCAGCCTTGGGAATTGCCCTGTATATTGGACTCCATCTCCCACACTCATTCCTCGAGCCTTATGTCAGACACTCCATGTCTTACTGCTTGTTATAGAGATTCAGTCTGTCTGGTTCCCACTGCAGTGGAATAACTAAGGCCAGGTTGCTTCAGACATTCTCCAGCTCTTCTCCCTCTAGACAGGAGCACTGTCCACGGCTGAACTTGCCCACACATACCCTGGTTTGGAGCTTCTCTGTGGTGGTTGCTTTGCTCTGCTTTATATCATTCAGCGATTTTTCAAGTTCTCATTTCTAGTATATTTCTTTTTTCTCATTTTCTGGAGGTTTTTCTTGGGCAGGGGGATTCAGACAGGGAGGGAAGACTGCAACAAGCCATGTAAAACTAGAAGTTGCCCCCTTCTGTGAGTCTGAGATGTGCTGACTCTCAGAATGTCACCAAACCAGGGTTCCACTGCACAGGACCTAGATTATGTTGTTTGAACCCTGTCACCTGTCACATACACGCAATCTGTGCATCTCAAATGGAAGAGGCAGGGATGCACAGTGGATTCTTGCTCTATGTTGCATGAAATCAAACCAATATTCCCCACAATTTCTGTTGTAGATATTGTAAAAATATGAAATAAAGGAAGAGTGAGGGAGGAAATTAAAGAATGCTGCTGGGGTTATGGGTAGTTCAAACTATTTTTTAGGACTCTTTTATACATATATATAATTTATGACTCCGTATATGTATGGAATACATCCCCCACCCCCACCCCAGCCTGGTGCTTTCTACCTCCTAGCCTTCCTGCCTTGACCATTCCTTCTCATAGTCAGTGTGCTCCAAGATCAGGCTCTTGACCTCCAGCCTACGTTTTAGTTGTCCACTTGACTCCTGTCCAGCTCTTGCCTCTTTGTAGACATAGGCTGGTCTGACATGTTGGTAGCATGGGCCAAATGGCTCACCAGCCTGACCACACAGAGCCTCCTGACTCCCTCTTCCTCATGGCTGCCTCTGAGAGTCTGCATTTGATGCCTTGAGAATCTGGTCTCCACAAAGGAGAAGTGAAACACTGGAGAGGCTTTGCTGCCTCTAAACCACAGTGCTTTAGGTGTGCTACACACTGAATTGTGTCCCCAATTCCTATATTGAAGCCTTAATCCCTGATGTGGCTGTATTTGGGGACAGGACTTTTAGGAGGTAATTAAGTAAGGTTAAATGAGGTCATAAGGGTGGGATCCTAATCTGAGAGGATTGTTGGCCTAATAAGAAGAGGAAGAGAGAGAGAGAGATCTCTCCATACACATGAACTGAGGAAGGGCCATGTGAGGACCCGGCGTGAAGGCAGCTCTCTACAAGCCGGAAGAGGGTTCTCACCAGGACCCAACCATGCTAGTACCCAGATTCCAGCCCCTAGAACTGTATATAGTTCTAGACAGGAGCACTGTCCATCTATATATTCTGAGATGTGCTGACTCTCAGAATGTCACCAAACCAGGGTTCCACTGCACAGGACCTAGATTATGTTGTTTGAACCCTGTCACCTGTCACATACACGCATCTAGAAATATATAGAAATATATTTCTGTTATGTAAGCCCCCCAGTCTACGGCATTTTGTTATGCATCCTGAGCCAGCTAGAACAAGGTGCGGAGCCTTCTTTGAGTCGTAGAATGGGAGAACAGGAAGAGGCCTTAGGGATCATGTGATGATCACTTTACACACGTGCTTTAGAAATGAAGAAACAGAGGCCAGATATATCAAGTGACTTTCCCAGAAAGTCGGTGGCACTGGCCGGACTAGAATTCAGATCTTAAAATGACAGCCCAGTGAAGTGGAAGCCAAGCCTGACTTCCTAAGCCAGGCCAATGTCTACGAACACTGAGCGTCCAAATATGCCCCAGTGCAGGTGCTCTGTAACTAGTTCCCATGGGAATCCATCTCTGAGCCCTTTGAATTGCTTCGTGAACTTTACTTCAGCTTTAGAGTCTGGTTTGTTTCTTCGGAGTATTCACGTCAAGGATTCCCACCCTTTTTGTTCCCTTCCCACCCCACTGATTCCCAACTCCATTCCCCAGCCAGACCCAAAGCTGCACACCATCTCATGGGCTCTCTTCCTCACTGAGTTCTCAGGAGCCCATTCTGCAGTGTTGAGATCTGGATACATACTTTTTCCAGGTCAGAGTCTCTTCCAGACACCTCAAGCCATTCAAGATCCCCAGACAGGCATCCCACAGTCACTCCAGACTCCTGTAAGAGACCCCTAGTTCCAGCAATATGGATCGAGGGGGAGTTCTCCTTCCTCATGAGACCGAGGCCTCTGGTTCAGTGGTGGAGCTGCCTCCACAGGCCACGACTTAGTCATATCACTTCTCACGAAGACCACACTTGGCTTTAAACTTCTTCCTGAAGATGCCGTGCATCCAGCACCTCCACTTGGGCTCTCTGTTAGCTCGGTGTTCTTCTACACTCTGTGTCTTATCACAAGTTCCCTGTTTGTTAGGACTGACAGTGGAGCTGTGTGAAAAGACTCAGTTTACCCAGTGCATTCAGGGCTGATGACCTAAGAAAGCACAGAGAAGGGAGGCCTTGTCTTCAGAGTTCTCATTTACTTAAGAGTTCTCATAGACTTAAGAAGTGAGTCTAACCTAGAGTGAGGGCTTCCTAAATTTTAAATGCTAATGTGCTATAGATGGAGGGGGTGTCCAATTTTAATGAGACACAGGCAATAAGGGAAAGTGAAATATTTGAACTGCTGTCCTCTACTGATGTAAGGTGGATAGAGATAGCTTTTTGCTACTGATAAATCAGTAAAGTAAATACAGAAATGTGGAGCAAAGCAGAAAACATTTCACTTGTCAGATGTTATTGGTGGAAATTGTTCATAGAAACCAAAGGCCAACTTTGACTTCCAGTCACAGAAATAATATACTGCATTGGATTTCCTTGAGAATATACAATCTCTTGTGCAATTGTAGGCAGCTAGTATTTTCCTTCCATGAGGGTCTAGACCTGACATTGCAGAATAATTTTAAAATCAGTGTATTGCTTGCTTCATATGGTGTGATTAATCTTTGTTTGATTTTGCATGTCTACAAATGGTGTTAGTGGTCATAACTGAAAACTATTGCTATTTTTATTGGTCTGGAATGTGAGTGTTTGTGCTAGAGCATCTGTAAAAGCAAACACATTTGCTATGTTGAAAAAATAATGAAGATCCAAGTGATTTTAAGATGGCATTTTGTGAATGAACACTAAAACGCTGCTAGATTTCTATTTGTTTTACTGTTAATGCTGCGCTGAAGATACAGTGACGCTGCAGCACATTTCTTCCCTGTTGCTTCTTTTCTTTTGTCTTTCGAAACATACCCATCCTAGTTGCAATTTTTATGCAAAACTCAAGATAGCCATGCATTAACTTCATGATCTAAGAAGCAAATAAATGTAAAAGTAAAGGATCTCGTAGCAGTGCCAACCCTTCTGTGTCATATGTAAGTGACATTTTGCTTAGCCTTTGCATATTTTCTGAATACATTATAATATAATGGCCAATATATCACCATCATCTAAATGTCCGTATCAACACATTAGGTGTTATGCTCACTGATGTTTAGCTTGTTTCATGTTGCAATTACAAAGGTCCCTCAAACTCTGGCTGATGAATTATTTTCGGTTCCTTGTGGGGAGGGGTTGTGTTTAATTTCCATACCCACCTTTATTTAATAGAGTGATGTGGCTAATGGATACGTTGAATTAAGTTGAATTAGATTGAATTGAATTGAACTGAACAGAAATAAACTGAATTGTATTGAATTATAAACCAGAGAGTGAAACTACAGGGTGATCTAATAGTATCTGATAATAACAGAATACAGAATTCATATGCCCAGCTTAGGAGACATTTGATAACTCACAAGTGAGAAAATTGCCCTCCTCCTATGTTATTGGGTATCCTTGCCAAGTGGAGATGAATGTCACATGAGAGCCAAGGCAATTATATAGTTCAAGCATCTTCTGTATTTGTGTGGTAGCAGTCTGTGCCAGGAGGGTTACAAACCTGCTTTATTATTCTATATGCCACCAAGTAGGAGCTCCAATTTTTATAGAATTTTTAAAAAAATTTTCCTTTTGTTTAGCAGCAGTTGGCCCTGTGCAAGCACTTAGAATAAAGTGATGTGAGTGTGTGTGTATCAGATAGGGGGTATCATTTGCTGGTTTTAATTGGTAGATTCAACATCTTCCACTAACAGTGCAGAAGCCACTGGCTGAGACGTTACCATGGTAAATCAAACCGTGGTGTTTGATTGGTAGCCCTGAAGCAGGTACAGTCATTTTCATCAACTCCAGGAAAGTTGAGGCCATCTGGTTTTGCCTCACCTGGAAGTAATTTGCCACCCCAGGTGCAAAAAATTACCCTGAGGTCAGTAAGGGTGAACCTGCCTCCGGATGCTCCAGCGGAGCCTGAGAGAGGAGCAGTGTCACAGTAATTTTTATCTGTTTGTTTTTATATTTTCGAGCTTGGAGAAGTGAGGGCTAATTATGCAAACCAGAGCCAGAAATAGACTTGGCAGGTGCTGACCCAGCTAGTTCCAAACAGCACCGCAAAATCCCTCAAACTCATTCGACAGCGACTGTTTTAATGGTCCAGCTCTGAGCCTCGTAACAAATTTGGATTTTATAAAGGGAACTTTTTCTATGAATCAAGTTTCTCAAGAATACAGCTGAAGAGAGCCGTGCACTTTGGCAGAGTAAGGAGTGAATGCCATACATTCGTAGGGAGGGAGATCTTTCAAAAAGGTTTCTCCCTCCAAAAATGTCTTTCGAGCATACACATTTTCCATTGCACCTTAGTATTTTAGAGAATCTTGTGATCACATAGGATGTAACCAGACCTAACCCAAATATAGATAGTGAGAAGACTACAGAATCATTAGCTCTTTGGAGTAGTTAGAAGGATTTATTTGGCTCATGTGACATTGATTTGTTTTGGCTGCACTTGAAATGTGTGGTCTTTGCAAGTCAATAGAAATGAAGTTCTTTATTGAATAGGAAACACTCCATGGAGTAAATTATACAAAGAAACAAAAGGCAAAGGCTCTCAGTCTCTTGTGTTTGTGTGGGAGTGGATGCCAGGGAGGCTGGGCTGGGCTCTGGAAAGGAGAGTGCAGGGGCTTGAAATAAAGGGGGCAGGTATGAACTGCATAGTTGACTTAAAGGGAAGCCATGGAAAATCTTGGTTTGGAAGTTGGCAGGATGAAACATATGATCAGGGAAGCCTGAGAGAAGTAGGGGACCGAACACCACAGTAAATCGCTGCTACAGCGTGCTTCTGGCAGAGGGCTGGAATTGGGAAGGCCCTGCAAAATCATTGAGAGTGACGCTTCGTTTTATTAGTGGGGGCTGCAGAGACTGGCCTAGGGTAAAACTGAGAGGGAGTGGTCAAAGCAGACGTGACCCCAGTTTTACAGTATTCTCTTGGGGAATCTACTGATCCAGCAAAGCCTGATAAACTAATGGAATCAAGTCTCTCCCCACCCCTCCATGCCCTAATTGTTCACTTACTTCAGAGCTGGACTTCAGTCATTCGACACAATTTTAATATTGCAAAGATTGCGTTGCAATTGCTTGTTGTCCAGATTCTCTTTGATCATTGGCTCAGTTTCATCGAGGCCAGAGCAGGCGAGGAATTAAAGTGCAATTCCTTGTCCTGCCTCGCTGGGCTTTGTCTGGAGAGGATGCGCAATTAGAAATCCTCTTTACTGAGCTATTCTCCCACTCCACCTCCTCGCCAAAAGGGGCACAGACATAGCGCTTGGATAGACCAGCCCCTCGCACAGTCTTCACCCGCTCTGACCTGCTGGTCCTCCCTCCAGCGTCAGCCTCAGTGAAAGCTCACTTCACTTCGCCTAAAAAACAATGCGAGTTTGGGGAGCAGAATGTTCTGTCCCAGCGCACCGTAGGTACAGCACAGTTCGCTCTAAAAGCTAACTAAAATGTAAGGGAAATTGAGGAGGGAGGTCATATTCAAAAAGCAGTGTGAGGAAGAGAAGAGAGAGTGAAGGGGCACAAGGAAGGAGAAATAAGAGAAAGAAAGGGCGAGGAGAAAACGGAAGACGGGTCCTTTCTTAGGGGTGGCCTTTTGTGAGCAACACGCTATTTTTAAGAACCTGATAAAAATGATGATCTTTTTCTCCAGGAAACCAATTCCATCTATGGATCTTTGGGTAGGAGATATATTTTTATATATATATAAACTTGTGCCTAACTTAACCACAATTTTGCAAAGTTACATATGTAAGTGTGTATATATACATATGTCTATTATATGTGTATATATATGAGTGTCTGTATGTGTGTGTATAAAACATAATATATATATCTCTAATAAATTGCAGTTAGGTTAAGTGTGAGTTACCCAAATGGAAACAGACATAGATATCAAACACAATCCTTCATTCTCCAAAAGGTACAAGAGTGCATAATGAGGGGGAACTGAGCAAAGACAAATTCAAGGTGACTGTCAGGAATGAAGAGTTAATGGTGAGGCCTCCCACAATGTAGCAACTTCTTTAAGGGAAAGGATTTGAAGACACGGGTTTTGGGTGATTTAAAATGAGCTTCACTAAAGCCCTGGATAACACAGTGAAGGAAACAAACCTGAAAATAGCTAGAGGAGCAGGCAGAGAGGACTAACCGATCTTTGCTCTTTGAACCCCATGGCTCCCTTCCATTTCGTCTTTCTTCAAGCTGACAACTTTACTTTCCACAGGGAAGGCAGCCTCAGTGACCACCACCTTGGATTATGGGTCAGAACATCTTACCTTCCTATTTCAAATGGATGAACGTTTCATAAAAATACTACATTTCAGTTGTTTTCTAGAACGTGATTTGTTGTATGTGTGTTTCTGCATTTCTGCTTAGTTGTGAAATGCAATGTAATATAATGGAGTCATTGTCACACCTGCAAAGATGTGCACATATGTTAAAATTCTAAGAACACATTTGTCTCTACTCTCAAAGGAAAAGGTTGGGGAATTGCATGTTCCCACTGGCCTATCTGCACACAAGAGTGTATGATTCTTGGAGAAACATATGCAGCTGGCTGTCTGGATCGTTAGGAATTATGAAAGGCGGGCTTTGTAAACATTGCATACATTCCCAGCCATTGAGCACTGTGACATTTCATGACCAGCTCCCTCAGAAGAGATGCCAAGCTCAGATGTCCTTTCTGCAGTAGACTTGCATAATTAGGCTGCCCCCAACTCTTCACCGGCACAAACACGCATGCAACATCTTTCTGCTGTTGAGTAATCATATGTACCTGGCCACTTTTCTGCCTCCTCAAAAATAATTTCAAGTCAGAAAATCACAGTATTTGAAAATGTGCCTTTTGTACTATCTCCACCCTTAATTGGGTCCTCGTTGTCTCCTTCCTGCAACCTCTTGCAGCAAGTTCCAAGCTGGCTCCCTTCTCGCTGATGTTTGACTGTTCATGTCTTTCCAGCACCAGACAACTGTCTATAACACAGCAAAGGTTGTGCTATTCCATATTTTAAAATCTTTCTATGGATTCCAACTCATATCATAAAGTCCAAAACCTTTGCTATGCCATTCAGGAACTTCACATTCTGACTTGAACATAAGTTTTATAGCCTCACAATGGAAGAATTAAGGGCCAGGAGTCTAAGTGGTAGTCTTGACTTTCTCACTTGCTTACTTAGTGTTATTGGGTACTGAATTAAATTCGAGGAACTGTGTAGGTGTTCCTTGCTAATTGTTCTAACAGCATTTCCGTTGGTTACATTGAACTCAGAAAGGTCCAGTAACTCATCTGTGGACACATGGAGGTGCCTCATTTGAACTCAAGTCCATCTGATGCCAATGCCTGTATTTAACCACCATGCTATAATGTCCTTCTTTACTCTGCCTATGTGTTCTTAGGAAATGTCTCTTTCTTTTCTAACATAAAGTGGAAAGTCAGGGGGTAAACTAGGCCAGCAGTTTTCAATGTTTTTGAAGTTCTTCATGTCTTACATGAAGCACAATTTGAAAATCACTAGAATACCTCTAAGAGGATATCTGCTCTAACATTCTAATTTTCTCTCTGGGTTGGTATTGGTCTATCTCCACCCCTCCTCTGCACTGTGAATCTAATGGTCCTTCCATGTTGAACAGCATCTTCTCAGAAAATGCTGGTCATTTCCATACCTCTACTTCTCCCACTCACTTCACTTGCTCTGCTCTCTGTGAATCCTTTTCAGTCCTCTCCACCCAGAGAATGGTTTTAACTGCTTTATATTTTGAGTCTTTGTTGTTGTCTTTATTGTTATTTAGAGTTGTCTAATCTTATTTAGAGTTAGTCTTCCACAGATTCTGAACTCTTGGAGGGAGAATCATAACTTTTTCATCTTAGGTTTCTATAGAGTCTGTATTGGTTTTATGTAGCTGCTGTAACAAATTACCACAAACTCGGTGACTTAGAATGACACAAATTCTCTTATAGTTCTGGACCCCAAAGATCTAAATCAGTTTTACTGGGCTAAAATCAAGATGTGGGCAGGGCCACACTCCCTGCAGGGGCTCCAGGGGAGAATCTGTTCCACGCTTTCTCCAGTTTCTGCTGGCTGCTAGCATTCCTTGGCTTGTGGCTCTACCACTCCATTCTTTAAGACCAGCATGTTTAAATCTCTCTGCCTCATCTTTACATTGCCTTCTCTTCTATGTGTTTTCAAATCTCCCTCTGCCTTCCCCTTATAAGCATACATGTGATTACATTTAAGGCCCATCTGGATAATCTCCATATCTCAAGATCCTTAACTTAATTACATCTGCAAAGACCTTTTTTATTTGTGCTTTTTCATATAACCTCACATCCACAGATTTCAGGGGTTGCGATGTAGGTACGTTTGGGGGCCAAAGTTTTTAACCTACCACAGTTTGCCATTTGCCCCCAAAGATTCACATACATTCCACATGCAAAATACATTCACCTTATCATTCTTAACCCATTACAGCATCAACTCAAGTCAAAAATCTTATTTAAATATAATCAGCTCCCAAAGTCCCCAATTTCATTATATAAATCAAGTATGGATGACACTCTGGGTATGATCCATCCTGAGATAAAATTCCTCTCCATCTGTAGGTCTTGAAACTAGAAAACATGTCTGTTTCCAAAATCCAATGGTAGGACAGGCATAAGATCCCAGTTCTCTAACATTCTTACTCCAAATGGGAGAAAATGGAAGGAAGAAAAAGTTCATCACTCCAGAGCACTTTCAAAATCCAACAGGGTCAATTCCATTAGAATGCAAGGCTTGGGGATAATCCTCTGTGGCTTACGTCTTCACCCTCTGGGCCCACAGCTCTGCTTTCTGGCCCTAGACTTCTGGCTTCTGGGCCCAAGTCTCAGCCCTCAGAGTCAACTTTCCTTTTTTCTTGAGTTTGCAGCTCAGAAGTTTTATCAGCCTGTTTCCTGCCTATAGAATTTTTTGAGTCCAACAGTTTTCTTTTATTTTGTCATAACTTCATCCCTTTCAGTCCAAGCTGGCAATATTTCAGCTTTATAATGTTCTTAAAAACTTTGTGGGTCTCTTATGTATATCATGGGGATTCATACCATTAGGCAAAAGGGTCTTCCACAGAAATTTCCCAGATAACCCCATCTCTAGTCCTGTCTTTTGCTGATATGGTTGAGTGAATCCACGTGTCATACATCTAATATCTTCAGTGCTAGCAAAAGGTTGTCAAGCCGCATCTTTGGGTTTTTCTTCAGAGCACATTTTCCTGACAGTAAACCTCCAACCTTTAGCATCTTTTGTAATTTAAGTAAGCTGAGAATTTCCCAAAATTCTCAAAGCGGAGTCCTTTTTGTTTAACAGTTCTCCCCCAATTTATTTCTTTTCTATCATATTTTACTCAAAGTAGAAAGAAAACATCAGGTCATGCCTTCCACACTTTGCTTGGAAATCTCCTCAGCTAAATATCCAAGTTCATAACTTATAAGTCCTGCTTTCCACTCACTGTGGGACACAATTCAACTACATTTTCTGCTACTGTATAACAAGGACCATCTTTGTTTCAGTACAATAACGTGTCACTCATTTGCTTCTCAGCCCTCACCAGAAGTGACTGTACTGCCCATATTTCTACCTTAATCTATTTAAGACAGTCTAGAATTTTTCCATCATACACCTAAGAATTCTTCCAGACTCTACCCTTTATCTAGCTCCAAAGTCAATTCCACAATTTTAGGTATTTGTTCCAACAGTACCCCACTTCGTAATACCAAAATCTGTATCAGTCAATGTTCAAACACAAAAACAGAACGACTAAGAGGTGTACATTAAAGGATTTATTGCAGGAACTGGCTTACATGATTGTGGGAACTGGCTAGGCAAGTCCAAAAACCATAGTGCAGGCTGTGAGGAAGGGCAAGCTAGAACTCTCTGGCATGGGTTGAAGATGCTATCTGTGGTGGAATGTCTTCTTCCCAGAAGACTCAGTTCTGCTCTTAAGGCCTTCCAACTGATTGGATGAGGCTCTTCAAAATTATGTACGATAATCTGCTTAAAGTTAGCTGATTTTAAAAATTAATCATATCTATAAAATACCTCCACAGCAACAACTGCATTAGTATTTGATTGAATACCAAGGCATTATTCCCAGCTAAGTTAACGTGTAAAACTGACCATCACAGAGCTGCCACTGGGCCTGCTTGTACAGGGTGCTTGATGCATGTGTACAGATGAAAATTAAATGCTATGTTAGGAGACTGTTATCCTCATACCAGTGAGGAAATCACTTCCCTGAAGTACAAGAAAATAAAAGTCATTAAAATCCATTAGACATGGTTATAATGGGAATGTGGGGAAAGAGCATGCTAAATATTGAGAAGAAGTTAAACTCCTAATAAGGTGAGATCTCCTAACCTGGGGCTTGTGGAGCCAAATGAGCTTTAAGAGGTCCATGAACTTCCCTGAATTATGTTGAGGGCATGTGTGTGTGTGTGTGTGTGTGTGTGTAGAGAGAGAGAGAGAGAGAGAGAGAGAGAGCACATTTGTCTGAAATTAGAGTCCATAGTGTTCATCAGATTCACAAAAATAGTTAACTGTTTTAATATTTAATATAAAACAAAATACTGCCACATATATATGGTAGCCAGGTTCTCCATCTATAGAATTAGGCCTCATTAGGAGTCTGGGCTATGGATTTAATACAATCTTCTTGTGTTCATGAACTCGCATCTCCCCTAGACAGTCTGGAGTCAACTCATGGAGAACTCAGAGATAATGCTAATAATCGTACTCATGGGGATTCATCAGGGCCGAATCAGTAGATACCTATTACCCCAAAGCCTACGAGTATATGTTTCCCACTAATAACTGATGCCTCCTGGCCCCAAATCAATGGCTAGGTAAAGCAAGGGAGCAGTAAGGCAGCATAACTCCCTGAATGAGCCAACCCCAGCCCCTCCCCTGACTTAGAAAGGAGTTAATGCACACAGATGGCTGCAAACCCCCTAAGCAGTCAGCATACTGTAAAACAATATTAACATCACTGCCTTTTGAATACCATGTCTTGTAAACCCCAGGATATGACAAGCCTCTTGAGAATCTTCTTTGATTGTGTTACTCAGTCTCCCGTAGGGAAGTAAGGAGGGGCAGGGGGTAGATACCAGAGGAAACATATAATTAAGAGTCTCTTAGAACAATAAGGGTTCTCAAACACATATGCATGAAACTGATTTGTTGCTTTTGGTATTTCTGTTGGTGAGTAATTAACCAAGTTTTGGGAGAGCTTGTGCTAGCTTGGGCAATCTGATTGTTGCGAACCATGGGGGAAGAATAGTTCCCTTTAGCTATATGTTTTCAGAGATACTAAATGGAGATGTGAATGGAAAGGAAAGAACAGACTTTCTGGAGAGATGCCATTATGGTAATGTCAGAACTTCTCTTCAGACTCAGATAAATCTTTCTTGTTATCATCCTTATTTTTAGTTTTATAGGAAACAGGAAGCCTACTTCAATGTGAGAATGCTGTGTAAAGGGATCTCCTTGTCACCTCCCCAGGAGAGATCCATGGTTGTCTCCCTGGGTCTCTGGTTCTTCCTTTTACTGGAGCAATTCCTCACCACGGCAGCAAGTGTGTGTGGATTGTGGGGAGAGGGTGCTTTATTCTGCAGCTGAGAGGAATAGAGATTTTCTCCTGGGAACCCTTCTGAGAGAAGAACAAGTTTCTGAAGAACACTTTGTGCAAGTTATTCTATGGCCAGATCTGAAGAGATATGAAGATGGTGTCATTTCTGAAAAATGAGGCTGGTTTAAGAGTCCCGCCCTCTGGCAAACTGCCTGTAGCCACTGAGTCTCTCAGCTTAGAGATGTGCTAACTCCACTTTTTCTGGGGACCACTTGGGCTTAATAAGAGAAAGAGTTTGGCGGTCATCTAGGCTAAGGTTTTCCAAATGAAGTGGCTTCTGAATTAACAACAGGGAGCCCAAATGGGAATTGTCGTATTGATGAAAGGAATCTAATGAAAGTAAAATATTTTGATTTACTTTGGAGACCTTGGGCAGTTAGCTCCCTGAGTCTCAGTTTATCCAACCAGAAAAATGGGAGCAGAGGTGCTTCCTTATCCATAGAAATGTTATGTGACTTAAGGAAGTAACGCTTGTGTAATGATTTGTTAATGTAAACGACCCCACCAGTGCTTTGTATTACTTGTAGTAAGTTTGCAAAGTACCTGGCCCCTCCGATGAAAATGAGCTTTGGAAATGGCAGGCTATGAATATTGTAAAAAGGAGAAATGGCTTCCCCTGCTTTCCAGAAGGGTACTTGAGGAATATAGGGCCACTTAAGCAACATGGGAAGACATTCAAAATGCCCTGGCCTGGAGCAGTCTTTAAAAACTGCCACCCAGAACCCCAGGACGAAATTCACCATGCTGACCATTAAGGCAAATTCAGTTTTGGAAATAAAGTTCCATTAAGTTATCTGTCCAGTAGTCTAGGCTCCTGTATGGCCCAAGGTTGCATTCAGAGGCCAAAGTGCGTGCTGTGGCTGAGAGCCATTCCTCCTATAAACAGCTTCTCACTGGCAGCAGTCTCAGACTTCCGTTCTCTGTTTCTTCAGTCAGTTCTCATCTCTGGCCACAAACCTGTTCTAAGGGTGATAGATCGTCAGCCGATGTACACACCTGCTCCCTCATCAAGTCAGACTGCAGAGGACACTGTGGGTCTGCTAAGGGTTTTTTTTTAGGGACTTTTGGGGGCTCAACCTGATTTGAATGTGTGCTATCATGCCGCTGTCACAGTGGCAGTTCTAATTGGCTGAGGATGAGTCTTGAAATGTCACAGAAAGATTTATCTCTCAGCACAGGTTCTCCCTCAACTAATTTTGCAATTGGCCACTGGATAATGGGTTGTTTGGAAAACAGTGCGCAGTCTCAGTGGCTTTTTGTTTTAGCGTGAACTCGGGAGGCTTCTGGAAGCAACGGGGCACATGGGAATGAAAGCCTGACTGGCTCAGAGACTCTTCAGCAGTGGGGGCAACAGGCCTTGCTTGCCAGGGATTTGGCTGCCTCTGTTTCTCAGGGTGCTGTCGCTGTCCTTGTGGGAACTCGCCAGACAGGTGGGTGGAGAAACCTGTCTTGGTAGTGAGGGCTTGTGAAGAAATATGGGGCTTGACATCTTAGACCTGTTAGATCTGCAGCCAGAATTAATTTCAGAGAAGATAGTTCATGAAAAATGGACTTCCCCTACTCTCTTTTGGTTTCCCAGAAAAATATATTTTGTTGATCTGAAGGTGCCATCAACTGCAAGGTGCTTGTTGATCTAATAACAGCTTTTTAGGGTGGGGAGAAGAAGGAAGATGGGTAGCGTGTCACATGCACATACAGGTTATAAGATAAATTTCTAATTCAGAAACTTTAAAATCGGAAAACGTATTTTTTTTAACTGGCATAAAACAGTGTTTTTGGTGGCCCAACAGTGAAAGTCTGAAATACATTTGCTCTGGAATCTCCTTCCCATGGAATTCCCAGTTTGATATTGCATTTATTAAGATAGTGAAGGACTGGCTTTTATTGGTTGTTTTATACGTGTTTACATCTAAGTTAGAAGAGAATTTCTGAGGATCTCAGGTCCAAACAAATCCCTCTCATCTCCAGAAAGCTCTAGATCTTCTGAGCTATTATTAGCCTGGAGAGTATAGATAATTGCAGTCTACACAGAAATCTAAAAATAAAGTGTTTCTTCATTATCTCTAAAGATTTTTTTTAGCACATAGCCTTTTCCAGAAAGGTTTACAAGTGCTTAAAGGATGGCTCTTTCCATTCCCCACTCTTCCCCTGGAAATTTGAAGAAAAAGCAAAACTACCAAAAAGCAGAAATCAGGCGAGAAAAGAAAGTGCAACAATGGTCTTATTAATCTGCCTCAGAATGATTGAGAATTGGCTGAAAATCTAATTCTTCTTCTGCAATAGGTAACCTTTATCTTGCTGGCATTTACCTGAGCTAAGTTGGTGGGTATGTAATCAATGACATGATTTCATCATTATTTTTTAAACAACAGACACAATAGTATTGATCACCCCATACATTTCATGCTAAAGAGCTGCATTAATCTGACTTAATCAGTATGTGCTCTTGAAACAGTTGTCCTGAAACCTGTTTTTAGCAACAGTCCTGCTTGCTAAATATTTCTTTTCTTCATCTATAACTTCTACTTAAATCTTGCGAACTAAGGGCCAACAGCCTTTTTCTGTAAAGGGTCAAATAGTAAATATTTCAGGCTTTGTGTCCCATGCTGCCTCTGCCACAGCTTCTCAACTCTGCCATGCAAGCACAGAAGCAGCCAGGTATAATGTGAAATCAAATTCGCATGGCTGTCGCCCAATAAAACTGCATTTGCTGAAGCAGTCGCTGGCTGGGACTTGGACCGCAGGCTGTATTGCTAACCACCCTTGTGGTCCACGGTTGGAGAAAGAAACTGTAATCACCACCATGACTTGTTGAGGGCCGACTATGTAGAAAACATTGTTCAACTCCACGGTGGCCAGCTCATCACCTTTCCTGCTCTTCTGGAGCTGACGCTCACATGGAGAGTAGAGAAACATAAAAGCTAGTAAGTGAGTAAGCGGAAATAAGTTCAATTGGCAATAAGTTATATGTGGAAAAAAGGTGATTTGATAAAGAATAACTTACACTTGGGGGAACATAATTTGTAGTGAGGAATTAGAGGGTTTGAGTATGAACCCACGTTTTCAAGACCTGTGCCAATATTTTCTAAGGAATCGTGCATTATCTCCCTCAGCATCAGCTTCCTCATTTACAAGTTAATTAATCGCAGCGCCTGTCTCACAGGATCACAGTGAAGACGAGGGAGATTCGTGAAAGGTCTCTTGTGAACCTGCAGAGCCGACTGCGTGGCATTCCCTCTCATTATCAATATTGTTTTTGATATTGTTTTTATCACCTATATCTTTATTGTCCCTCATATTTGCTTAGAAGTTTTGTTCCAAAACATAACATAGATTCTTTAAAGAAACTGGGTGGACTACAATTCTGTGCGCTTCATATCTGCTTAAGAGAGGACTTCTCTAAGTCATTGACAAGTTGAAGCTGCTCTCTTCGTATTCAGCTGACGTGAGAAACCAGTTTAACATCCATACTTTATCCCTACTAGAATATCTGTCATTGTCAGCAGCCTGTACTACGGACTTGTTGGTAACACATGAAAAAACAAGGTGAGCTGGTCTAGATCCTTAGAAAAAGAGCGTGAAAAAACTTAGAGTTGTTCTTGCCCATCAGAAGCTTTATGAACATCTATTGATAAGGGTGATGAGGGACAAACGTTGATAATTAAGCTCTCGCATGTTCAATCCACTCTCTGATTCAAAATGGCCGTCTGAAATGTATACTCTGTTTCCACTTACTGGAGGAAGATTTCAATAGAAGTTCAGAGTTCTTAGAAAATGCATTCCTACAGAATGGAGAGAGCAAGAAGAAAACACAGTAACAGCTAACCTTTGCTGAGCCCTTATGAGCCAGGCACATTGGATTTGACTGTTTCCCAAACCCCACAATGAACTACCACAGCCTTCACAGGTAGCACAATTCTCATGTTACAGAGGAGGAAATGGAGAGTTAGAGAATCTAAGTGTCTTCTTCAAGATCAGCCGGCTGGTAAGTGGCAGAAGCAGAATTCCAGCTTGGACCTGCCTGACCCAAAGCCAACCCTCTGTTTACCAGATGGTGGGCTCTAAATTTTTTGATTGCTAACTTCCACCAACAGAAAAACAAACCATACAAAGTAAAGCAAAGAACAACAATTAAAAAAAAAAGTCTCACTCATAATATATGCATATTTATTAACAAGTTAAATCCCTTTACCATTATACTAATATATATGGAGCAAATTCTCAAACATTCACAAAAAACTAAAGGTAAAAAGGATGCACTACAAACATAACTAGAGGGGCTGGCCCTGAGGTGTAGTGGTTAAGTCTGGCACGCTCCACTTTGACAGCCTGGATTCACAGGTTTGGATCAGGTGGACCTACATCACTCGTCAGCCGTGCTGTGGCAGTGACCCACATACAAAATAGAGGGACATTGGCACAGACGTTAGCTCGCAGACAATCTTCCTCACCTAAATAAGTAAATAAATAAATAGAAATAGAAGAAGCATATTTTCCCCCCATGGGAGGGGATCACCACCTGCTTTGAATGACATATTCTTTGTATAGCACTTCACTGGACGACCCTGGCAGGCCAAATAGACACATCAGGTCTAGCAGTATATGTCTCCTGGTAAATCTAGTTTAATCTCTGTATGTAGCCCTGCCTACAAAGGCTTCGTCTCCCAAGAATTCCAAATGAGGGCTGCCTGGCCTGGGGAGGATGGCTCAGGCTAGGCGAGCCGGTGATTATTCATGCAGGGGCTTTCCCCCAGCAAGTCAATGGCAGCGGCTTTTCATGTCACTGGGAGCAGAGCTTAGCCTCCCTCTGAGCTCCTCTGGCTACTGCTGCAATGTGCTCACCACCGGGGTACCCAGGTGAGTGCCGCTGGATGACCCAAGCAGTAAGCTCTGGCCATTTCAAAAATGAACTGCTTCTTCCAGCACACAAATATCTTGCTAATTAGCAATTAGCCCTCAAGGGAGAAGAAATGGAGGGAATTGGGGATCTGAAACAATCTCCTAAGGGACATGGAAAAAAAGCAGCACTTAAAGTAAGCCAGATAGAAACTGGGAGCTGTCTCATTTGGGCAAGATGTCTCGAGCTGTTTTTCTAAATGTTTTAGATTCAGCAAAGGACCCCAAAGCATTCTGCCAAGTGCTTTTCCCTTTAATTTTTAAATGCATTCAAATTTCAAGGGGAATTTAATCCGTATGTTTCTGGTTCTTTTACACTTAACTCATCAAAATGTTGTTCTTTAAGAGCTGTTTGATCTGTAAGGCTTATGAGCCTTTGTTATAAGCCTTTTCAAAACCTCTTTCCCCCTTTTGAATCAGCAAATGGAACTGTGCCAATTCTGAATGGGATTTGAATAAAGAGAAGTCCAACTTTAGGATTATGCGCAGACCCTCCGGGGTATCTGAGCTGACTTCGCAGAGACACACACTTGACCCTGGCGTGGTAGCAGGGCCAGCAGCATCCTGGGCACACTTAGCACTGGCAGCAGGGCTTGGAGAGAACCCAGAGGAGAGAGGCGATGCAGCTCAGAGGGCGTGCACTTCTGCTAGAGAACTAGGAAACCTTAAAACTGAGCCTTCAAAGTCATCTGGCTCATCCTTTCAGTCAATGACATCTGCGACACACAGTAGTGGAAATAATGATGTCAATAGCGGTAATAGCTAATACTCAGGAACACTACCTAGATTGCTAGCTGCTTTTCTCGTGCTTTATATGCATAATCTCTCTTAATTCTCATCACAACTCTGTGAGGGAGCTGTAGGGGTAGTAAAATTTAGTGGA
This sequence comes from Equus przewalskii, assembly GCF_037783145.1. Lineage (NCBI taxonomy): Eukaryota > Metazoa > Chordata > Mammalia > Perissodactyla > Equidae > Equus > Equus przewalskii. The sequence goes on from NC_091836.1 coordinate 41,000,472, forward strand.
TACGAGCTTAGGATTCTGAATCGGCTGGCCTGCATTTGAGCCCCAGCAGCAGCATTTATAAACTCGAGCACGTTAGGAAAGTTCTTTAATGCTCCCAGAGTTGTGCTTCTATTTGCTCTTGTTCCTGTTATGATTGTTGATGCTGCTGCTCATGGTGCTGTCGTTGCTCCACTGTCTTATGGGGCAGCCATTTCTGTTGTTAGCTACTGTTGTTGGAAAGTTGTCCTTTTTTGGTTTTTGTCTCTGTTTCCATGTCAAAATCTCCTATCTTACAAATTATACCCACTAGTTCTAAAACAGAGTTAGGCTAACTCCTTGTCTACGTGGCAGGCCTTCATGTACTTGAAGACAATTAGGATATGCCCCCAAACTTCTCTTTTCCAGGACTAATAACCCATATCTGACCCACCGTTCCTGGCTGGGACCTGCTTCCTGACCTCTGTCTTCCCCTGGCTGCCTGGACACGCTAGAATGAGCACAAAGCGTCAGATGAGGTCTGACCGGTGTGAAGCACAATGGGACCCTGCTCGCTTTGTGTTGTATTTTATCCTCCTGTTAAGATGGTCTTAGAATCTTTCAGCTTGAGGAAGTCACATTATCCCTTTTCCTTCATCTAGAGCTAGTGTCAGTAATATAAGATTTTTCTTTTTATATGTGTGCTGGTTTTAAGGCGGTGCTTCATCTTGTATATATCTGCAGTTGATCTTTTGTTTCAAAATATGGTGCTTTGTTGTGGACCCTGTTGAATTAATAAAAATGAATAAGGATTTAATGGGAAAAATACATATCATACTGAGTATTTAGATGTTAAGTGGGGGTGTGGTCAACAGGAAGAGTTTCGTGAATTCCTGTTCATATATTAACTAAATTCATAGCCTCCTGATCCCAAAACTTCACAGCCTCATCCTTAAGAGTCATTGAGAAGCTCAAGTAAGTTTTGTCATGAAAGAATGCTGAAAAAAATATATTGTCCTTGGCCCTCCCATTGAGTAAGCAACTGAGTGAGCTTACACCCTGTGTAGGACATCTTTTAATTTGCCAAGTGACTAAATGTGCAGTCATTGCAGCTGGCGTCCACCAGCTGTGCCCACATGGCCCACTCAGCTGGACTGCTTTTCAAAGAACAGACAGGGCTCATCTACCTTATCTGGGTACTAAAATCATCTTTGGGTTGGAACATTTGCATGAAATCGCCAGCAGCCAAGGGTAGACAGCTTCCCTTGACAAAGGCAGCTCTCGTCCTCCAGGCCAATGGACAACTTCTAGGGAGCACTCTGCCTGCGGATGAGTGCTCTGCTAAAATGGCTAGGCCCAGGGCTGCCTGTCAGTCCTGCTGTGATTCTAGCCATCTGTCCACTTTCCTTTTACCTGCATTTCATCTTTGGAGTCTCATGGGCTCTGGTAAGCTCTTTAAGCTTCTCTGACCTATTCTACCTCTGAGCTGGGCAGTCCCTACAGGTCCTTACTTAACCTGAGAGCTTTTCAAATGCATCTCCATGGAAATTTTTCCTCTTGCTAACAGTCCTTGGTTTGGATTTTAATCTCAGAAAACTGTGAAATGTACTTGTTTCATATGATGCTTTTCTGAGAGGTTGCAGAAAGATCTAATAGCTGGGTAGCTTATGACAAGTGGGAATGAAGAGAATTGATTAAGCAACAGCGCCTGCATTTCTAATATGTAACCAGCCCAGTGACAGATACAGGAAAAACATGAAACTTTAAGACAAGCTCTCCTGTCCTCTACCCAGTCTTGACAGTTATTTAATATTGTGGGGGGTGGGGGGAACACGACCCATGTAGAGGAAGTAGTATAAGTATATGAGAGAATATACAAGCAGTGCTAAAGAATTTGGTACAGGCTCTAGATTCTGTGGACACTCAAATGAGGAAGAGCACACTATAGGCCAGATTAATTCAGAAGGCAGGACAGGATCTGAGCTTGTTAGCTGGATAAGATGTAGGTTGGTACAGGAAATGGTGAGATTTTGGAATGAGGGTGGATCACTGGAAAATTATCTTGTACGTGGAAACCAAACACCTGCACACACATACACACACACACATACATACAAACATATATACAACACAGAAACGATAAGCCAACATTTCATCCTCGTTTAATTTCCTAATAACTAAAAGCTACATAACTGCTGTTGCCAATAGTGATGTACACTGGCATATTTCTAGTAAGACCTTTCACTTCCCAATAGGATGGACGCTATCTCTTTTGAAAGCCAGAGTAGCTCTTTAAACGTACTAACACTTGTCTAAAATAACATCCAAAATAACCATCAAAATAGTGTATGAGATAACCCAATGACTGGCACACAGAAGGTGAAAAGCACCTGTGTTATTTATACTTTCTAGAGCCCTTACTTGTGTGCTAAGCACTCTCCCAAATCCTATATATATATATATGGTTTCATGTCGTACTTACAACAACCTCTGAGGGTAGGTAATACTATTATTCCCATTCACAGAAAAAGAAAATGAGGGCCTGAGAGATTGAGTAAGTTGCCTGAGGGCAGAGTGTTAATAAATGAACCAGGCATTCTGACTCCAGAGTCAGGTGAGCATTTAAACAATGTGTACGTAATAAAATCATCTGAATCCGCAGAGCAATGAACCATTTGCAAATAACCTTCTCATGCTCATGCGTTGCCTCCTTTGTCCTTCACAACTTTCCTGTGGCAAAGAGAGTATTGTGCACATAAGAAAGCGGAGGCACGAGAAATTCCTCCAAGGGGTTCTAGTCTCCCCTCTGCTCAGAACTCCCTCATGCTGCTCTGGTGGTGACTCATCACACACTGTCCTTTCAGTATTTTTACCTTCCCATCCCTAGTGAACTTCCCTTCCTTTTAGCTTCCCATCGCATGCTTCTCCCCTGGACTCTGGGATCATGCCCAGCTTCGCCAACTCCTCCATCACTAGGTCAGATAGCCTGTGCTTTCTTTGACCACAACCTCCTGTCCTTTCTCAGCTTGCCCATTAGTTATTTCTCTTCTCTGACCTCACTGAAACCTAAGGTTCTTTGAACACGCCACTTTCCCTCATCTCTCAGCTTCATCCTTTCTTCACTTCCTTCCCCATCCTGCCTAGATGTAGAGATCCGTGGCTCCATCTCTCATTGCCAATATCCTCAATTCCACTGTCCTTGTGTCACACTCTCTTGCAAAACTTAATTCCAGAAAGAATTACATCTTAAGAGTTTACACTGGTGCTGCTGGAGAAAAATCATAAAGTTTTTTACAGTGCCGTCTCCATAAATTCATGAGCTCTCCCCTCACCTAGACCCATAAAAAGCCTGGCGAATCTGTTTCCCTGTTTCGACATCTCTCCAGCGTTCATTCTTCTTCTGTGAAGAAGCACTGTGTGCTTAACCCTTATAGTCCTGCCTTTCTCTCTTCTTCCCAGAGGATTATATTGCCTTGAACTTGGCATTTCCTCCTTTGGGAAATTCCTTTTAAAACTCATCTTAAACATCATTTTTCTCAGAGAGGTTCTTCCTGCTACCTATATCCTTTCATGGTTTCCTAATCCTCCCAATTATAACACATACCACGTATTTTTATTACTTGTTTAACTTTACTATCATCCGTACGTTTCAAAAGGTCAGATCCCATATATTGTATCCCCAGCAAGTACACATTTTAGTAGGTGTCCAGTAAATATTTGCTGAAAAAAATGGATGAATGAGTAAATGAATGAATGAAGAAAAATACACATATGCCATCACGTAAGAGCTTTCATAACCTCCTGCCCCTGAGGCTGTGAGTCCTCCCTATTTTCATCTTCTGTCCTCTTAGAAAGGGAAAGGTGTTCTCCTCCCACCCAAACCTAAATCTGCCAGTGATGCCAGGGACCTCTTCTACTCCCATCTTCTTGGCTACCTTGCTTTATAATTTTCCTTCTCTTTCCTCTACTCAATCTCTTACTATCTATTGTCTCTTCAGCAATTAAACATGATCAAATATATTTCATATTTACAATCAAATCCTTTTCTTTCTTTCTTTTTTTTTTTTTTAAAGATTTTATTTTTTTCTTTTTTCTCCCCAAAGCCCCCCAGTACATAGTTGTATATTCTTCGTTGTGGGTCCTTCTAGTTGTGGCATGTGGGACGCTGCCTCAGCGTGGTTTGATGAGCAGTGCCATGTCCGCGCCCAGGATTCGAACCAACGAAACACTGGGCCACCTGCAGCGGAGAGCGCGAACTTAACCACTCGGCCACGGGGCCAGCCCCAATCAAATCCTTTTCTTGATTCCATGTCCAACTTACGTTCTGTCTCTTTCTAGGCATTGTTTACAGTTGCTGTCTCCACTTCTTGAGCTCACATTTAGTCCTCACAGTCCCTGACCTCTGCCCCCATCACTCCACTGAAACTGTGCTCTTTGTGGCTCTAATTGCTGTGACAGTCATGGAAATGTTGGTATCTCCCTGAGGTTCCTTCGTGAGTGTGTCCTTTCTTCTGGGTTCCAGTGCCATCTATATGCTCATGACTCCCTAATCAATAGCTGCAGCCTAATCTCTCCCCGGACCTTCAATTCATTGTCCTTTGGACCTTTGCATGTAGAGACCCGCCAACACCTCAAACTCAGTAGGTCTAAACTGATTGCATCATCTTTCTCCCAAACTCACTTCTTATACAGTGATCCTCTACCCAGAAGATGAAGCCAGAACCTTATTATCGTTCCAGTTCCTTTGTCTTTATTTTCCAAATCTCCCTCAAAGCTGACCACTTTTCTTTCTTCCACCACCACCTGGCTAATTCAAGCTGCCTTGATCTCTCATTGGGATTACTGTAGCACCACCTACCTGGCTCTCCCACCTCAGGCTGGCCCTGATCCAATTCATTCTCCCTGCTACCGCCAGAGAGAGCCTTTGAAATGGAAATCGGATTCTGTCCTTTCACTGTTTAGAACTTTTCATTGGTTTTCCCCTTATGTTCAGCATAAAGTCACACCTCCTTAAATAGGTTTAGGGGGTCCTAAGTCTTTCACCATCTGATCTCTTCACATCCCTCATTTCTACCTTCATATCTGTACCCACCCTATCCCTTCCAACATATTCCCTACAAGCTAATTCTATTCTCTGCCAACACAGAACTGATTCCAGCTTCCTTCCATGCTCTCTCCTGCTTCTAGACCTTTGTGCATGCTGCTCCTTCTGCCTGGGACACTGTGGATCAGAGGTCTTCGTAGTGACACATGCTTACTGAGTCCACAAAGAGCATGGTGCACTAGAAAGAGCATAAGATTTGGAACCAGCTACCTGGCTTACAAATTTATTCTCCCATCTGTCTATCCAGCCATCCAACAGATATTAGAGCAGGCATGCTTCTCAGCCTTCCTTCCTCCAAAACACACTTCACCTGCCTATCTTCTACATGTCTTCATGCTGCATCTTAGGCATCCACTACTCCAGAGAACCTTTCTTTAACACACTCACTTCTCTCTTTTTAGATGTTGCATTGTACCCTAACTTCCTGTACCATAGAAGCTTCTTTAAGTCAACAAATATGTGTTGACTTCCTCTGTTGTCCAAGGCGTTGTGGTAGGCACCAGTCGCACTAGACTTTGCTTGTTTATTTGTCTGTATCTCCAGTAGGATGGTATGTTCCATGAGGGCTATGACAGTGGGCATTTCACAATTGTATTCTGCCAGTAACTAGCACTACTCCTGAATTATGGTAGATTATCAAAGCAATATTTGTTGCCTGGCTGGCTGGCTGGCTGGGTAGAAAGATGGAAGAAAACATTGGCAAGCCTAGTTCCAGATCTTATGCTCTTCCTGGTGCACCGTACCTTCTCTGTGGGCTCAGGAAGCATGCGTGACTATGACAGACCTTCTGATACCCCATAGCGGGCACTAGCTCTTCTCAGTGGGGGCAGGGCTTCTTCTCCCTGGCTCCTCCAGTGTCTCTCTACCTCATTTCTCTCTGTCAGAGTCTCAACTCTTAAAGATCTTAGTCCTTCTCTTTGGGAAGTCCCCAAAAGCAACTTAGAGTGCCATATATCTGAGGGATGAGGTTGACTTAGGAAGAGCTGAATTATTTGGTTGGAATTTGCAGTCCATTGAGGACACTGGATCGAGGTGTTGGTAAATAGAAGCCCCTTTCAGCAGAAGAGCAGCAGGCTTTTCCTCCTCTTTTATTATGATGATGATGATTATTTTTGTGGTTCCCATGGAAACAACCAGAGTGAGAGAACAAAAAAGTCAGGGAGGTTAGAATGATGAGACGGCCCCCATATGCTTAAGAACACTGAGTGTGTGTGTGTGTGTGTGCATGCGTGTCTCTGTGTGTGTGCGTGCACTGCACTCACTTTGTTCTCTAGCACTCTGTTGGGTCAGGGGAAATTGTGATATTTATTCACAGCATTTGTTACAATCGGGCTCAACAAGGAGACAACTATCAGCTTTTAGCAATTAGGGAGCCTTTGTCATGACAGCTCCATCAGATTAATAGCAGGGGGAGAGACGGCAGAGATGGAGACGTTCAGAACATGAGCCAGAAGAGTGTCAGAGAAGAAAATATAACTCAAAGATGGAATCCCCAGCTCGGCAGCGTTCCCCTGGCGTTTTTAGCGGAGCGGGATCACCCTCTGTGCCTCCTGTTTGGTTTTAACGGGGCATATTAAAGGCAGCTTCCTGGCAGGCCTGAGTCCTCGAGCTCTTCATCTGCTACTCCACTTTTTTCCTCTGGCTTTCTTATTCTTTACCTAATTTGGGGCTTGAAAGAAAAGCCAGCCCGGGGCCCCTTCTCAGCGTGGTCAAGCAGAGTGCTAACATCTTGAGCCAACAAGAGAGGGTCACAAGAACCTTTCCCAAGTAGGCCTTCCAGCCACTGTCTCCCCTGTGGCTCTGGAGGGACTGGTCTGGCTACCTTCTGAGTCTCACTGTGGCTATAATCATCAGGAGGCACTAGAACTATGTAGTATCTCAACCACGAAAGGTGTGGAAAGAAACAGACGTGAAATCCCTGAACTGGGAGTGATTCATTTTGATTGGCATTTGAGTAGAGAACACAAAAGACAAGAACCAAAGGGGGCATCCATGTCAACGCTGGTGAGTTAGCCCCTTCAATTGGTCTTCCCTCTTCATTCATGGGCAGTTGTGTCTGAAAAGTGAAGGACTTCCTTTCCCAGCCATCTTTGCATGTGGGTGTGGCCAAGTGTCTGCTTCTCACTCATGTGCAACTTGCAGATCTTCCACGAGCTGTTTATCAACAAGTAAAGCAATACAGTATTAGAAGACTCATGTTAAAAGCAGAAGAAACCTCATCAGCCTCGGCCACTTAAAGACTGCTCAGAGCAGAGCCCCAGCAACCCAGGCCTGTCTACTGACCAGGAACACCCACAGTGAGCCGAAAACACTCTTCTTTTGTGTTAGCCACTGAAATTTTTGAGTTTCCTAGTAACAGCACTTACTACCACCCTAGCTAGTTGTCCAGTGGGAGGAAGTGGGACGTCATTTCCTAACCATCCCACTATTGCTTTGTCATCCCCCAAATTTGCCATAGCTCCTCTCTGACAAAGTGCGGTGAAGCCTGAGCGGCAGCTTCTCTCCCACAGCCCACGCCTCCTTCTCCTTCAGCACCACTGCCAGGGACGCGTGCCCCATATCTTTTAGGCTATGTTTTTATCGGAATGATTTTTTTTTTTCTTTCTGACCAGCGGCCTTTGATTGCAAGGAGCGACTCAGTTAGACATTACCAGAGTAACAGAGTGTGTTGTAATTGGCCAGGAATCGGTCTTGAAATGTCAAGGAAAGATTTATTTCCTAGTGCAACCTCTCTAGGTGCTAATTTTGCTATAGGCTGCTGGATAATGGTTCCCGCTCACAATGGGCGAGAGTTCCTAATCAGAATACAGAGCTGTAATTGGGTTGAAGGGATTTTAAATCATTAAAGTTGCATTTAGAAAGGGGAATAGAAATAGAACCCCAAGATTGAATGACTCACTTAGTATTTAATGAGGGAGTCATGGAGTATTACTTATAATATTCTCTTAATGACCTTACAAGCAATGTAACTCCCCCCGCCCTCCAGGGTCTAGTCACAAGGCACAATTCTGCAGTCTCAGATCCAACACTCCGGAGCGATTAATTACTGACCCATCAAGGAGCAATCAGGCTCTGCTCGGCCAGCAGAAGCTCTGAATTCTTCCCCACTGTCTCCTCACTCTTCATCTCCCTGCCTGCCCTGTTCTAGTGCTGCCAAGAGGGGAGTCGACACTTACCAAGCCATAAATCATCATGCAGTTGTTGGAAAGCCCAGTTTACCATGAGAGCAGGAGGGTGTCAAAGAGTAAGATGTGGAAGGTCCGGGAGGAGGGGGCGTCAGAAGCAGGATGGAAGGCTCTGGGGAGCGCACGGTCTGCAGGTCTCAGAGGATGTTCTCTGGTGCTTCCCTCTGAGCTGGCACGTGCCAGTTTATCCAGTCTCAGTCACTGGTTCATTAATGACTGAATCCCCATATTACTGGGTAAACTCACTAGTAACCACCAGAATCAGAGAACAAATGGCATAATGGGAAAGAGAACAGATTTTTGAGTCCTAAAGGTCAGGCCCTGCCTCCTTTGAGTCATGTGACCTTGGGCATGTTACTGTCTGGCACACAGTAGGCACTAAATAAATAGTAGCTTCCCTTAGTATCATTGTGACTGAGGGTCGCTCACTTCCCCCGTTACCCCCAGTAAATCTGTTTTGGGTGATATGAAGCTCCAGCACTGATTTTGGATTTTATCTCTGGGTAGATCTGCAAGGCCCCCAGATCCATAAGTGGAATTCTTTAGAACTTAGTTTAAAAAAGGGCTGCTCACGGCAGATGTACCTATAACTTGTGCAGATTTAGAAAGGACCTGACCGTCTGGAGAGAGCATGTGCCTATTGTTCGTATGTTGGCTGCATCATTGCTAATGGCCCCCTCCCACTGATGACGCACAGTCTGGAAACACGGTCTCTTATAGAGAGCGCTGTCTGAGTGGCCCTGGAGTCAGAAGAGTCCGAGTTGGCCTCCGTTGGTCCTTGGCTCCATGTCAGCCAGGCTGCTGCCAACATGGCTGTCCTGTGCGCTGGCGACCAGGATGAGTCTGGGCAACAATGGCCTGGGGTTCTAAATCATCAGTAATGTTACTTGTTCCATCCCGAGTCAGGCCCTTAGGGAAATGACTTCACTTCTTCTAGTACTTAAAAATAAGTCTCTGAGTTTCTCTTAGTCTTCAATTGTAATTCCTATTATCTTGCCACATGATTGGGACATCATGATGAGTAACGCTTGCTCCAGATCAGGCTCCCAGATGAGGCCAGCGTGAGAAGATCTGCTGAGAATGTCTCTGAGCAGAGCCCTGAAGGGAGGAGGGGCTTCTTTAACACCTGGGGGAAGAATGGGTGCCTGGGGAACACAGGCTTTTCTCTTTAAAATCACAGTCTTACATGTTTCACCTGAGTGATCGTCACGAGGCCCATTCCCCATAAAAGGGCGAGAGGGAAGGGGTACTGACAGTGTTGGAGTGTCTGCTCCTGGGCAGGTGGTGGACCGGTCACTGTGCAGACACTGTGCAGTTGAGTCAAACCTTCCACTGCTAGCGCCCTGGTGACAGCCTGAAGCTTCCGCTCTGCCAGTCTGCCTTTCCTCAACTCAGGCAAATAAAGATGCGCAGCAAATAGTTTGTTATAATGTTTGTTATTATTAACATCCGTCAGGCCCACTAGAAAGAAATGTGTCATGATTCGGAAAATTAAAACAGCTAGGATATTCTTTAATTATGAGGTGTTGACTGATTTAAGTTTAGTAACTGTGAAAACATCAGTAGTAATGTAGGTGGTTTACCAAAAATTAAAAATAATACCCACTTCATACAAATTAAAGCCAGAGCAAAGTAACACTGTGTGAAAGAACATGCTGTACTTTGTGCAGTTAGTCTCTTCCCCCAATTGTGACTCATTTATAATAAATCTAATAATGTTTTAGATGCAAAAATGTGGTCCATTATTTTAGACTCCTACGGAGATGCTTTTGTACGAAGATTCTTTGGCATGGCCGCCGTCATCGGCGGATGACGCGTTAAGTCATCGGTTCTGAAACGTCCAGTGTCTGTGCTTTTGCTTTACCGAGGCCACCTCTGCGTGCTGCGAGCTGGACTGTTAGAGCCCCGGCTCAAGGGCGGCAGTCGTTACTAAGCCAGGCGCTAGAACGACCGATGACAGAGACGTGCGCTCCAGTCACACACCTCGGGTGCTCCCAGAAGGTGGCCCTTTTCTGACTCTAATGCAACTGCTTTGGCTTTGGCTGTTCAGTCTTCAATTTCAACTCCAGCCAGGGCTGGCCACTAGCCAAGAGGGCACCTTTTAAGAAGTAGAAAACATGCCCACGTGGGTAAACATAGCCCCAGAAGTACAAGGCTTTGTAAACCTACAGCATCTTTGCATGATTTACATCAGGAGATGAGACCCCAACCTGGGGCTCATACCTGGATTTTAGTCCTTTATTTGCCCTTGGTCAGGCTCCTTTGTGCAGTGAACAACTGTGCAACTCATGCATGGCAGCCCTGCTCTCCTAGAACCTGGACTGTTTTAATCACTGTCAGAGCAGTGTTCGAGGGATCTGCTAAATGTTCACGCGGACTTTCTGGTTATGTTTAGTTGGGAACCATACATAGTTTTGTCTTCTCTATAAAAGCAGCAAATCCCCAGAAGCTGGTCAGGGAGCACCAGCTGTTTACTGCCTGCAGAAGCTGCTGCTTATCTCCTTGAAACAACCTGCCTTTTAGAGATCATGTCTTAATTAACTCAGTGTTATCGAAACTGAAACTGTAGCAACATTGTAAAATCAAATTGTAAATGAAAGATTAAGGGGATGAGCTCTGCTGACCTGGGAAGCGAGCGCAGCCTCTCTCTCCGGAGTGGCGGCCGCTGGTCCAGGCCGGTCGGGGCGACCTGCGGAGAGTCAGAATGATCAAACCATGCATGGCTCCATCTGGAAGGGGTCTTGGATGGAGTTTTTATAATCCAGAGGCTGTCACATGTTTTCTATTTCGTGACAAAGAATTTATTCTTCTGATGTTTAATATATTCTGATATATTCTATTCTATCTTATTTATTTCATTTTTAAAATTGATGATTAAAAATCATCCAATTGATTTCATAACCCACTAGAGGTTCACAACATGAGGACTGAAAAGCAGTGACCTAGTCCAATTCCTAAATTTTAAAGTGAAGGATTGAGGGCCAAGATGTGAAGTGATTTGTCCCAGGAGGATCACCGGTGGCAGAGCTTGTTCTTAAATTCAGGTCCGCTGACTCCCGGCGGCTCTGTGCTGCGGTCTGGTCTGCTGAAGCTGTCCCTGCGGGCCGCTCCAAGAAGCAGGGTGTCCTTCCTTCCGGTGTAACATGGGCTGAGCACATCCCTGACGTGCCCTGGGGAGATAGGCGCTTTCTCTTACGTCGCATGGGTAAGAACCGCTGGTGCTCGGTGGGCAGCTCTGTGCTCCCAGGCCGTGGCCCCACGGGGGCAGGATTCTAACCGCCCGGTCTTGCCGTGGCTCCTTAAGACGGTGTGCCCGTTGCCACAGCACCCTGTCTCCCTTCCGCCCCCTTCCCCCGCGTTGCCCCAGCTAGTTCCGTGTGGACTCCCCTGCCCTTGAGCTGCTCCTTCTGAGCCCTGGCCTGAAAGTGCAAATAGAGTGGCAGTCTCCTGGAGACTGTAGCTCTGATTTAAAAGAAAATATTTGGGACACCATGACAGGCATTTCTTAACTTCTTTTCCTATGTTTGCGTATATTTAATGTACTGAAAGAAGTTTTCCAAACGAAAGCCTCCTGTTTGATAACCACACCCATTTGCCTCATCTCTATCCGTCTTTGAAGCAATCTAAGGACCAAAATAGTTTATTTACAGTATTGATCTGCGTTGTGGATAAAACAGGCACTCAGTCTCCTTTTCCCTGCCCGGATGGCTTGGGAAGCTGGCTGGCTGGCACTCACAGTGACGCCACAGACAGGCATGGAGCCAAGTGATGGGGAATGAGTTCGTCCCAACAGCATGCAAGTTTCCTTCCTATTTGAAGCCCGCTTTCAGTCTCCCTCACTGGCACATGCTTCTGTGACAATTTAACTACAATGTATAGAATTGGGGCGTGGGAGGGGCAGGCCATCTCTCTGGAGTTCTTCGCATTCCATTGCCTCCTTTCCTGTGGCCCCGGGCACATGGGCACAGACTTCCTTGAATGGCTGCATTCACAGATGCACAACTTTCTACACACAGTCAGCTGTTCTTGACCATTGCTGCCTTGCAATAGCTTTGTTCTCTTTTTGCTGAGGGAATCCCCTCCTTTCTTTTCTCTGAAAGCTCACAGCTGATCCCCCGCCCCTCACATACATAGACAGACGCTGAGCTGTGTTTAGCTATGTGAGGTGGGCTATCAGCTGCGATTTAATGAAGAGTATCACTGTCAGATTTTACAAAATGAAGTTTCATCAGATGGGGAAGGAAGACGTCTGCATAGAAACTACAGAGGAAATTTGACAGCTTTTTCAATCCAGTTATCAAAGCATTTGCAGTTCAAAGCGGGTGAAGCAATAATGTAATTTTAACACTGAATGTTCATTTGTATCTGAGTGTTTCAATAAATAAAATGGTGGGGGGAAATGAGTGCAGACCTGTTGTCTCCGATCCACTAAATTTAATATCCAGAGTATTGACTGACAGCTTTTTATCACCATAATTAGTATGGATTGTTCCTGAGGCCATTGATCAATCTTCCCTACCTCTCTGGACTTGAGTTGCTGTTTTTTCCTCTCTTGCCCTCCCCACTTTTTATTTTAATATTGATCTTGCCAGTTGCATTCCACCATAGCGAGGCTGCTCACTTAGACAAAAGAAACCTCAGAGGGAGGAGAGATGGCCGCTGTTCCTAAGTTGTATTCCACCTTTGACATCAGTCTGCCTCATCCACCTGATCTTGTGGACTGACCTTCCGCGCCCCTTATGTAACCATGCACACTACCTCCCCCACTGGGTGCAGCTACATGAAGACCAGCCACAGAGACACTTGTTGATGAATATCCCTTCTTTAATATTTCCAAGCTAAATAAAGGATTTTGGATAGACTGATGAACTCAGCCATGTGAGTGTGTGTGTCCATGCATGTAATCTGTTCCACATAATGTGGGCCAGAAACCCAAGACCTTCTTATTTCTTACCAAGTTTCTTCCAGTTTGCTGCCCTAATTCTTTTATTTCATTCCCTTTTCCTTACCTCTTTCTGTCTCTCTGCCTCACATTCACCAGTGATGGAGTCGTGTTTCTCACTAGCGCTTCCCTTAACTATTGTCAAGATAGTGACTGTCTCATCTCCTGCCTCCTATCGTTTCTTGGCTAACGTCAACCTTCCATCCTCAAACCCTCCACACAGAGGACAGTGGGTTTGGGTTCATGTCAATACACACTTTTATCATGTTTCATGTGCAGGCTCCTGGCCAGAGCTCATATAGCTTTCTGTCACCTGATCCTTCCCTCCCTCAAAGCCCCACTTCTCACCACTCTCCACGGGTCCTCCACACTCGAGACTGAACTGCCTGTCTCGCATCTTCAAGTCTTTGCTCACATTGTTAATTTTGTCTGTAATAGTTTTTCCATCCTTTTTCCCTTTGACTACTCTTTCTCATCACTCAGGAATTAGCTCAGATGGCATCTTTTAGGAAACATTCTTTTAGCTGTCAGAGTACCTAAATATGTCTTCCTTCTGTGCTCTGAGGTTTTTGTGGAATATGCATACATTTTCTTCCTGTGTGTCTTTATCTCACAGTAGAAAGTAAACCTCTTGTGGACAGGGACTGTGTATTTTTCTTCGTTCTAGCCTCCATGCGAGGAACCACACCTTGCATCTAGATTGTATTTTTTAAATACTGGAAATAAGTACCCCTAAGAAGAGAATCAGCAGACCCCAAGAGCTGGGGATCCCCTGTGTCCAGTAGGATATGTTCATAGTGCCTGTAACATGCTGTAACATGCTGTGCTGGAGAGCAGTGTATGAACAAGAGCTAGATAGAGTCTCACTTATGCTCAGAGTGGGGAGGAGAGATGGGGAAATACCCCTTCTGCAGGTAAGGAGACAGCAAAGTATCTTTCTCGTACCGTAAAGAACCAAGGCATTGCAGATTGGTTGGGTTGTACAGTATGAAAGCTTATCAGCCTGCACATTAAAATGATGTTTTCTCATTGGTCTTCCTAATGGAGTTTCTCTCTGTCCCACTTTGTGGTAGAGATCACGGATCAGCATCACTTTTCTGAAGGACATTTCATAAGGGGAGTAAATGTCACGCATTTCTAAAGATGCCCAGATGAGCCCTTATGGACTAGCAGGGTTTCCACACTGTCTGGAAGACGGCTCCTACTTCCTAGTCTTCCTGGCTGTCTGGAGCCTGTCTCCCCCACATCCCTGGCACAGCAGCCCACCCCCACAGTTACAGGTGCTGCACACATCTTACGCCTCATGTTGAGGCATTAAACTAAGTGCAATGCTCCTTCCTAACTGAGCATAACAGAGCCAAATTGGACTGTAAAGGCCACGGTTCCTGAGGGCCCCAGAGAGCCTGTGGCCTCTACAATGCAAATTGGCCCCATAGAAAAGCAAAACAGCGCCAGGGCTGGCCCTCATTTCATCCCCATCATGCCTATTGTGGAACATCAGCCACAGATGTTTCTGGAGGTGACCCCCAGATGCACGCAGGCACAGGCAGCGCCTCCTCCTCAGCTGCCTCTATCCAGGCTTCTATCAGACAGATTTGACAGACTGATACCAATTGGCACATCTTCCCTGCCAGATTGGAATCAGGCCCTTCTATCATCTTTGGGTCCATTGTGGCTTCAAGGAAAACGTACAGAAGGAATGTGATTCCTAGCTACGCAGCCAATTTTCCCTTTGCTACAGTGCTGGCATTTCTAATCTCAGGCATTTCACTGCTGCAGAGCACATAGCTACAAATACAGTCTCCAGCTCAGGAACTTTGATATTTGCAGGCACTGGAAAATGCCTTTTTGTGTTCATACAGTTGGTCTGCTAAATTTCTTTTAAAGAAAAGTATTAAATGAGCTTCAGATGTATTGTTACCTTCTTCCTAATTCTGTTATATGTGCTGAGGGAGTGACAAAAATCAAGGAAGACGCGTACTATCTTTCTTTACCTGAGATTTCTGCGGCTTCTGCACATGTGTCCTTTAGGCCGGAAGGCATGTCGGTACTCCTAGTTTGCCTTTTGGGACCATGTCCTGACTGCACCACTAACCAGCTGTGAATTTAGGCAAGACACTTACTTTTTCTGAGGTTTCATTTGCTCGCCCCTAAAGTTCTTTCCAGGTTGGTGTGAGGGTTAAACGAGGGAACATGTAGGAAGCAGCCTAGCACAGAGCCTGATATACAGCAGGAGGTCAATCAATGTCATTTCCCATCCCTTCCCAGGCCATTGGGTGTCCCTTCACATGGCTTTCCCATGGGCACATCCTTATTCCACAGCACCTTTGAACTTAAAATAGTTTACTAATAATAAATCCCATTTTGTGCTGTGCATATAATGCACACATACATGTATATGTATGTTATTTATGAATGTGTGTGAGGATATGCACCAAACTATTTATAGTAGACGTTTCTGAGTGAGGAGATCATGAAGCACGGTTCCTTCCTTCCCTCCTTCCTTCCTTTTTCCTTTCTGCCTTCCCTCTGCTCTTCCCTCTCTCCCTTCCTTCCTCCCTACGTCTCTCCTTTCCTTCCTCCTTGCTCCCTTCTTTCCTTCCATCCTTCCTCCTTCCTTCTCTCCATTCCTTATTTCCTTCCTTTATCTTTCTCACTCTTGTTCTTCTTTCTTCGTCTTTCCTTCCTTCTTCTGCATCTGTTTTTTCCTATAATGAACATTTTATAAAATAGTAAAAGATAGAAAAATATTTTGAAGGGTTCACCTGAGGCTCTACCAGAGCACAGATGCAGGAACATGATTTGGGAGCAGAGCTAAAGATGTAATCCAGTTTCTGGAAGCTGTGCCCCATTTAGTGAGGATGAATGGCAACTTGGAGCATAGAAAACTCCCAAGGGAGTGGGATGCTGTAAGTTCAGAATAAATAAATGTGTCTGCTTATTAATTTAATATGTACTGTTAGACCAGGAATCCATTTGTATTCAAGCAGAAACGAGAGCTATTAAAAGACATCTCAGGAGAGAAACATGAGAAATCAAAAGAAAAGAGAAAGGAACGGAGTAACAACGGGGGCATTAGGGGTGGGGAGGGAAGGAAGAGGCAGGAGAAAGGACCAGGTAGAAGACCTTATGAAGAAAGAAGAGTGGAAAGACAACACAACAGAAAGAGACAAGGCCAAGGGACCCAGCAGAGAGGATTATCCTAGTTCCGGGGTCAGGATAGAACTCAGGGACCTGCAGCAGCCTGACACGTGGCGAACTGTCCTTAGTTATCGTGAGTTGACTCCTTCAGCCCCCAGGCTGGGGATTTCAGGCGGTTTCCTCTGGTGGGCTGGCTGGCATTGCAGGTTTCTGTCCTCATACAGCCATGATGGGCTGGCCACCGAGTGCTGAGCTGACTGCTTCATGTTGCGGGACACTGGCTTTGGGCCCACCTCCACCAGACCTATCTTTTTCTCCTTAACCTGAAGATTTTTTGCGACCTAGGAAGAGGGAGTGTTCTGGGTGGCTCCTGTGCATGCTATGAGAGGAGGTAGGATAGAGTGCCTTGAACCTGGCTACGCTGACCTGCAAAGTCCTTGCTGTAAACCCAGTCCCTCCTCGGCACGGGAATCTAGAAGTGGAGTCCCTTGGACGGGGGTCTGGCAGCACATGCTCCATGGCTAACAGGGCGGATGTTGGTCTGTAATAAGTCAGTGAAATAGTGAGTTTCAATTACTTACATGTTCCCTGAAGATGGAACAATTGCCATTATCCTACATAATATTGCTTGACCTACATTTTTACTTGAAAGCCTTCAGCTAATAATTAGTTTGAATGTTGAGTTATAAATAAACACATTCATGTTGCAGAAATGAAAGGGGATAGGGCAGTGACACCCCACACTCCTCCCTCTCTTCCTGCCCTCTTTCCTTTGCCTTTTGTTTGATATTTCAACTTAGCTTTTCCAAGGTGATAGTCACTGGGGAGTTCTTGTAAAGAGGAGCCCCTTCGGAAGTAATGAGGCAACTGGGCTTTATTCGGGAAAGCGGCAGGATCATGAGTGCCGGCGAGATTTGAGCCATCTGGATAAAAAGGGTCAAACTATCCGCTGGCAGCAATTAAGCAGCTCCGTGTGGAGAAGTCACATGACCATGCCAAAGGCGCTGCCAAGAACAGGAGATTAGCAAACAAAAGTACCCACCAGAAGGTGTCCAGGTTGGCTACTGCTCTGGCCACTTGGCATTTGCGCAGCTTCCTTTCTCTCCGGTGTCCCATCTGTCTGTGCCCACAGCCCACCTCTAAGCTGTCTGCAGAGATTTTAAACAAACTCAAACAGAGCTGAGTTTAAAATGTTGCAAGTCCAGAGCCAAGTGGATCATGATGATGAATCTTAGACATTTACAGCATCTCTTCTCAAATGGGTTTGTGTTGCCTCCGATGTTTTGGTTGCTCTTCGTTGCTTCATTGTGGTAAGTGGAAAGGTGTGGTGTAGGTGAGAGTGATGATTAATTCTCTGATGGTGAGTGTGATAGCTTATCCATAGATGTTTACAATGAGGTTAGGGAACATGTGCCTCGATTATTTTAGCTCTTTGTGAAGCCTTGAGAATAAACTGAGTCACTTTCTGAGTTCTGGAAATCTTTGATAAAAAAGTCCATAAAAGGCATGCAAAACTCCCAAATGTATACACTTACTCATTCAACAAATATTTATTTGCCAGGTACTGTATCAGTCTCTGTGGCTAGAATAGGGCCCCGTTCTCACCCATGTTACCTCTTGGTAAAAAGAAGGATGAACAGGCATTGTGACTGTAGACTACCCCCTACCTAGAGTCCTCTTTTGGATTTCTAGTTGAAGTCAATGACACAATAACTTTTCCCAATGATTTATAACACCCTAAGCCTTTCTTGTCCTCTGTGCGTGCCAGTGTGGAATGGCAGTTCAAATAAAAGAGGCATGCTTTCCCCGAGTTAAAGACGACTTGCTATGCAGCAGTCTATGATACAGTGTCATTGTTCCTCATTTTCTTAGTTTCCGTGACATAGCTCTCCCCGAGTTGTCTTTGTCCCACTTCAATAGACACTGCTTGGTCCCCTACACCATCTTGAATATTGGTGTGCTGAAGAACCTTGTGTCCTCTCCTGTACCCTGTCTGCACATAGACTCTCAAGATTTCTTTAATAAATTTATATTTTTGCCTCAACCTCTCCAGTAAGCTCCAGACTTACAGGAGTGAAAATCTGATGGACAGTCCATGCAAACATATAACGATATGGTAATCATTACTATGATAATACTTACTATGGATTCAAGGGGTGATTCTACCAGGCCGTTGTATGTAAATATCTAAAAGAGAATGATTGATTTTTCTCTCAAACCCTGATAATCAAGCCCACTCCTTCTCCATAAAGAATGCTACCTTCCACCCTGTTGCTAAGACCAGAAATGTAGGAGTCAAACTTTATTCCTCTTTCATTTTTCCTCCCAGCTCTGCTATCTCCGCTGTTTCCAATCCATCTCCAGGTTTCCTTGAGTGTACTTCCAAAATATATCCCTAATCCATACTTTGTTCTTTATGTCCACAGCCTCTAGTTAAAGCTGCTCTCATCAAAAATGACAGTAACTACGTGAGCTTCCTAACTGGCCTCCTTCTACCTCGAGATTCCCTTTATGCTCTGTTCTCCAGAAAGAAGTCAAAGGCATCATTTTAAAACATAAATCAGATCATATGGCTTCTCTGCTTAGAACCCTTCAGACCAAACTCTTCGCACTTAAAATCCAATCTCCTTACAAAGGTGTCAAAACCGACAAGATCTGGCCCCTGCCTTTGAAGGTTTACAGTGTTCGCCTGGGCCCACTTGGCGTGGCCACTCTGGTCTTCTCTCTGCTCCTGGACCACACCAAATTCTCTCCTTTCTCAGCACATTTGCACTGCATCTCCTGTCCCTTAGATTTGCACTTGGCTGGTTCCTGCTTGCTATTTAGATTTCAGGACAAACGTTACCTCCTTGAAATGGACTTCTCTGAAGACGTCTCCACCCCTCTTCCCAGCTCTCTCGTTATTCTCTAGTCCATTGCCCTGGGCATGGTCTTCAGAACACTTGTTGCTGTTTGAAATAAATTCAAACCTTGTTTTAGTGTCTCTTTCCTCCAACCAGTGGGAGAGGAGGAGTCTTGTCTTTTGCGTGCCATAGCCCAGTGCCAGGAACCGCGCTGGCTGAAACTTGATGCTTGACAAGTATTTGCTCGCTAAGTGAATGAATGATTGAATAAATGAATAATGAACCTCTCTCTCCATAATTTTGGTTTTCCTAGTACTGGCAAACTTAAAAATGGAGAAATAATATGCTCTTCGAAGTTTCTGCATGCCTTATCTTTATCAAGGCAGTTACCTCTCTGGAGAGCTGACTTGTCAGCCCATGGCTGAAGTGTGATCAAGTGGACTGTAGGCGTGCACTCAGTGTATTCCTTATATCGTGTATGCTCGTGGTGTGGGGTTTAATGCCTTTTCCATTTTTGGTTAAATGGCTTCACTGAAAATGTTTTTAATCATGTTCATGTTTAGTTGAAACTTTGTGGCAAGAAGTAATTTAAGGAAATATGGATTTTTTTTTAAATTTGAAAATTACATTAAAACGTTATTTCTGGGTTTATTTTAAAGATTTAAATGAGTAAACATAGGGTTGTTTCTTGAATTTCTGTATTCATGTAGAATATATTCACATGCTCTTTTCCTGAAGAGGAAAACTAGGATGTTGAATTCTCATTTTGTGTTATAAAAGAAGTGAAAATATGGCAGGAAGGTATATATGTATGTAGATGCATATATATGCATTTGTTATTTATTTGAATGTTTTGATCTCTTGACTTTTTTTCTCCTTTCTCTTTGTGTTGGAAAATTTGGGGTAAGAAAACTTCAAACCTAAAATTCTTTCGAGCAGGGTAAGTTGAACAGAAGGAACATATTATCCCGAGCTGCTTTTGGTAAGCTTAAACACAGCTTTGATACAGCCTAGAGAGTTAAACCCAAGGGCAAACACCAGGAACCCATATCTAGTTCTTAATGCTGCTGTCCTCTGCAGTCCTAAACAAGCCACTGCCCCTCAGGGCCATGGTCTCCTAGGTGTAAAATGTGAATTGTTTTTGGAATATCAGTGAGAGTTTAATGAACTGGCCTTTTAAAAAGATACGTAGATGCCTCAACATCAAAGTCAGCTAAAGGAAATACACACTAGGCTTCAGATGTGCTCTACTGAATGACTTTCTTGTCTAAATTCTTCAAGAGGTAAGATGGAAAACATTTTTTCCCAGCCAGTCGACACCAGCTGGGATTGGAGTCTGTCTCCATAATCACGATTATTAATACAAATTCTTTAGCGCAATTTTGCATTTGTTGGTGAGGTTGTCAGTGATTCATGCTTGAGGCAGAAGACGTTAGTTTGATTCTAACATAGGCATTTTGGCAGAGGAAGAGGGAAACTTTACTTTTTTCAACAGAGGATAGAAATGACTCAGATTGCAAGTAGCTGCTCTACCATACAACAAAAGGTCACTCCTTGCCTCTCATTTTTTCCTTCCTCAATTGTCTGGAATGAGGGCCAAGCTATTCTTCCCCCTCCCTTCTTTCTCGTCTCGCAATGCATGGCTTTCTTTATGTAGTGCATTCTAGTCTGTGTGTCACCCAGGCTGAGACAGTGCTATGCAGATGGATGCATTTTAAACAGACCGCAATTGAAGCAGACTTGCATCATTTAGCCTATCCACTGAATCCGCATTGAATGGTAAATCAAAGAAACCAGTGTCCCCTAACATTTAGCCTAGTTAAATGTCTTGAAAAACAAGTTGCGTAGAAGGGTGCGGCTAACCTATTGGGTGGAAGAAATACAAAAGAAGAAAGGAAATGAAAAAGACAAAAGATATTTTCAGAAACCATTCACTTAGTAAATAATGGGACTTCTTAGAAAATCCCCTGAGTTTCTCTATCAATTGATAGAAAATGGTGTTTCAGTCTTGATATGGTGCATGGCTGGCTGAGTCAACAGCAAGCCCACTGAGAGAGCATGTGGCTGTAAGTACCACGTGGACACAACTGCACCCAGCCCACGGTGAATCCTCCCATTAGAGAAGATGCCCTGCTGTCTAATCCTAACTTCCCCAGGTTCCTGGGGGGTGAGGTTTGGACTGGAATGCCTGTGTTGGTCTAATAAACATCTACTGGTACTGGGAACCATGTTCCCTTCCACACAACACACCGTGTTCCATGATGGCGGTCTCCCAGTTTAGGAAAAGTCACCACTATCAACCACATCCCCGGGCTTCTGTTCAGGTTAGCTTTGACTGAAGCGATAGCAACTCTATGTTCCTATTTTAAGATTGCAGGGATAATCCTCCTTGGTCACAGTTGGTGAAACAGCCAGAGGAGGTCTTGTTACCTCCAGAAAAGACCTGGAAGCACTTGAATTCCTGCTGGGCCTACCGGACCATCTTTTATGTTTTTAGACAGAAGGAAAGCTTATTCTGGTAGAGATCTTGAGAGCTATTCCTCCCGGTCACCCTCTCCTAGTCGTTCTTTATATTGTATCAACATGCCCATCCCTCAGAGTATGTTCTTTTCGTACACATTATGCAGTTTTCCTGGTGGCTTTGATTAAGGATAACAGTGGCTCCCTCCTTGCTGTGTTCTCTGGATGCTTCCCATGCAGACCTCACTGAAACACTTCACCTGGGTGGTTGGTAAGATAGTCAACCACTGACTTGCTTTTTAAATAACTTTGGAATCATCACCACGGTTGTAATAACTGCCTCTGTGATTTGCATTTAAATAGTGTTTTCATCCACAGATCACAAAGAGGAAAGCTATCTTAACTCAACGTCATGACCTGAATTCTCTTCTTCTCAAAGCCAGCCCATGTGCACCAAGTACAAATTTTTCCTCCGTGTTTCATTCAGATCTGTGTACTCTACCGATCAAAACAAGTGTTTGCTTGCATTAGGATGGAAGTGCCCAAACAGCTCAGACGTGCACTGGGTTCCCTGCCTTGCTTGTGCCTCATCTGCCCGGATCCTAGTGAGCTGTGACTGCAGCACCTCCATCCCGGGCTGGGGTGTGAGAGGCAGGAGTCAGGGCTTGGCTTTGTCAACTCCCAGATGGTGTGCTGAGCACCAGGCGGTTACAAACATTATCTCTTGAGTTGTCAGTGGAGCCAGTTTGATCTGGAAGTGATCGAGAGGTAGTAAATATGGAGCCCCCAAAGTCACTTTAGTGTCCCTCTCCAGAGTGCAGTTGCACTTTGAAGGGACTCTCCCTGCAGTCCTTTGGGTTCATTGACTTTTCAGTTCCTGGGGAAGGCTGAAGAGACAAAGAGCTGGCAGAGCTCGGGGACAGCAAAGGAATCTGAAGTGAACATCAGGCAGAAGACTTCAGCCCGATTTATGACAGTTCCCTCCTGATCACCCAGTTTACCCACTGCTGGAGCCTTTCTCACTGGCCTCAAGTCTTTTTGTTCCTTTTCATGTCATTCTTCCTCATCTTTTGGCAGGAATTTTTTTTCATACTGTACACTTGAACTTATTTCATCATCAACACATTTTTCTCTGTCCCATGGATTCTTTAGAAGGCATCTTTTGAAGATATGTTTCTATTCAGACACAAGCTTTTGTTTAAAAAAATAAAAGAGGTGTAAATATGGAATGTTATTGAAAAGGTCTTATCTTGCTTTAGACATGACATCTAAAAATGTGTTTAAAATAAAGAGCAAGTGTTGTACAAGGCATGTGTCAAGGCAGTTGGCTTCCTGTAGTGAGAGCTGGGTCTGCTTTAAACACATTTCTGCCCCTGCACAAGCTTTTTATGTGTTAGGTCCCTGCGACCCCAATTCCTCTTTAGTTTGCGCCCCTTCCTGATCCACCACTAGAGGGACATGCAGGGCCCTTGGTGTGCTGCCTTGTTCAGTTACCATAAGGAGAGCACTCTCGATGAGGTAGAAGTATTTTCCCCAAAATACTGATATTGCCCTTATAAGAAGCATAGCCTTCCTCACCCGAGGGATGCTGCCCTCTTTCCTTCACTACCCCGCTTCCCACACTCTGCATTGCCCTTTTGCTTTGCATTTGAATGTAACGAATTCATAATTCTGTAGGGCAGAGAAGAGTATGGGCAATTAAAGTTTGCTCTTTAAGCCCTAAACTACAATAGATAATTGCAGGGGAAGGCTCTTGGAGGTCCTCTAGTTTAGCCTCTTTAAGATGAGGAAACCTAAGTCCAGAAAAGTGCGCTGACTTGCTCAAGGTCACACAATAATTGCTGGCAGCCCCTGATTGAAACTGCTCACTAGGACATCCTGAATGTCTTTTAGCCCAGAGCTCACCTCACAAGGTGCACGGTGGTCTGATCTCACGTGTGTCAACTCCGGTGCCTGTAAGCTTGAGTTGCATTGCCCTGTAGTTAAAAGTAAGAGTGGGCGTATCCCTATACAAACTCCAGGAAGGTGTTTCTGAAGGAGTAGGCAGACTCGTCTTGTAGGGGGAGGGACAGCCGTTCATCTGGCCTCGGTGACATTCCACCACTGTCGGTAACCGGGCCATGCAGGCAGCCTCGGAAACCAGCTCTGGGCCCAAGATCTGTTGCAGGCACCGTGACTTAGTGTTGCCTGACCACTTGCCCTTGTTGTTTTAATGTTTACTTAATTTACAAAACGATGATGTTGCATTCCTCTCCCTTCATTGATTAGCACTCAAACCTCCAAGGAGCCAGGAAATGCAGATCATTCCACATGCTGCACAGCAGAGGTAGTTGAGCTCAGCTCCTCACCGCCTCGAATCTGGAAAGGTCCTCTGTCTACCGCTGCTCAAGCAGATAAGCAAAGCAACCTCTGATGCCTGTACACATGCTGACCCTCCTCCTGCTATGTGCTTTCCCCCATTCATCCTTTGGTTCGCTGCTATAGTGTCTTCCAAATTCAGCTCAGGTGTGGTCTCCTCTGCTACTCTCTGAGCATTTTTCCTCCCTCCTCAGTTTGGATTTGGTGTCTGTACCAGCCAGAAACCACTCTTCGTATATCAATAAACACACCTGGTTACACTGGTGTTGGAGGTGATAGAAGAACTGAGAAGCCAACAAGGGGATGACAAGACAACCAAGAGATTAAACAACAGCTGGTTATACTATCCTCCTCCCCATCCTCAGCCATCTCCAGGGCTGGAGGGCCGAAGGGTGACGCACTGGTTTGAGCTCAGTGGCCAGGCCCAGCCAGGAGGGGCTGCACAGTGCAGGGAGGGCTGGAGCCCCTGGGGAGACAAGCCACTGCCTAGATCTGCCTAAACAGAAGGGGAGGGAACCTTCTCCCCCTCCTGCCCTTCCACTGACCCAGCCAACGCTGCAGCCAGAGGACCAGGAAGCCTGGGAAATGTAGAAATGCGGTTCTCTGGATATAGGGTAGAGCAGAGGAGATCAGGAAATGAGCCAGAGAACAGATGCATGGACGGCGCCCCTTCGCTGGACTCACAGCGTCCTGCACCTACTGCCCTCGCAGCAGTCACCACATTGTATCCTCGTTGTCGGTGGGATAACTTCAAGGCAGGGATTGTTTCCTATACCATGAGCGCCCAGCACAGTGCCTGGCACAGAGAGGTACTGAACAAATGCATGCCCAGGTCTGGGAGACTATGGTATGCCCTGGAAATGCACGTAATTGTTATGAAGATCAAGCCAAAATTATGAACTCGGCTAGGAGGACTGAGGAATAGGGCTTTCTTCACCACATGTGACAGACAGATGGCTCGGCCCTTTTCCCTGATGCCACCCGCGTTTGTAGACTTCAAGATGAAAATATAACGCAGTTAATTAAAATACTGTGGATGAATGAACTGTAGATTTAGGGAAGAAAGAGAAGTGCTGTGCTGAGCCCAGTTACAGGACAGTGAAAGAGACTTGCAGAGGACAGAGCAGAGCTCTTGGGGATGCGTCCTCCGGGGGTGAGGCTGTCTGTCTTCTGGCATGGACTGATCAAGGCAAAGGCTCCCCAGCCCTGACCAGTCACAGAAGTCCAAGGCTCCTGAGTGACTCATGTTCATTTCAAATTCTGCATTAGAAAATTCTATTAGAAATCGAGTGTTCTTTTAAAATTGCCTCTTTTTTTCCAATTTTTGAGGAAGATTAGCCCTGAGCTAACTGCTGTCAATCCTCCTCTTTTTGCTGAGGAAGCGTGGCCCTGAGCTAACATCCATGCTCATCTTCCTCTACTTTATACGTGGGACGCCTACCACAGCATGGCGTGCCAAGCAGTGCCATGTCCGCACCCGGGATCCGAACCGGGGAACCCTGGGTCGCCAAGAAGCGGAACGTGTGAACTTAACTACTGTGCCACCGGGCTGGCCCCTAAAATTGTCATTTCTTTGTATGGGAACTCTGATCTACCAGTCTAGTAACACCCTCTAGCAACACAAATGGTATTCAGTCTTGCTACGTGAAAACAGAAGGCATATTTGCCAAGCTGTCTGTGAGGGAAGGGAGCATCGTTTTTGTTCTGTCTGTTGTTGAGACTGGAAAGGTTAGAAAGGTATGTCAGGCTCCAGACTGGGGATGCTGAGTGTGGACCCCTTTCCCTGGTCTTTGTGCCTCCTGTCTGTCTTATTGGCTGTGTCACATATGAGCCTTTGGCTTTTTCAAGCTTCTACTGGTGGAAAAACTGACAAATCATTACTCTCAAAAGTGGAGGGCTGTGATTTGCAAAGCAAGGGGCTTTGAAATACCCTGATACCTAAAGCATTACCATCCTTAGTGTAACTAATACTGAAGAAATAGTGCTATGAGGCCCTTTGATTCCTCCCAGGAAGAAAATCCCAAAGGCAGTAGGCTCTAATCTGCTTGGCTGACATGATGCAATAATAACCAAATAGCAGAACAGCACCGCTGTCCACAGCTCCCAGCCTCCTTACACTCCTTTGTTTTTGTTCATTGCACTTATCATCTGATGTATATGCTTATTTTGTTTTTGTTTGTGTCAGCTCCGTGAAAACAGGGCCTTTGTCATTTCTTTTTTAATTCACTGCTCTATTCCTGACTCAGAACAGGCACGTGGTGGGGCCTCGATAAGTATGCATTGTGGAGGATAATACGTATTCTAGACACCTGTGCTACTTCAGGGCAAAGCTTAGCCAATAGTTATAGGCGTCTGTCTAGTTCCTTGCCCCTCCCCACACCCCCAAGTACCTAATTCAAAACAGAAGAAGATCTTCATCTGCTTTGGACCCAACCGTGCTGGACTATCTTGAATTAAATCAACCTTGTCACTCCATCTGCCCGCCCCTGTGTCAGTGTAGATTAATTACTACATAATATAAAACACATTTGTGTAGCATCTTCACAATAGTCTCAGGGTCCGTTGCAGTCTTACAATCTAAATTGTAGCTTCAAACATGAATTTCTTTAGTTTAAATGCATAAGCTAAGCAGGCAATCTTTTTTTTTTTTTAACCTCCCGATTCTAAAACTAAAAGACCAGCTGATTTCAAAGTCCCTGAGTATTATTAATTACCAGTGGCTCAAATCAATGCACAGGTTTTGTCTAGAAAGCTATTTCCTCCTTAGGTGAATGGCTGGGAATACAATATGTAGTAATCAACAATTTGAGATTGTTGTAGACTGAGAGTGTAGATTGAAGCTGAGAAAAGGCTGCCGCTTGGCTTGGCCCCTCCCCTGCCCTGTGCAGATGGCAGAGAATGAATCTTGACTTTGCAAGGAAGACAAAGCAAAGTGGAGGTGTTTGCCTCGCAGTCACAAGGCAAAAATGGCAGAGAAAAGATAGAAACCCCAGAACATGGGCTTCCTCTCCGAGCACAGCTACTTGCAGTTTGGGCAAGCTGATCCACTCTTCTCTCACCCTGGGAAACATGCCCTCCTCAGGAGCGGCAGGGTGGGGGCTGGAAACAGATGAGAGTCCACCAACGAAAGGAATGATGAAGTGGCCCTTTAAATATAAATCTCTGGAGCCCCAAACCCGGTGGATGTTCCCTTAAGTATTCAAATGAGATTGCAGCATCAGATTGGTATGCATTAGGCTGGTTTCAATGAAAATTAACATGTAATTGCTTCAAATGAAGTAAGTGAGGAGGTAATCTGTTCTTAAATTGGATTCCCAGGATTTTGTGGTACCATAATGCAGCTGTGAAATGAAATATATTTTAAGGATGATGTCCTCAAGGGGGTGAAGGGGCTAGGAGGGGGAGAGGAGTAGATAGAGAATATAGTCAAAGCTCCTCTCTGCCCACCCCCCTCTGCCCCCCGGCCTGCATCCTTCTTTCTCAGTCTCATTCTCCAACTGCCAATGGATGAAAAGATATTTTCCCACCCATGGGTGGTTCCCATTTTCTGCTCCTAAACAGATGCAGTCTCCCCACTAGGCATCAGCTGGTCCTCTTCACCTTCTTACAGTGGCTGGAGCTGATTCCCAGAGGTACTGAACGCTCCTAGTTGCCGTAGCTCTGTGGTCCCTCAAAGCTGGATTTATGGGCAGAAGATGCTCATTCGGCATATGGCCTCTATTGAGGCCATCCGCTACTGCCCGAGTTGGTCATATTGTCCAAAGCACATTGTGCAGTGGTATCAATCATTGCTCCTTGTACTCCTGCTATCTGAATGTGGGGACATGCATGCTTGACCTCATGACTGACACTTCTGATATCAAAGACTTGAGTTTGGAACTGCAGTAGCAACAGCAGCCAAATTCATTACCGCTACTGTCTTCCAAAGCCTAGGTCCAGCCAGCACCCTTCCCCCCCGACACACACACTGCCCAGCAGCCATGATATGGTCTGTGAAGTCTGAAAATGAGCCTGGGAATAATTAACCTTCTTACTCTTCCATCAAGATGGGAAGCGGCTGGGTGAGGAGTCAGTGCAGGTTAATACATTAAATTGTTTGCCTTTGCCATCCTAGGCTGAAATGGGATTTTCCCTCACAAATGACATGAGCTGGCAGTGCTCTGGTCTTGTGGCACCACTCCTCTCTACGAAAGAGCCATCTCTGATGGACTCTTGGGACCTTCTGCACCAAGGCCACCTAAGGGTAAAGCTGTTCAATGAAATGAATCACCTGGCCAAGCTGGGGTGGAGGTTCACATGGCAGCACTCCTGCGGGTCTGGACCAAGTCCCTGTCAAGGGGCTGGCATCGCACTGGCATGGCTGACTGTGCCTTAGCACATGAGGAGATAGGGATTTATAGTACGCTGTATAAAAAACGTGTGTTTCAATAAAAGAGCCCCCATCAGAGCTATCGAGCAGGGAAATGAATAGGAAATGGAGAAGAATGTGATTCTGTGCGTCACTCCTGCACCTCTGCACCCTGCCCAGCCTGAGCCCTGCCTGCCTTTCCCCATCGCAGCTTGGTTTTATAGCTTGGCTGGTGATGTTTGTAATTCCCGTCTTTGGTTCTCCCTCTGTTGATGTTGCTATTTTCTTTCTGCACATGTTGAACAGCTCTGGCTTTAAAACTGATCAGAGCTAATGGCTTCTTCCAATGTACATGTTGTATTTCTGGAAATGTCTCAGTATATGTGCTCAAGAAGATCTTCAAAAGAATGCCAGAATGTTTCCCTTCTCCCCAGGGGTTGGTGGACTAATGAATTCAAAGAAGATAAAAGTGAGGAGAACGGAGTGAGGGCAGGTGACAATACTTGGCTTACCCTGCTGAGCTTAGGTCTCCCGAGAAACGGTGGACTGAGACCCTGAGGATCCTGGCTGTGGCTTTTACTTCCTGCTATACATACGGTCACAAGGTTGTAAAGAAACTCCTACACAGGCTCTTTGCTGTGGGCAAGAGAGGGACTAACCACCATGATGACCTTTTTAATGTCTATATAGGGAATCGGGCCTCTGGCTACGTTTTAAGATAGAATTTCTTTACCACATTGGGCAAATCATCTATGTTGATTGGTTTCTTTCTTCGTCTGGTAATGGGAGGGGAATAATATTTGCCTATCTGCCTAGGGTTTTGCAAGGATTAATAGCTGTCTTGCCCTCCACATCCCCAGAGAGAGGCCCGCCAACAGCAAAGAAAGAGACCTCAGCATTCTTGTCTAGGTGGCTCACAGGTGTGGTATCTATTTCATAGTTTATTTGTAGTCTAAACCCCACTGCACCCCTTGACAGAATCTGACTGGACTGCCGCAAGCTGAGCTAAGTTAGAAGAGGCTGGATGGAAATGGATTTTCTGGTGTGTGTGTGTGTGTGTGTGTGTGTAAGCGTGTCCACTAATCATTATTTTTGGATGATCTAATATCTTGTATTAATCATTTTGAACCATTTTCTGCTCTCAAAATCTGTCAAATGATCGCCTTGATTTGCTCTCCTGGTTTAACTCTCTGCAAAGTTTGCAGTGTTCACAGGACAAAAGTAGAAAAGGCCAGTGGTTTTGTTCTCATTTTAGAGCCAGAGAAGGAGCATTTCAATCCATGAGCCTGAGGAGCTGCAATTCATCTAATCACAACGCTCCTCTCATGTGAGGACATCGGTCGGTCCTTCTTCCCAGGGCCTCATCTGCTTTGAATACAAAATCAGGTCATGGTGTTAATTCCCTGCTCTTACAACAGAAACCAACATCAAGGTCTAAGTATAAAAAGTAAAATATAAACCCAAATGCATGACAGTAGCAACAGCAGATACTGCAGTCTGACATGGAATACCAAAAAACCCCTCCAGTCATCTATCAGACTGCTAGGGTCAACAGGGGTGTGATGAAATGCAGGGATGAGGGACTAAATGGAAAATGCCCGACTCCATTTATTTAAGCAAAGAAGTATGAAGTACAGAAAATATAAGTGGAAAGCGGGTCCATTACGGAATCTTATTCCGAGCTCTATTCTTGTCATCCCCCGTTTTGACCTATGAAATCCCCTCCTGTTCCTCTCTTAAATTCTACTCCAGAAGCTTTAATTCTCATTTTATTTTCCTTCCCCACTTGTAATCTATGTCCTCACACAGCTCTATAGCCCACTATTCCGAGTGGCAGCCCCACCCCTTTTGTTCATCCTCTCTCTCTAACGAGCCTAGACTGACAATTTTGCCAATAGTTTTCATACATAATAACTTAAGTGCATCACTTTTCTACAAACATGTTATCATTAGAGTTCAATTCTTCTTCTCCTAGCCTTTGTGCCTGGTAAATACAGTCCTCTGACGCGTGTTTTGGAAGATGGCTTCGTTTTATGCATGTGCCATTAGTGCCAATTGCACAAAGCAGAAACACAAATTACCTGCATTCTGCAGACATATCTAATAACCTAGACACCATGGGCGACACGCGCTGCAGCCTCTACCTCTGTACACGAGACTGAAAGGGGAACACCTACACCGCCTCTTGCTAGGTAAAGTGCTGTAGCGCTGATGAGCAGGTGTAGGGAAGTCATGGCATAGCCTCGTGCTGGGAGCTGGCCACTGGGCGGGAGCCCTCGCCCAGGAGAGATGGCTACATGCCAGTCTCTGGGACTGAGGAGCTTCAGACCCTGCCAAGGCTGAGAATTAGTATTAAAGTAATCCCTGCTGGAGACGGGAGCAGGAACAAGGTAAACAACAGGGGAGGCGAGAGAAGGGTGCCTCCTGGTGTAAGGGACACCTAGGGAGGTGTGTGTGGGTTTTTCCCCCTATAGTGTTCTGTAAGATTCTCTTCCAACTGGTTTTATTTAGGCAACTCTGTAGTCAGCAAATCAGCCTCCCCTGGCGCTGTTAACGTCAAATCAACAGGGTTTTCTGGGAACAAATATTTATAACAAAGAACCTGGGCTCCACCAATGCCACCTACTGTCAGACTTCATGCATTTGTTAAGGGAGCCTAATGGAGAACCTCGTCTGCCCAGGGAGAAAGAAATGAGGGTCCCCTCTGAACATGGGCTCTGGAGCCTTTGCTTCCAAGAACAGCTGTTGGCAGGTATCAGCACTGCAGCCTCAGAAAGGGACAGGGTCAACTGGGGGACCTCTGGGGTCCTGAGCAGATCAAGCCATTTCCATGGCAGACCCCCCACCCCGGGCAGGGCTGGAGCCCTGCCTGCCCAGGACTCAGTCCTCCTGATCCAGTCTCATGACCCCCTCAGTTGGCCTGCCCCTGCTCAGAATCCCTCCGGTTTGGAGCTTGTCACAGTGCTGCTCAGAAGTGGATTCTTGATGCCTTGTGACACACATGTGCTCACAGACGCATGTGCACACACACACATGCATGTACACACTCATTCATCCAATAGGAAACAAAAAAGAACTGAGAAAATGGAAATAGCTG
Source organism: Equus przewalskii (assembly GCF_037783145.1). NCBI lineage: Eukaryota > Metazoa > Chordata > Mammalia > Perissodactyla > Equidae > Equus > Equus przewalskii. The sequence continues at coordinate 41,031,905 of NC_091836.1, forward strand.
TCTCTATGTTTTCTCTTTTCTCCCCATTTAAAAAATATTTTCCTTGCATTCTCCCTTTCTGGCCTTCTCCTATGATTTTTCTTTCTCTCCTGTGCCCTGTCCTGTCAGCCTCCCTGTTTCTCCATCTTGACTTCCCGCTCTGCTTCTCCCTGTCCCTTTTCTCTCATTTGTAATGAGGCTGCTCAACTGCCAGAGGGTCAGTGCTGTATATCACTGAGGGATCAACGTGAGGGCCACATTGACAAGGAAAGCTGTCATCAAATTTTACAGCTTCATATAAAATGCACTGTCCATGGCAAGGACAGAGAAGGGGCTGGAAGGGCACAGAGGGTGGTCTGGGGAGAAGGAGTGGACAGAAGAGAGGTTCTTTAATGGCTGAGGGGGGCAGGAAATCTGTGTGCTTTCCACACAAGTATATTCATGGAGACACATCTGCTATCTCTTCTAAACCGAAGCATGTTCCCAGAAGACTCACCAAGAGACCCAACAATTAGTAAAAGCTTCTGTGATGGAATGTTGGTGGGGTCCATTGTACAGAGCCATGGAGAAAGCTGATCGGAGCAGTCTGAGTGCAAGGAGCCATGGGCAGTGTTGTGGATGTGACCTACAGCCATTCTTCCTTGAGAAGTGCCCTGCCATTGGTCCTTCCTGTAAAATGCTGTGTGCACATTCTGTACATCAATCAACAGGGGTCTGTGTACCTGCCATGCAACCAGCTGGTATTAACCACCATTGACGCTTAGTAGAAAGGCCTCTGTCCTGAAGGCCTTAACAACCTGGGAGGGCAAGTCAGCCCAGCCCACATGAATCAATTAGAGAGCCACATATGACAGTTCATTACCCAGACTGAAGTTCCTGCATTCTCAAATCCTTCCCTCAAGTTCCATTCCTTCTTCTGGGCCCTGCACGCATCCACTTACCCAAGCCAGACACCAGGAGGCAGAATAGGTCCTTGCTAGATAGAGTATGGCCCCCTTGGAGAGAGACCACGGGGATTCAGTACCCACTCTGTAATTTATCAACAGTGTGACCTTCAGCCATTTATTAGGCCTCAGTTGCCTTGTGTGTAAAGTGGAGACATTTGTGACAGCCCCGTCACGAGTGGTTGTGTGGGTCAAATACGATAAAGCACGTAGCACTTAGCCCAGTGCCTAATGCATGCTGGTGATCAGTACATGTTCACTCCTATTATTATCGTGTGCTCCATCCTTCCTTAGCCCTCCCCCCCTAGATTTTCAGTCTGGGGAAGCATCTCTAATCCCTGTCCCCTCTGCTGCAGCCCTGGGGCTCTGCCCGTCCTCAGACCTGGGGCCCTGGCTGGGCTGGACCACTGGGAGGTCTTGTAAATGCTGCCTCTGCTTCTCCTTGTTTGCTCTCCTGTGGGTAGTGGTGATCTCTCGGACCATGGATCTGAGCACATCCCTGTCCTGTCTGAAACTCTTTGTACCTACGCGTTACAGTCCACATTCCTTAGGGTCACTAACACGGAGGCCTTTCGTGAAGATGCCTTTGCTCACCTGTCCAGGTTTTTACACATCTGTTTCTTACCCAAATCCTACTCTCCAGCCCCTCTCAATAGTGCCTCTCAGCTTTATACATCAGGAGAATCTGGGGAACTTATTCTGAGTATTGGGTGGGAAAGTCTTTATTTATAAAATACAGGTTTTGTTTTTTTTTATTTACGCAAGTGTGTCTGATGTGCTTTTCAAGCTGGAAAGCACTGACAGTGCCCCAGACACTCCCTGCCTTTGGCCACACAACAGGCAGACGCCCTGTCCTGTTCATCTTTGTGTATCCAGCCCCTAGTGCATTTAGTGGCACACAGTAGGGATGCAAAAAAAATTTTGGTGACTGACTGAATCAATAAATAAAGGACGTTTCCCACAATACCCAAGGGAATTAGACTAAACCACATACATCCACAGGATACAGGGAAGGAGAGATGAGGATAGCCTGCTGGTGTGCCTGTGTGTGTGTGCACGCGCATGAGAGAGAGAGATTGGGGTCCAGGGTGGGGAGGGAACTGTGGGCTGTGGGCAGAGGAAGGAACACAGTCCAGGAAAGGTGCGACATCACATTTTGTAAACACTAGGAGTGCCCCTGGCACCTTGCACCACGAGGGGAGGGGGAGACTGAGCGTAAGCAGGGTCTGGCCATCCGTGTGCCAGTGAACGTATGTTGATGGGAACAGAAATATAAACAGCCAGGATCAAGAGGATCCTGAGGCCATCAATTCTTCCCTGAAGAAAAGTCTGATGGATCGAAATTGTCGTACAAGAGCGCTGTGAACAATAGCAGGAGATAGAGTGTCTCTGCAGCCCAGCCGTGGCGAGTGACTTCTTAATGGCGAGGTGGTGAGGTTCAGGGACAGTGCTGAGGTGACAAGAGATGCCTGCGCCAGTCATTCATTGTGGGAGACGACGGTGGTGCTTTCCTTTTTTCCTTCCATCATCCCCTTCTTTTCTGTGATAGATGGGGACCCAGCCATTTGTGGTATGCAGAGGCTGACAAAATGAGGAGATCAAATTGGAAATCAGAGCTCTCACCACTGCTGGTGGCGCGGAGACTCGCGGCTCCCTCCCACGGCGGGCAGTGGGGAGGGAACAGCTGCTGTCATTTCTCCCTAGGAGTTGTTTTGGGTTTTACTTTTATTTCTCCCAAGACAGAGGCGCTGGAGAGGGTAGCCAAGGCAGCCAAGAAAGGAAAGGAGAGAGGGGAGAATGGGGACGCACGAGGAAGGGAGCCCTAGGAGGGGGGCCGCATGGGCAGGAAGGAAGCCTGCCGGGCGCCTTTTCTCTGTTTTTCGCCCATTGCACCCTGGCATCCTGTCTCTGCCAGCTGTCCCTGCTTTGTGGTCAGAGGTGCCCTTTGTGATCTGTAAGATGGCGTTTAACCTACAGGGTGTGTGGGAAATGAGCCACGCCACTGCTCCTTTGGCAGGTTGGGAAACTAAGGCACAGCCCACTCCGGGCACTTTAACTTGCTCCTGTTTGGTTTTACTCTCAGTGTTCAGCCCTAAGAGTGTCAAAAGGTATCATCACATCTATCTTTGGATGGATGAAGAATTTATTCATTTCTTTGCTTTTCTGCTCCCTTATCCCAGGACTCCTCCTAGGGCAAACTGCCCCCAGGGTCCCTGAGGCTGTCTTATGGGTGGATTCTGCCCTCTGCTGGATCAAAAGGTGGAGAATGAGGCAGAAAAGGGGACTCATTCCAGAATACGTACCTTGGCATGCTTCCCAGGAAAGTCTTTGGTTAAAGCAACCTGAACCCTAAATGAATACAGCTCAATATGCCTGTGATGTATTAATACCCTGATAAGCTGGTCAGAATGTGTTTCCAAATAGACCTATTACATAAGTGGCAATAAATACTAACCATCTCTCCCCTCTCTGCGGCTTGTGCATGGAGAAGGATCTACAGTGTAGGATCCCGGGGCCATGCAGGCAGACTGTTGGCAATTCCGACCTTCTGACTGATAGGAAGTCCTGAGCTGCTCATTACACAGGTCCCCTGTGACATCCACATCGCACAGTTGTGCCCTTTGCCCACCATTTTAATGACTTTCTATTTTGTTTTACAACCTGCACTCTGCTGCATGTCCTGGTCAACAGTATCTATCTTTGCTGCTGTTGGTTGCTGCCCCGATGCTTTTATGGGCATTGATTCCCTTCACTGGTTCCCCAAAGAGGTTCTTTTCCTTGAGCTGGAGTGTCATTCCGGCAGATTACGGTGTCTGCCACTCTGCGCTCCAATCTATTGCTGCCCTGGGTTTTATGCTGTCCTACACATGCAGCCAAACCTCATTCATTTCGTTTTCTGGGGCAAGCAGAATGGAAGAAGTTGCTATTAATAGGAGAATGGATGTCATGCTGGCAGGCTTAGTGATGTCCAAGTTTATGGTCTGCAAATTCCAGAGCTCGGCTCTGGCCTTAGATCCACCCTTCTTCCTCTAAGTGACTGAACCAATCAAGATTCTTGCATCGGAATTGACTCTCTAAGAGTTTTACCCTCTTTTCAGGCTTTTGTGAACAAATGGTATTCTTGTATCTAGGCAAGCTCACCCATATATCCTCCTCTCTTCTCTGCTTGTGACCATCAGTTTGCATTTGGAAGAAGGATGGCCAGGGTCGCAGATCAGTCTGAGTGTGGAGGGGTGGGCAAGAGGGAGATGGACAGGAGAATTACATGGCAAGCAGCACACCAGGGCCTCTGAGGAAGCTCTGCTTCACAGGTTTCCTGGACACTAATGGATGTGAATCAACTGAAGTCACTCGTGTATTTACTTTGATCAACTTGTTTACTAATCATTTATCACAAATCAAATAGTAAAGCAATTTCTAAACAATGTCCCACAGATAAGAAGCCTCTTTTGAATATGCATACAGAATGTTCCATCTCAACTATTCCTAGGCCTGCCTACTCTCGGCAGTGGATTGTAGAAACTCAGGGACTGCAGAGAGCAAAACCTCAGAGGCTGCTTCTCCAGGGACTTTCCTCAGGTCATTGTGGACTGGCCCCAGGCTGTATAGATTTCCCCTTCATACAGGAACGGGAGCCACAGAAAATCTTCCAGTGGATTATAGTTGTGGGTGTAGGAGTTTACCCAACTGAACTCACATGCCGGGAGATCACATAGATGTAGGCAGCTGGCAAGGCTGGGAATAACCATAGACAGCGCCTGGAAGTTTTCCTTGGGATGGATGGTGTTAGGGGCACAGAAGACTTCTTTTGACAAAATGTTGTTGGGAAAGTACAATTTACAAAAGCAGCATGTGGGGGTAGGAAGTTAGTGTCTATGTGGCCATGTATTCTGAAAGAGAAGTTTGGGGCTTGCCATATAGGGACTTGGTATCCAAAACTATTTGCATTTTTAGAAAGAACAATTGTCTATAATGTATATGACTGTGTAAGCATTATTGTTACTATTGGGTCTCTAATGACAGTTTGAGAGCCAGCTTAGAGGAACTTTTCCAGCCTCTTGCACACATACTGATCCAAAGTGTTGGACTTTACCTCCAGTAACACAGCAAAGGGGTAGCAAACAGACCCCAGAGGCTGAGTCCAGGGGTTGCCATTCTTAAGAGAGCCTACCTGTGGGAACTCTGGGAAACTTGACCCAATCACCTAGACCCACGGGGTTTCTATCCGTGCTTTTACAATAGGAGAAATATATTTTTGATGGAATTCCTAAATATAGACCTTAGGTGGGTTTTCCACGCCTTCCTAGAAGCAAGGTCACCTTTGTATTAATCTATAGCTTCCTGTCTGTTTTTCTTCAAAGTCAGGGAAGGAAAGACTTGTTAGGAAATAAAAATAGGATTTTTGTTGTCATTGTCTTTGCTTTTCTTCAACACACACACAAAAATAGTTGTCTCCCTCCACCAATCATTTCAAATTGGGGTTTGTATGACTATATCAGAAAGACAAGGAGGAGGAATGTAAAGGGTATTGGAGGTAGCAAAAGTTCATGGCCTCAGCACTGGAAACAGTGGAAGCTATGCTCAAACACTTGCACTTCTGCTTCTTGCCCCCTTTCCTCTGCGCTCCTTCCTGGTCGCTATTCCTCCCCTTCCTGAATTCTCTGGTGCAGTTTAGCTCAGGCTTTTTATTAAGAATAATCTTCATTCCTGCAGATAACTGTATAGTCATTCTGTTTCTCTCTGGGTGTTCTGCAGATCATGAACATTTTAAACAGGTTTTGACGAATCTGAAACTACTAACGTGCAGCCTATGCTTAATTAGAAGAAGCCAATTCCAGGGACAGTTAGGACTTCGGGAATAGGAGCTTTGTTTCAACACTAAATATTCTCAGAAGGAGAAAGGAGCCCAGAGATGACCAGTAATAGGAGACCATCTTGGCAGATGGAACGCTTGCGTCTAGAAATCAGTTAATCAGTAGGGTAGGGGGAAGAGAAAAATCTCAAAAATGAGACCTGGTTAGAGTTGTTAGGGAGATGCAGGGAGAGACCATATCAATCACATAAAGTCATAAAATTAGGAGAATGGAATGTGTCTCCCAAGTGGAAGGAAGGAGAAGATATGCATTTTCAACCTTCTGAGTTTTTAGATTCTCTTGATAATTACAATGAAAGGAGCAAGCATGTTTCTAATTTTACTCCATGCATTTAAATTCTAATTAATATTATTTGATCCTTCTGTGTCCTGCTGAGGTGAACTAAAACATGCTCTCTTGCTCTTATATCCCCCTTTCTCTAGAGAATTTGCATAAGAAGTGAAGGCAGGCTTGCGTTTACTGCATTTTAGTAATGGGCATCCTTGCCTTCATGGCTCTACTCCGCTGTCTATTCTGACCTCCTAACCTTTCCTCTCTGTTCACCTTGGCAAAGAGGGGGACAGTTAAGGGTTTCAGATGGCCCTGTGCATCAGGGAATAGGTGGCATGTCCTTACCGAGGTGCACGCAGCAGACCTGGGAATTCTTGCAGACCTGGAGGTCCCTCAGAGATCTCTTTGTCTTATATAGAGAGGAAACTAAGGGCCAAGGAGGCAAGGTGACATGCCTGCCATCACTCATTTTGTAGTCCTAGGTCTGGGGTTAAAGATTTGCCTCTGCCCAGCTTTGATTTGATAATTCCATGAAATATAATTACATGTGAAAGAGTTTTGCATGCTGTCGTGCACAAGGAAAGTTTGAGTTATTCTTTTTCTGGTTAATTAAGAAAAAAAAACTCTTATGAAATGTCTGCTGCATCCTCCCTTCTCATTTTGCAAGCTTTCCTGGAGCGTCAACTGTGGCTTGGTGACTTTTGGTGTATGGTGCACCGTGCCACGTGTGCAGGCATGTCAGGCTCCTCGCAGCCTGGTGTGAGTAACCATGGAGAAGAGTTGGAGACATTCCAGTATTTGGGCTGTGCCTGATGCCAGCTATTGTCTCGGAGACACCTGGCTTAGGATAGATGCCTGCTGCAGTTGCCTTAGCTTCAAGCAACAGATATTTACTGACTGACAGTAATAGTAGACTAGGTATCCTGGGAGGCACAACAGGTCTGGGGGGGCGGTTAAAAAAATAAAGGAAAAGAAAATATACCAGCCTTGCCTTCACAATTGCCATATGGCCTGGTTAGTGATGTGACAGAGGTGTGTGAGGTGCTGTGGAGTGGTGGATGTCAATGCAGATGTGGTAGGTCAGATGGAGCCTTGTAAAGGAAGGTGCATGTGGAGGAGGAAGTGGGGAGAGAGGTGTTCTAAACAGAGAGAACGCATATGAAATGGTTTGGGGTCATGGGAGAGCATGCCACATTGAGGAAACTGCAGGAAAACTGCAAACACATATGGTGATATGGCTCCCACACAAGGCGGTGGGTCTGACTGAGGCCCGGGCCATCACTGGTGTGTTACTCTAACTGTTGGAGCTTCATGCTGAAGGCTCTGGGAACCACTGAAGGGTTTTGAACAAATGAGCCTCCAACAGATTTGCTAGAAGGATCCTTCTAGCAGAAGGAGAGGGTGGACTAGAGGGGTTAAATTTGGAGGCAAGAGACCTGTTGGCGAGGCCGGTGCAGTGACCATCTAGGTAAGGTGACATTGGATTCCCTCCATCCCTCCCACCGCTGGGTGTTCAGAAGGTAGCTGGTTTGAGTAAGATGAGGGAAAAATTTGAGCATGCCATTGAAGGGTCAAGATCAGAGAGTAAGTTATGCAGCGAAAGAGCTAGCTCTCCTATAGACCCACTAGAACCCCATTCTGCAGAGACGAGTTAATCGAGAACATCATCAAAGGCACTGAGAGTTTTTGTCAAGGACGTGGATAATCATTTGCCCGGTGTGTGTTGAAGGAAAGTACTTTGGAAGGAGTGGCCGATGCAGCTCCAGTGCTGAGAGGACCCATTCTGCTGCCTCACCTTTTTGCGTCTGCACAGATACAGCCTGCCCCTCAGTCTGCCCTTGGCCATCAGCGCTTGCTCTTACTGCCAGCTTGAGGGTGCGGGCCATGTGGAAGGAGCACATCCCTCTCTAAGGGTTACTTGCCTTTTGTTCGGGGCTGGGCATTGTAGTTTCAGGGTTAGAATCACGCCTAGTCTTTTCTGCATCTGCCCATGTTTGTCATTGAATTGCCTGTGTGGATCCCCTGCTTCTTTTCATTTAAGTAGCTATTATCTTCTTTGTATCATAAGCTCCTAACACATAGGGAGTAAGGAATCTGTGTTGTTCTGAAGAGTGAGCACTGCATCTCCACAGGCAGAGAAGCACAGTAAACAAATGTTTAATGTTGAGCAGGTCATGTAGGCATGCGTTTGGTTACTTGGAAAATAATACTGAAGGGAGGGACAACTGTATTTTCACAGAGGAATTGTAAACATTCCACCTCCTTGTTCTTGTAGAGTCCTTTATACTCCTCCTTAAATACTTACTTTGACCTTCATGACGGCCATAAGAATTGAGTGGGCAGAAAACTTTTTCCCCGTTTGATGCATATGAAAACTGAGTCACAGAAAGTCTAGGGACCCAGGCTTGTCACAGCAGATTAGATAATAGAACAAGGACCCGGCTAGCTCGACTCCATGGAAATCAGGCCAAAAGCCCTGGGCATGGTCGTTGCTTCTCTTCAATATGGACAAGCAAGCTGAAGTTATATCTGATAAGATACACTAATTCATGGCATTGTCCAGATGGTAGAGACCTTATTAAAATCTGACTAACACCCAGTGCATTGTCAAGCTTTCAGAATATTCATTATAGAATCTCTCTTAGAATTTGCTAACCCAGGAGAACACTATTATTTTATCCCAGGTTAGGGAGCAGCAGACGCGGATTCTCATCCCCAATCTTTTTTTTTTTTTTTTTTTTGGAGGAAGATTAGCCCTGAGCTAACATCCGCAGCCAGTCCTGCTCTTTTTGTTGAGAAAGATTGGCCGTGAGCTAACATCCAGTGCCCATCTTCCTCTACTTTATATGTGGGATGCCTGCCACAGCATGGCTTGCCAAGCGGTGCATAGGTCCACACACGGGATCTGAACCAGTGAACCCCGGGCTGCTAAAGCGGAATGCTCGAACTTAACCACTGCACCACCTGGACAGACCCTTATCCCCAATCTTTTTTGAACTAAATAGTTACAGAGCCATAAGCTTATAAATGAAGTAGCTGCACAGACTTAACTTCTCTAGGCTCCTTATCTGTAGGTTGGTAGATGATCTCTCAGGTCCCTCCAAGCACCAAATTTATACTCATTTGTCAAGTTCTCAGCAGACAGACTACTTCTACAAGACTTTCCCCGGCCCCTTGGACTAGAGTAGGTTCTCCAGCACTCGTCTGTCTTCTGTGCAACACTCCAGCGTCCTGTGAGAGACCTCGCACTTCACTACAGTCGGTCTGTCTGCCTCTCTTCTGCATGAGCAGAAGGTCTGTCTGTGTCTGTCTTGTACATCCTGCATCACCTTGCTTAGGTGCTGGACAATGCATGGCGCATGGGAGGTGCTCGGTGAACATTTGTCCAATAAACGACCAGTTCAGTAAACTTATTCTTACACACCTCTGTTCATCCACATCTGTGGAGCTAACAACGAGAAGTGAAGTGCAAATACTGAGAAGGAGAAGGACAGGCCTGGTGACAGGATCCTTTTGAAGGGAAAGGTCATCAAATGGGCTGAAGAACGGGTAGGAATCCTGTGACCACAGACACCCCTTCACTCACGTCCTTCCTGCCAGCCTGTTGAAGCTGATCCTGTCTCCCTAACAGAAGAGCTGTTTAGATGTCTGACGGTCTGAAGAAGACTCAATATCTCATGGAAGGGAAAACCCTTCTTGGAAAGGGAAACCTCAGTGTTAATGTTGTTTCTGGCAGTGACTGGCTCCCGCCCCCGTTGTACTCTCTTGCATTGCTCTCAAATGAGGTTTTCATCTTGCCCTTCGGCACTCCTAACCCCTTAAATGGCACTTCACTGCTACAGGTGAGAGCAAACCACGCTCATCTTCTAGAGCCTTCTAGGGCCCCTACAAGCTGACTGTAGTCTTCCTTCTCGCACTTTGTTCCTCTGCATCCTCACAGAAACACCCCTTCTGTCAGATCACACCCTAAACATGTGCCACATATCCACACCTGTATGTTTAGAGTCCATTTTCTTCTTACTGAGCACACCCTCTCATCTTTTCTCTGTTGATGCAGATGGAGTCCTCATTCAAGGTAGGCTCAGGCTCACTCCCTCCGTAAGATTTCCAGTCCACATGCTCTTCTCCCCCTCCCGCCACCAAAACTCCTGAAATCCTTGCTAGGTGTCCCTTTTAGTACTCACACTTGATTAGGTTGTATTCCTCTTGGTATCAGTATCTCAGAACCCAGAAATGGTCTTGCCCTCAGAGGCCTCTTTTAGCCCTCGATGGCCCCCTACCTTTTCCACTTTTCTTGGCTGCAGGCTCTCCTCAGCCCCATCTCCTCTCTCCCTGGAGCCCGGGACACTGGCTCTGCCCCCCGCCCAAGCCTGACTACGGAGCAGCCTGCATCTTTCCAACACCTGCTCTTCTTTGCAGCCTCCAAAGCATCCCAAGCTCCCTTTCCTTTGGGGTTTCTCTTTCTAATCACAAAACGTTTGTGAGAATTACAAAGAGGATTGTCTTAGTTCTGGAGGCCCAGAAGCAAGCCCTGAGATGCGAATTTGGGTGAGAGTGACTTATTAAGGAAGTGCTCCCTGGAGAAACCAGACAGGGAGTGAGGGAAGCAGGGCAGGGTCGGGCGAGAAGCCAAGTGGAGAGGCTCAACTTCAGGAACTTACCCACGACGGTGGCCTCAGCCTCAGCCTCAGCACAGCGAGACTCCGCAGGCACAGAGAGCAGCTTTCACACTCCCGCAGGCCTCCCTCTGCTGCCAGCGGGGCTGGGGGGTACGGGGGGAGGGGACGGATGACACATGCAGACTCCCAGGCACTTGCAGCTCTCTGTGAGCGGCCCCCAAAGACAGGCCTCCAGAGAGAGTCAGAGGCGTGGGCTGTTGGAGGAGAAGCACACGGAAACCTGGGGAGCGGCACAGATGTGATCAAAGGGACCCGAGGGGGCTGGGCTGAACAGGGACTACTGACATCTTCCACACAGGTGGGGACATTACGGTGGATCTCAGACCAGGGACCCGTGGCCGCTTGCTGCTCCCTTCAGATCGACTTCTCCGGCTCCGCGCTGGATCCCCATCACGGGCTCACGCATCTCCCTTTGGAGGCCTGCTCTAGCATGAGCCCACACCCCTCTTTCCTCCAAGCCTGCCCTTTTTGTCATCAGCTGAGGCAGAGCAATAGGGGCATCCTTCCCTTAGGGGAACCCACCTGTGAGACTTCTTTCTAGGCCTTTCCTTCTGGCCTAGGAAAGGTCCTTTCAGGGCTTTCCACATCCTTAGTACATGAGATACATGGAATTGGCTGGGAGTGCCACTTGCTGTCCCTCTCTGTGGTGCCTCCGTGTCACCAATGTCCATTTTATGATGGACACAGTAGGGGAAAGACAGGAGGCTGGAGCTGGTCAGTAGCCACCTTCAACTACAAGCTGGTCTCAGAGGTCTGTGTTCCTCGGAGAATGAGTTCTTCAAATCACCAACTGCCACAGGGGATGGATGAGGAAACCCGACAGGAAATATGCCAGCGGCGAGGTCTTTACCCGGGATTGAGCAGGATTCGGGATGGCAGCGAGCCGAAGGAGGGCGGTTCCCCCCACCAGGAGCTTTGTCTTTCTGAGGGGTGCATCGTGCCCCCCAAAGTATCATGCCACCCAGATTGACTCTGGAGAGGTCCAATTCCCTCTTCTGTGCTCAAATATTCTTGTGCTTACTTGTCATAGTGAGCCCTGTTTTCCTGGACCCTGGGGACCCTCTCTTCTCACAGGCCACCAAGGATGCACAAATGGAGGAGGAGCTTTGCCACCACTCCAGTGTGCGGCCCTGTGCTGGTCTGCTCTCCTGTTCCAACTTTGTCTCAACCTCTCAGATGTACAGGTGGCACTTTGTAACCAGGCAGCCGCTCTCCTGGGAGGAAGCTGCCAGCTTACCACTGCCCCTCACTGCCTACTGGGCCCCGGACAATCACTTTAGACACAGTGGCATCACCAAGAGGTGAAATAATGTGTGGCCAAGGTCATTCACGAGGAAATGGAGAAGGCCCCCTCTAACCCAGGAGCCCCCCTTGTCATTCTGGAATTCTCACTTTAATTGGTCTGTTCTTCCTTCCCACCGGTGTGCTGTGGGAGTTTATGCAGCAGACTGTCTCTTCCTAGGGAAGGAAACGAACAGCTGTGGCTTTAAGTGGATTGCTTCTGTCCCGACCCCTCCCTTCCCAGTCAGGGTCATAGGTGTTCACAGTCTCTGGGGTGGGGACCAGGTAGAAAGGCAGCCTGTCTGCTGATTGGTCAGAACCGCCTGTCAGGCTTCACGCTCGCTGTGAAGGAAAGTCAGCTGAGTTGGGTCTAGGGAGTGGTTTTGGTCTCCTAACCATGAGGTTCTCCCCATGCCCGTGGTGTTCAATCCTAAATATAGGCGCTCCTTCAGCGATGGTAGGAGGGTCGTTAGAGGCAGGATCCAGGCCTGGGAGAAGGATTCAAAGTGTGTCTAAACAAGGACCTGGAGTTAGAATTGGCCCCAGAGTTGGGGCCCGGAGTGACACACATGCTGGCTTCACCTGAGGCTGACTCGGAGGTGCCAGCCCACCAGGCTCTACATCTTTCTTAGCCACTACTAGCCCTGGGCTGGGAGGAGCCGGGTCCTTCCAGAGCCCTTTTCCAGCATGGTCCAATGTGCCTGATGTGTACAGCCCATCCCAGTTTACCCGAGTGAGTTCTGGTTTTCAAAGTGTAATTGTAAAAAGGATCTGGACTAGCAGTGTTCCCCTACAAACACCCTGCCAGGCTAGGTCTACCGTCTCCAGGATGAAGCTCCATCCCAGGCGTGGGCTTTACATGGTCCGGCTGATGAGGACAGGAGGAAAAGTAAAAAAGAAAAAGAGATTGCAGACAGATTCACTGGCTGGAGTCTCATTTCTTCTTCTCAGCCTCCTTTCTGCAAGGGAGACCACCCACTGAAGAAGAAAGAGACAAGCTCAAGTTCTGTGCCTTTTATAACCATCGGTAATTTTTTGAGGCAGCTGCTGCAAAGTTCATTTTCATTCTCTGAACTTCAGGATAAAGCAAAAAATCTTTCACATGGCGTTCTGCACAACCTGCCTGCAACAGCCAGGGTTCCTGCAGGGGAAAGGCGGCGTGTGCAAATTGGGGCATTTAAGGAGGGTTTAATAAAATAGATATTTACAAAGATGTGGCTGAAGTGTAGGAAATCCCACAGGGGATAGTCCTAGTCAGGACCCTGGGGCTAGTATAGGAGGGCATCATTAAAGCCTGTAGGCCTGAAGGGATAAAAGGCGGAGGTCACAGCACCCACAGGGAGAGAGGGCTGTGTGGAGAGGGCCACTGGCCAGCTGTGCTCTTTGACACAGGGACATAGCCAGCCTGTGACAGCCCCTCTCCTACTTCCTCCACCCCATCTCCTGTCCCTGCTTGCCATCGGCTGAACCCAACGGGAACCCGGAGGACAGGGGAACTTGTTAATGTGATCCTACGTGTCTGTCTCCAGTGGATTGAGGGGACATGGAGAGAGCAGTGCGCTCGCTCGCTGGCCTCATCTCCCGTAACTTTTCTCTTCTGGCAAGGCCTGACACTCCATACCATCCAGATCTCCACCCAGCCGCCCACATGCCAGTGCTATTTCACGGCTCTGTCGTTCTCGGCTGGCTCATGCTCTCCTTCTGCCTGAAACGCCATGCCCCGCCCTCTGCTATTTAGCAAGCTCCCTCCAACCTCAAAGGCCTCCTTAGCTGCTCTCACAAGACCCAAATTTCCCTGAAAGTAACCAAGAGTCCTTGGAATAGAGAAACAAATATTATATACTCCCTGCCTTCCCAGAGCTCCACATAGCACAGGAAGATGGAGCATGAACACACTGCTATCAGTACATCCACGGCACCAGTATATCTGGAGAACATTCATGGGGGATTAAAAATTTTGCAGAGGAAAGGTAGATGGGATACAAAATAATATTTAAAACTGGCCTTGATAGGGAAATAGGAGTTTGTCTAACAAACAATGGGGAAGGGCATTCTAAATAAAATGAGTCACTGAATCCTAAAAGTGAACAGAGAGCTTGAGCGACAGAGAGAAGAAGTCCAGTATACCCAGTACCTGGCTTGCCTGGGGCAGTGTGTGTTGGGGAGAGGTGAGATGGGGCTTCGCAGGGGGCCATTCACTGGAGCCCAAAATCAAATGGCAGATAAAGTCCAAGGTGAATGTCCGCTGAACTCTCCCTCAGCACTTTTGGACTCTCTGCTCTAGGAAATGTTGGTCTCCACAAAGGGGTTCAAGAGGCCCTCATCTGTATGTGGACTGTTTGAATATGTTGTGGAAAGGAATGGAAAGAGAAACCTGTAGGCTGCCTGGCTTCGGTCTCCTGGAGATGAAAGGTCCCATTGCTTTTTTCTGTGGTCATATGGCAGATCAAGATGCTGCCCCACCCAGATCATCTTGTGCTGGAGTTTAGAGTCCTTCCTTGCCATATGGATGTAGCACATAGTTATTGAATAAAGAAGTGGCTTGTGGGTGCTATGGCTTACAAGTGTGATACGACCTATCGAGCAGTTCTAAGCCTCCTTCAGCATTTGAATTAGTATTGGGTTTTTGTCACCGATACAAATCAAAATGTCGTGCCATTCATTTCAGAAAAGTCATGGCCCACCCAACTCAGCAGTTGGTTTTAAGATGATGCTACTTCACTTGACGCGGACAGGAAGAACGGATGGATAGGTGTGCTTATTGCGAACCCTTCTCAGAGGTCCACAAAGCCAAGCCTTCTTGATTTATTCCCAAGACATTAGCGAAGTGGAAGGTGATGGCCTCCACTGTTCTGATTCCCTCAAAGGGTGAGCATGCGTGGAGGGAGGTGTGTGCGTTTTGTTGGTAAAGGTAGGTTGGTGCTGACATACAGAGCAGTTACCCTCCCAGCCTGGGCCTTTGCTGCACACCGGCCCCACGGTCCTTTACTTCTCAGGAGTTTGTGAAAGGTGGCAGATTTTAATCAAAAAATTAATCAGTCAACAGATATTTATTGAGTGCTTACTGTATACTCAGTACGGTGTTGTGTAGGGGCACATGAGAAAAATAAGTTACCATCTAGCGAGTGATATGTATAGACCTAGAGTGAGAAAGAGTATATATAATGGATTGTATAATCATATTGTTTGTTGGGTTTCTCCTACATACAAAACAATGCATTTACATGCGTGATTTCATTTAATCTTCTCATTAACCCCACGCGGAAGGAAAAGTTATTTCCATTGCAGACGAGTTAAATGAAACGCAGTGATGTCAGATGGCTTGCTGAGAGGCAACAAGAACAGAGCTGGACTTGAATTCCAGCAGTCTGACTTGAGGGCCTGTTCTCTCTCCTCTTCTCTGCCTCCCTCAGACTACAGTCCCCCGCAGCGGGCGCTCACAGTGCAGTATGTGCACAGCTAGGTTTGTCCCCTGGTGCTTTGACCTCTATCATAAGAGCTCCTTGTGCCTTGACCCAGGCATGACCAGCCTTGTCATTATTTTCATAACTAAGACAGACTTCATAGCACGCATCCATTTTTTAATGTAAGGCAAAAAGTGGCTGAGAAATGCGAGGCCAGTGTGCACTGAATGTAAGTTCAGTGTTTTTGTCTCTAGATGACCCAAATCAATTTTATAAGTATCCCCATAAGTTTATATTCCAGTGGAGTCAAAATTAGCAACCCCACTAGTAAGGCCTTCTCCTACAGTAAAGAGCTAAGGTGCCAGTGATGTCTGACTTTCCCGCGGGTCAGTGATGAAGCGTACTGGTTTGTGTGTTTGCTGGTTCCCCCAGAAGGAGATCTGGAAGATGCACACGCCAACCCCATGGAATTGGGTGTCAGTATTTCCGAGCTGTCCACATTGTGGTGTTTCTCTGTGAAGCTTGAGGAGAGGGGCAGGCACAAGCGAAATGCTCAGAGGAACCCAACTTAGGGGCAGCTGGAGCGTTTCTGTGTGATAAGAAGAGACTGTGACCAGGTGCTGTGAAGGGCGGAAGCACTTATTTCGCTGCAGTCGTGAGCGTTGCTTGAGACGTGTTGCTTTTCAAAAGCAGTTAAGGGACCATTTGGTAGAAGAATGGTTGGATTACCCACTGTCTGGATCCATTATCGTCCTCAGGTCTTTAGGCAGGCGCGTTTAAGAAAGGCCAAGCCTGGATTTCTCCCTCTTTCTTCAGTAATCCTTCTCTTTATTTCAACACTTTCTTTGTCTGTCTTTAGAAGGTTCCAAGTTCCAAGCAAATATATTTTGCTCCATTTTTCTTCCAATTTCTAGGCCTCTCTCTCTCTTGTCTCCTCCCAAATCCAAAAGTAGCGTGAGGCCCGAGTTCATACTTTTATGGTTTTATCTTTGCAGTACTCATCCTGGGCTTGCTTAATCATTTTTTTTTTTTGCTGTTCCTCTATGTATAACTGCAGCAAGTGTAATAAAACCACTATTCATCAGCAAGAGATTAAGGACATAGAGGGCTGCGTTTTTAGAGCGTTGGCACAATCGGCGCAGCTGCAGAAAATTACAGGTATGGCAGCTTTCTCTACCATACGCTGTGCTCAGGTGCAAGGTCCAGCATGGGCGCATGGTGCTAGTCCTCTTCCAGTCAACTACACATGAGGCTATTTATCATCGAAGACAATGCATTGACTATCCACGCAGGCCAGACACTCTTGATAAGCTGTGTTCAAATAGACCAGACCTATTCTCTTTAAGGAGAAACTTCTCCAAGAAAAGAAATAGGGTGCAGGCAGACACACAGACTGAGAAGGGCATTGTGAGTCAGCAGTGAAATGGTACAAAAGCATCCTTCCTAGGCTCTCCCACTCTGAATATTGCCAGGATGTTGCATAGACCAGGCCATGGGCTGTCCATGGGGGCTGCGCATTGGAGGGGAGGGCGGCGAGCCTGGTGGCAGGGAAGGGCCATTCACGCAGACAGTCAAGTCTGCTGGCCACTTGCTGGAGGGCTGGAGGGCTGGAAGTAAGTAGAGGCGGCGTTGAGGCTGGGGGACAGGAGGCGTCCACCACAGTTGAGAGATGTTTGGAGTTTGGGGAGTTGGGAGTGCCAGGGTTCGTTCCAGAAGCCTTACATGTGTGAAGGTTATTCCTCTGTTCTTTGTGTGTGCGGCAGGATGGGCAGAGAAGACGCTCGAGGTGGGAGCTTAGTGCCTCTCAAGATTGTGGGGGAAGCTGAGAGACTTCCAAGGTTTGGCAGGGCACTCCACCCCTTTCCACCTCTCCATTTCTCTTCCCAGCCAGCCTCATGCTGACCTGTGACTGCTTCCCCAATGGCAGGTGGCCATCTCCAGCTACACTCCCCTGGATTAGTCAGGGATAATTGACATTGAAAGCTTCCTCACTCCCAGTTAATCATATAGTTAATTACCTTCCTGAGGGAGTTGGAATACCGCGGTGTATTTTAGGAGTGATTTTTTGGAACTATGTTAAAGGCTGTCTCTGAAAAAAGGAGCCTGTTGACTGCATTTCCTACAATAATCTTCTACTGACTCCTCACCAACCAGAGTGTTCACTGTGGCTGAGAGAGCAATTATGCTCGTTTTCACTTTTTTTTTTCTTGAACCTGAGAGAATTGTCTCCTCTGCATCGTTGTGGAGACTCGATAAATGAGACAGATAGATGGGGGCAGGTATGAGGAGGTGACAGGAGCTGGCTGCCAAGTTACCTTTGTGATCCATCTCTGCAGAAGCCAGCGTTAATTCCGTGGAGCCTCAGCAAGACTGATATGCAGCACTGACAGTTTGGACATCTAAACATGACCTTGGATGTGCCCAAAACCATAGCTGACGCTATGCCAAGTTCCCAGTGTAGTATATCACAGGGGCTGCATCACCGTGCTGGCAGCTGGCTGCGTGCAGAGTGTCAGCATATCTGCACGTGAACATCTTTGGCCCTATAAGTGTGGTGTGGTGTGGTGAGGCCGCTTCCGTTTCAGCCAATTTCCCATAATTAGACAGTCACGAGGAAGTCCAGGACAGTCACTCGTGTTCATCAAGAGGCTGTGCAGTGCCCCTACTGTGGGCATCAGAAACAGTTATTCGAGCAGTTTAGGGGTTGTTGATCAGCATTTCCTGCACCACGGCCGGCCATTCACCTGATGTCTGGTCAAATTTCAGCTGCTGGAGGAGAAGATAACTAGGACTGCTTCTGGCTTCCCAGAACATGTTGGCTGTAAGAAAGTTCTCTCTTGTAAAGTAATGGAAAGCTGTTTCAAACAACAGTCAGTTCCTACTGCCCACTTGCTCCATTGTTTTCATTTCATCAGTAACCAGATGTCTAACTTAATGGCTTTCAAAGTGTGGTCTCTTGACCAGGTAGGGGCCCAGCAATCTGTATTTTCTCAGGGCTTCCTGGTGATTCTGATGCACAGTGAACGTAAATGTTACAGGGCCTCTTGGGAGGTCCTATAAGGACACTCAAGAACACTGAATTTGAACAAAGAAACAAAACTGGGTATGAGTCTTGATTCTGCAGCTTAATATTAGCATGATCTTAGTCAACTTAGATATTTCTAAGCCTCAGTTAATCCCATCTGTAAATTGGCAATACTAAGTGGACCCAACCAAGTTTTTGAGATGATGAAGTAGTGTATATAATAGACCTGGACAGTACCAAGCATATATGTAATATGTGTTCAATAAACAGCCGTGAATATGAATTTCACCCACTTCTCTGCTTGGATCCAAGCAAAATTTAGAGCAGGGACCGCCCTTAAAGTTATTAATATGAATAACATCCCAGGTACATTACTAGCAAAGCAAGCTGTGGAGTGTGTTGTTCTTAAGGGATTTCAGCCCACTCTGGTTCCATAGGCACATCTCAGGTGGGGTAGCCTGAGAGGAAGAGCATCAGCTCTACAAGGAAGGTAAGGAAAGGGACGACATGAGGTGCTTCTTCCGTCGGCCGCACTTCTCACCCTCTCGTTCACCCTCAGAGTATGTTCTGGGCATTGTCATCAAAGCCAAATGGAAGTCTCGGAGTATACTCTAGACCAGTCCAAACTTCATGTGCATTCTAGTTCCCCGGAGATCTTATTAAAGTGCAGATTCCAGTTCATTATATCTGAGATGTGGCCTAAGATCTGCGTTTCTGTAAAGCTCCCAGTTGACGCTGATCAGCTGGTTTTCTCAAACCCTAATGGCCATACAATTCACTTCTAGATTTATGTTACTTAAGGAATGGTCTAGGGGCCATCAGCATTGGTGTCACTAGGGGGATTACTAAAAATGCAGAGTCTCGGGCACCACCCCAGACCTACCAAATCGGAATGTGCATTTCAGTAAGATCCCAAGGCAGTTCGTAAGCACGGTGAATTTTGAGATCCCTTCAGGGTGTGTATTTATTCACACAGGGCCCTGCACTCAGAAGGACCCTTGATTAAATGCTGTGCTCTCAGCATCTTGAATTCTTAATAATTCTTAAACAAAGGGCTCTGCATTTTCATTTTGTGCCGAGCTCCACAAATCATGTAGCTGGTCCTGGATACACTGCTCTATACCAGTGTTTGTCAAACTTTGGTGTGTCTATGACCCAAGTGGGATATTGTTAGAAATTCATATTTGTGGGTTCCCAAAGATTCTGAATCGGTGGGACAGGAGGTGAGACTAAGAATCTGTAACAAACCCTCCATGTGATTCTGATGCGGGTGGTCCGTGCCCACTGCTAGAAATGCTCCTCCACTCTTTCCCTAGTTAATTCTTCTGTCATTGCCATCCTGTGTTGTCCAGAAAACACAATAAGCAGCACAAAACTTGCCGGACACCAGAGCAAAGGTGTTTCTGGTTGAGTGGTTTTCCGTAGCTACGGGAGCTCTCAGCAAGGCTTCCCACCTGCCGCTGAGTGGCCCTGCAGTGATCGTGTGACATTTACACAAGTACAAGCAGAAAGGATGCAGGGACAGGATATCTCATCTCGAGAGGGACTGCCTGGGGAAGCTGGCGTGCTCAGCAGCAGTTCTTAGACTTTTTATGGTCACAGACCATTTTGAGAATTCAGTAGAGGCAATAGTCCCTCCCCACTGAGAAATTCACCTTTGCATCTTCTGAGGAGCACATAGGACCAGGAATTAGATGACCAGGCTGAGAGGTCTGACTCCTTCACTTGTTAGCTCTCTAATCTGGGGCAAGTTACCAGACCATTCCCACCCCTGGAGTCCTGGTCTTTAAAGTAGAGAATGAGTAAGATCATCTACCTCACAGATTTGCTGCAAGAATCAAATGAGACAGTCTGGATGTAAAAGTACTTTGTACACTGAAAAAGAATGTATAAATTTGAGGCCTCATTATACATGCCGTGCTACATTGCTATTTCCAGCATTATAGTTAGGATCAGGACACTGTGTTTGTGAATTTAGCCTAAGGCCATAGAACATACTTGGTGTGGCGAGAGAGGGAAATGAATACAGACAGATATGATGAGTACTTGGCGAGAGTAGATGGGAAATTTGAACGTATAGGAAAAGAGAAGGGAGCTTACACAATTTGGGGACTCCAGATGCAAAAATAAAAGAAAGAACATCTATTTTTACATGTGCAAACGGTTTTGAGATTTTGGAAAATGACTTTAGTCTAGCAGTAATTGAACATTTCTGCCCCTAGATATAATGAAGATAAATAGCAATGGTGGTGGTCCATATTTAGTTTTGACTTCAGAAGCCTTCTGTCGGAATTTGCTATTCTGAGATGAGAGGAATAATGTTTAGTAGTTAAAATCTGGGTCTCTGATCTAGCACATATTATCTGTGTCACTTGGGAGAATTATTTAGTCTTTCTGTTTTTCAGTTCCTTTTTACCAATAGAACTTTCCTCATAGGGTTTTCATAAGTATTGAACACCTTAGTATACCCCAAACACCCAGAGGGTAATGTGAGGGATTCTTATCATCCACGTCATGGAAATTCTTGAGCAAAGGGAGGGCTGGTAGTGTTCCAAGGCCCAGCCATTCTTGGTGAGGACGATGCCTCCAGGTTGTAACTATTGACTAGTTACTACTCAATAGTCAGTAGTCCTGTGCTTAGGTGGTTGCAGAAGCCCTGGCATGCTCAGGACCCAGAAGTCTGACATAGCCAATGTTCTGAGACTGTAATGCCATAAGACCTCTGCCACCAAATTCCAGAAAGTCCCACCCATGACAAATCAAACAAAGGAAATGTATGTGGGCAGGGAGCGAAGGCAAGGCATGATAACAAGTCATCCTAGCCTTGCCCTGAAGACCTCAGTCTGATGGCTCCAATTTTCTCTCCAATCCCTTGACCATCCATCTGATCTTCCCTCCAGGTGCACAATTGACAACCGGGTCACCCGGGTGGCCTGGCTAAACCGCAGCACCATCCTCTATGCTGGGAATGACAAGTGGTGCCTGGACCCACGCGTGGTCCTTCTGAGCAACACCCAAACCCAGTACAGCATCGAGATCCAGAACGTGGATGTGTATGACGAAGGCCCATACACCTGCTCTGTGCAGACGGACAACCACCCAAAGACCTCACGAGTCCACCTCATTGTGCAAGGTAGGCAGGGCTTGAGTGGGCGGTCTGGGTGGGGAGCAGGGAGAACCTGTATTGGACACTCCTTCTGTGCTTCTCAACAGAGATGTGTTCTGTTTGTTCCATCGGACCAGGACATCTTCCTTAATGCCATTTTGCCATTCGATGCTGAATTTTCAAGTAATTTTCCCACTCAATAGAACTAGGATTTTTTCTTCTTCTTCTTTTTTTTTTCTGGGGGGCTTTTGTTCCAATAATATATTTTCTCAGAAAATTATCTTCTAATTATTGCTTTCCTTGGCTTTTTCCTCCTCTAAGTGTTTTTAGGTTCCATCCAATTCTAAGCTTGCTTTATTTTAAGACCAGCATTTTAGCTCTTCTGTCACTACACATATGCCGTACCCTCACACAGCCTTCAAGGAAAGCAGAGCTGACCACAGATGCTCCAGACACCTCCCTGGGATGCATCCTTCGCAGCCGCCTCCATTGTTCCCAGTTTGCTTGCATCTTCTCTCATCTCCCAGCCCAGTTTCTGATACCACATCTCCCCTTTAACACCTGGGTCTGATTGCCATGTTTTCGTTGCACCTCAACTCCCCTCCTCTTCCTCTGTGCTGCCCCCTGCCCCACCCGGTTTTTGAGGCCTGTGTATTTGTTTTGTTTTTGCATCTTTCCTGGTTCTGTTCTCTCTGGGTTTCTGAGGCCCTGAGAGTGGTGCTCCCTTGTTCTCCATGAAGCAGACTGGCCTGGAGCATTCAGACAACGTTTAACCCCTGTGGACAGATACCTATTAGGGAGGAAGAGCTCAGAGTCAGACTTGGCCACTTTCTGGGTGCGAGACGTTGATCAAATTATTAACTGTGCCTCGTAGTTTCCTTCTGTAAAATGGGAGTCAATGTTGTGAGGATTAAAGTTTACATGTACTAATGTGTCAGATACTTAGAAGAGGGCCTGGCACACACAAGTGCTGCTTAAGTGTTACCTACTGTTATTATTTTTAATATTGTTGTTACTTTTTAACTTTTCTCTAAAATTAAAAAAATAATTTTTTTTTTTGAGGAAGGTTAGCTCTGAGCTAACATCTGCCGCCAATCCTCCTCTTTTTGTTGAGGAAAACTGGCCCTGAGCTAACATCTGTGCCCATCTTCCTCTTCTTTATATGTGGGATACCTGCTACAGCATGGCTTGACAAGTGGTGCATAGGTCCACACCCGGGATCCAAACTGGCGAACCCCAGGCTGCCAAAGTGGATTGTGCGAACTTAACCACTACAACACCAGGCTGGCCCCAATTTTTAACTTTTTAAACATCTTTTACAGTGGACCAAATACCTCGTTTTATTGTCTCAGAAGCTTAAGCCCTGAGCGATGGAGCCCGGCTCCTGTTTGGTGTTTCTTTTCCTCTGTGATTCCCAGATCCCATCGTCCAGCTAAACGGCAGGTCCAGGGCAATGGACTCCTATTCTGGAGGCTCCTTCAGCGGCCCCGCCTTGTCAGTGCCCAAGGGAAGGGCAGAGTTGTTGGCTGATTTGTCAGAGAAACAGTGGGCAGGAAGGTGGCTCAAGAAGGAAGAATGCAAATGAGGCTGGAGAATTAGGGAAGGCTACCTGGGAGATGGCTTGATGGTGGCTGGGAACTGGGAAGAGCATGGTCGGGCAAGCGACGATGATACGAGGACACACCCTGACAAGAACAGCATGGGCTCCGGCTCTGGTCAGGGTTTATGCCAGCGGGATGGTCCAGCACCTCATGCTGTGGCAAAGCTTGTTCATATCAAGTTGTTTTTATTTATTTTTTTCTTATTCTTTCTTTCCAAAAGGAAATTATGATCGCTTTTTCTTTTATTGGTTCTATAAATTAATATTTTTGAAACTGCTGGATAAAAGCAGCATTTCTTAAAAGAAATGGGATTCTATTGAAGGTATCAGAGTGTATTACAAACAGCAGAGTAGGTATTGTTAGGTGAGATTTTTGTTTCAGTGTGTGCAAGTTTTTATTGTAAAATACACTTTTAATTGTAGATAGTGCGTCAGAAAGCGTTTGAGAATCACCGTTCTAGTGAGGAGGTGTGGCGAGTGCTGTAGTGGCGTCAGCCACAGTCTCTACTAGCGGCGCTTTAGAAGCCATTCCCCGCATCCCCTCTTGCTCCATCCTCCCCTTATTCTTGAGAGCATGATATGTAGCAATAGCAAAGAGATATTAGGATCTATGCACTGTTACAAACATTTGCTTTAGGAAGCAGAACCTTTATGGAACTGGAAAATGGAAGGAAGAGTGAAAAAAGGTGAAGCTTCCTTGAAAATAAGGACTGTGTTTTTGTCATTCTTTTTTCTTAAGCCACCCGCACACACACCCCCCCCCCCCCCCACACTCCGGCCCTAAGTACCTGAGAGAGTGCCTGATACAAAGTGAACATTTAATAAATGCTTATTGAAGCAAAGGCTGGAATTATAGCCCAGAGGGCTTATATAGGCTCAGCGAGAGGAGGCAGATTGTGGGGGTTGGGGGGGAGACGGGAGGCAGTGAGAGGACGGGGTCTCCATACATCTTCGCTCATGTCCCAGCTAATGGAAAATGTCTGCTCCTCAGCTCGGTGCTTACGTCTGTGATTTGGCTAGATGCCCTCTTAGCATGACATGCTACCTCAAGTATTGGAATCTCATCTTGGACTAATTTTCGAATGCTGATGGCTATATTGATCTGGAAACAAGCTGGGTTAAAAAAGGCCCTGGTCTTGTACACAGACTCAGCCCCAGCTAATCTGCTGTCAATATGCCTGGACTGAGCATTATTGACACTTTAATGAATAGAGGATCAGAATTTTTCAGAGCAAACCTGTCCCCACTCTTAAAAGCAATCAGACAAACTAAATAGAGCCACACTCCTGTTTCTGTATTGGAAAGAGGATACATCACCATCCAGGATTAAAAAAAGAAATATATTTATCTTGGGATCAGTTATTGTACTGAACATAAACACTAATTCCCCTAGCAGAAGCTGACTGTCTGGATTTTGTTGAAGTTGCTAGTCAACCCTGAGCAGAATGCTACTGGAATGAAGTTAGGCATATTAAGTGTTCAACATGGTATTATGATCATTAAACACACACACACACACACAAACACACACACACAATAGCAGCACCAGAAAAGAACTAAACTGATATTCTACCCATGAGTCTGTGTATTTACGTGTATGTGGTCAGCTTCATATATAAATATGAAGGAAAGTAATGGCATTTCCATAGAGTCATGCCAGCTGCTTGAGGTCTTGCTTATGTCTTTGCCCTTACCATCAAATACCCCTTTGACCCCGTTAGGTCTTTGTACTGGATCTTCTCTATGACTGTGTTTCAACATGTATAGGTTTTGCTGACAGCCTTGATGACACCTTTGCATCTGCCTAAGAATCAGACTCTTCAGCCCTTTGTGTGTGCACTCATTCATGCCTTCATTCATTCATGCAGTAAATCATCACTGAGAACCAGCTCTGGTTAGCAGTACCCTGGCCGAGCACTTAGCACACGAAGATGAGTAAACGGCTGCCCTTGAAGAGTTAGTTACGTTCGTGTGGCGAAGATGGAGCTGTATGACATTTACCCAAGTCATCCCCAGGAATCTGGCTTCTGAGAGTATAGCTGCTGTTGGCTGAATCCTTCCTGGGCACTGACTTGCTCCACGCTCCTGGAAATACCTGCAATGTCGGTCCTCTTACCCCCATGTTATCTGACTAGATGTTTTAATGGAATTCAGAGGTAACCTTTACAAAAGTCAGCCTGGTCCATTTATGTGGCATCCAGATTTCCCAGTGCTGCTGTACACTGGTCTGTTCTGTAACTCAAGCACAGGGTGAAGAGCTGGGGGCTTCCCTTGGCTCGTGTTTCCAGAGCTTCAGCTGTAAGCGTCATCTTCAGTCTTTCCAATCTTCAGGGCAGCCTTTCCCTGGTGGCAAGTTCTAGATGTGTGCTTTGTTCTCTAGGATATTTTAAAAATGTGGCTGATAACACTTCATATCCTTACAGTAAAAGAAAAAGGGAAATGCTCATAACCTTTTTTAATGGGTCCATCTCTTCTTTTCTCACTACCTGTTGCTGTTGGACTGTATTCTCCTTTGTTCTTTTAGAAAGATAGCTCTGGGGCTACCTAAATTCTCCTAAACCTTCCCCATGCTGCCGGGGGTGGGGATGGGGGTGGTTTCCCAAGGTCCCGGCAGGCTGTTCTAGTGATTGGAGCATGGACTGGGGCGTGTCTGTCCTGGGCTGGAGAGGAGAGTCCTTGCAGTGGGCAGTATAGGGGTGGAGGAGCAATTATGAAGTAGAGCCATAGAAAGCTCCAGGCAGAGTAAGGGTGAGTGGCCCAGAGAACTCAGCCTGCTGGGTCAAGGATGTCAGACCAGCCTACAGGAAGAAGGTGATGGTACTTCTGATTTGCATTGTCCGAGGTCAGCGTGGAGGGAGGAACAGGCTCAGGGCTGCAGACAGAGCCTAGCTCATCGTGTGAGGCACGTCTCTTAGGCAAGGCACGAACAGGGGACAACCTTGGGGAGGGGAGTGGCCCTGGAGCCAGTGTGGCAGGGAAGTGGAGGGAAAGGCAGTAGGGGCTGGAGGCAGGAAGGCGGAACGGAAGGAAAGCTGAGCTAAGTAGCTACACAGTCACTACTTGAAATTAAATTTTATTTAGCTAAAACCTACCAATGGGAGAAAATATTTGCAAATCATATATCTGACAAGGGGTTACTTTCCAAAATAGATAAAGAACTAGCACAACTCAACAACAAAAAAATCAAACAACCCCATCAAAAAATGGGCAGAAGATATGAACAGACATTTTTTCAAAGAAGATATACAGATGGCCAACAGACACGTGAAAATATGTTCAACATCAGTAATTATTAGGGAAATGCAATCAAAACCACAGTGAGATATCACCTCACACCCGTTGGAATGGCTATAATCACCAAAACAAGAAATCACAAATTTGGAGAGGATGTGGAGAAAAGGGAACCCTCATACATTGCTGGTGGGAATCAAACTGGTGCAGCTAATATGGAAAACAGTATAGAGGTTTCTCAAAAAATTAAAAATAGAATTATCGTATGATTCAGCCATCCCACTGCTGGGTATTTATCTAAAGAACGTGAAATCGACAATTCAAAGAGATTTATGTAACCCTATGTTCACTGCAGCATTATTCACAACAGCCACGACTTGGAAGCAACCCAAGTGCCCATAAACAGATGAATGGATTAAGAAGATGTTGTGTATATATACAATGGAATACTACTCAGCCATAAAAAAGACAAAATCTTGCCATTTGTGATAACATGAATGAACCTTGAGAGTATTATGCTAAGCAAAATAGGTCAGACAGAGAAAGACAAACACCATATGATTTCACTCATTTGTGGAAGATAAACCTGTGGTTAAGGAGAACAGATTAGTGGTTACCAGAGGGAAAGGGTGTTGGGGGAGGGTGAAAGTGGTAAAGGGGCACATATGTATGGT
The DNA here is from genome assembly GCF_037783145.1 of Equus przewalskii. Taxonomy (NCBI): domain Eukaryota; kingdom Metazoa; phylum Chordata; class Mammalia; order Perissodactyla; family Equidae; genus Equus; species Equus przewalskii. The sequence continues at coordinate 41,058,972 of NC_091836.1, forward strand.
GACTGATAAAAACTAGACTATTACTGCTGAACAAGATGCAGTCTATACAGAAATGATATATTATAATATACACCTGAAATTTACACAATGTTACAAGCCAATATGACCTCAATTAAATAATTTAAAAAACAAACAAATAAAATTTAAAATTTACTTTTTCAGTGGCACTAGCTACATTCCAAGTGCTTCACTAGCCACATGTGACCAGTGGTTATTGTATTGAAAGGTACAGAAGTAGGATTTTCTTAGCATTGTAGAAAATTCTGTTGGACGGTGCTGTGACTACCATGTGAAACAGCACGTGTTTGAGGAAGAGTGGATTTCATTGACCTGAAGGATCAAGAATGGCGTGGAAAAGAGAATGGAATTTTGGAGAGAAGATGGAAATAAGAAAAGATGGTGGTCTTTTAAAGACGAGAGAGAATAATTGAAAAAATGGAAGACAGGAGTTCTTCCATTAGCTAGGACAGAGAAAAAGTCCAGAGTCTGAAAACATACCCAAAGGAGAACACACAGAATTGAAGACTGGGTAGCTGTGGGAATGGGGGTGGGGAGTCCATGAGGACATTGAGATCCCTGCTGTGGAGCCCTCGGGGAGGGCGATACTAACCCATGGAAAACGTCATGTGGTAAAGCGTCACGTGGCAGCAGAGGTAGAGGAATTCAGACACTTGGACTTCTTGATTGTAAGATGTCTTGAACCCTCCATTGAAAATGAGTTTGTGAAGAGTGAGAAATGCCACTCAAGGATTTGCATTCCCACTTAGGCAGCCAGAACATAATCTTGTAGGCCAGGGTGAGGGAGATCCATCTAAGATTTATTAAAATTCTGGCCTAGTGATTTCCATCCCTTTGACCTTAGGGTGTTCTGCTTTATGAGTGTAATTAATAAGTGGCTGCTTCTGGAGTCTAGCTGCATATTTTAATCCTTTCCCCTTCTCGATCTTGCTGTCAAACCAAGCTTCTCAGACTACCTAAAATGGCCATACCCCTGTTTCCATTATTCCCTTGGTAGGGGCCGCATCTTGGAAAGCACAGAGTGAATAAAATGCTTCATGGGACTGAATCGTTTGCCAAATTAAGGGCAGCATGGAAAACATCTCAAAAACCTTACTTGTATTTCTAAAAGCCCTTGTGTGGTGTTGCAGCGAACTGCTCTGTGGTCTGCAGAACACCAGGGCTGGCCTCGTCATTGAGCGGGGCCTGGGGCTGCTCCCACGCGGCTCTGCTCTCACTTACAGACGTATGTGCATGACAGTAACCAGGAGATTACAGTGCTTATAAAAGTGGAGATGTTAGTCAAATAATAATAATAATAATAATAATAATAATAAAAGCTTTTGTCTTGTTTATCAGTTTTCCAGGCCTTAGTTCTCTCTTTTGTCACTGGAGCATCTAATCACCCCCTCCCTTTTGTTTGGTGTAAATGAGATTTCCTATTTCTTCCTAGGCAGAATTAATCTGAAAATCCCTGCTATTGTTTGATAGTTAATTACCTGCCTTTTGGAGTCAAACAGCTCTGAAGCTCACGTGAAAGGAAGAAACACTAATGTCTGTGGGTTGGGACAGGAATGAGAGGAGGAAGCCAGGACACTGCCATCCATTCTAGAGAGGAAGGGACCCCGCCAGGGAGATATCCAGCACAGGCAGGTGACTTGCAAACAATAGTGCCTGAGCGGTACCAGCCCTGCATTTACCTTTTATTTTCTTCCTGTTCCAGACACTCTCCCCTTATCTGCTTGATGTGTATAATCCTGTTGCTTTCCAATCCTAAATAAGTAATTGACCTTGTCTAGCCAAACTCATTATTACGATTAAGAGAACAGGAACAATAACTTTTAATTTCGAAATGGGTACACTCCATAGCCCCCCCCCCCAACCCTGAACCTGAACAAAAGGAAATTTGAAATACAACGTATCAAAGGGAGTAATGTGCTCTAATCCTTACATTGAAAGCAAAGGTTTCTGTCTCTCCAGCGGCATCACCCAGAACGCAGCATGCCCTCTTGGTACTGCAAGTCTCTTGTGGAGCTGAGAAGACCTTTGTACTAACTATTTTCCATTCAAGCTACGTCTTTGCTGAGTCCCTGGTGGAGGAAAACATCCCCATGCAGCTCTAAATCAACAGAAGTCACCTTCTGAGTACATCTGTGTTCTTCAGGTTTCAGTAGCCCTGTGTGACAGTAGATCCCATTTGCCATCCCAAACTACTTACCAGATTCTCTGTCCTCCTCCTGCCCTATTCAAAAAACAGGTGAAAATGCACATTTGGTCTGGTCATAAGACCGTGCATCTGAATTTGACAGAACTTTCAAAAAGTCGGGAAAGTAAATTCCACGAAAAAATGGAGGGTTCTCAAAACACCCTGGAGAATGACAAGGAAGTAGAGCGTTTTACCTGACACTGACTTACAGGATTTAGAAAGCATGCAAATGAGGCAACTGGGTTCTACCTGGTGAGTTTTTAAATGTCTTGATGCAGTTTCTGACGATGAAGAGACAAAATTTGTTAGTGGGTTAACTAACATTTCAGTAAACCCACTGAAACATCATCTGTCTGCAAAGCCGAGTAGGGTAGAGTCCATTAAACTAAAGAAATCTGAACAAATCGTTATAATAAAAGTCATTGGTTTAGTGACGGCATTTTCTGTGCCTTCCGGTAAGGCTGGGGAGGGTCCTCATCTTTCTAAGTAGTATGGGAAACTTCACATCTGCCTCCTGGTGCTTCCAGGTCAGAACAGTAAATAAAAATATGGTCCCCCTATCCAAGCCCTTTACACCACTCACAGCTTTAAGGAAGCAGAAAGCTCCAGTGACGCTATTGCTTCTCAGCAGAGACCTAGAGGAGTCAGGCAGTATCCCTGCAGGTAAGCAGTTGGGAATCCCAAGGGAGGCTCTTTAAGCACCCACAGAATTCTTATCCCTTAGGTGGTTTTCCCCAGCGAGTCTGAGCTGCCTCAGGTTCCAATACCACAGAACTGAGAAAAGTTGCTCTGATTCCTCCTGGACCTTGTATAGCCCTGCAGCTTCCAGGTGAGACAGGTTGTCATTTTACTTGGGGAAAAGGCAAGCATCAGATCCTGAATAAGCAGCACTTCCTAGATACGTTTCTTTAGACTCCCATTCCCATATCAGAAGCTCCCTGTGGTTTATTCAAGCTGAATTTGAAGCAAATAGTGACAATTAAGGATTGCATGAGGTCTCTTTGTGTCCTCATGACCCACTGGTACAAATCTGGCTAATCCTAGAATATGTCCCCAAAAACCCTCAGTACCACATTCCTAAAGGTTTCAGTAGGTCGCACCTATAGGTTGTATCTACGATGGTATCAAGGAGAGCATCACTGGTCTGAATGCCGTGATGTTGCGAGAAGACTCTTAGTACACACACAAAAAAGCCCCTCAAAGTCTCTGCCAATTCTTCTCTCCTTGCTAAAATGGAAATACCTAGTTTCTTAGGGCATGAGGAGAAGTTGGTGACTAAGTCTTAGTCTATCTGTTGTCCAATTGAGGATTGTCAACTGACACCTTTCAATTCCTTTTAATAGTATTTCGAAGCCAGGCACTGGGGGCATAGAGATTCAGAGGGAGTTTCTGCCCTGTCTAGCAGAAGAGACCACTATACTAAAAATAACTCTCTCATGAGGTAACATGGGTTAGGATGCTTATACAGATAAATGCAGTGAATACACTGAAAAGGAATAATTGAATTTATATGCACAATCAGGCATAACTGCAAGGTTGCATTTCACCAGGGTCTTCAGTGGTGACTGGGATTTTTCAGGGGATCCAGAGAGGAGAAGGCATCCCAGGCGGGAGCAACGGCATGTGCAAAGCTAGAAAGTCTGAAACTGTATGACATGTTGGAGGAAGAGTGAAGATGCTAAAGTGTTCACTGGGCAGGGTTCCTGGGGGGAAATCACTGGGCACGTGTCCAGAGAGATAGGCTGCCTCTGCGTTGGACAGCCTGTGAGCCGAGGAAGGGGCTCACTGAGAAGCAGTCGGCCGTGGAGTCAGGTAGATTTTCAACACAGGCTTGGTTTTCCTTGATGTTCATAAGAACATCGCTTTTCTTTCTCAAGGAAAGTTACATTAGATTGTTTTGGCAAAGGACAAACATCCAGAGGGCTATCTGAAATAGAAATATGACCAGGTCAATTTACCAGGTCAAAGTACCAGGGTCAATAAACCTTGGGAGGAAGGAAGAAGTATTGGAAGGAAAGAGTGTATCCAAACCCAACAGGGTCTATGTCCTTTGCATGGTAAAGATACAAAGGGGAAAGATTGTCAAAGACGCTTCTTCCACCAGGTCAATTTTTTTTGAAGTATAATTGACATATCAACTAGGTCAGTTTTTAAAAGCACCACAATATATGTTTTATAATTGCAGTCACAGTAATGATTCTTTTTCCACAGTATAGTTAAGGTGCATTTCTTTGTACACTAGCAACTGGAGTACACTGTCCTGGGGGTTTTTGCTCTGTCATCATGATTATTGTACTGGAGAGGGCAAGGATGCTGCTAAGGATAAATGAGACTTGCAAGAAGGGGTCCACAGCCCTTAGGAACTGTGAGGCTGGCCCATCGCCTGCAGCCACCTCTCACGGTTACCGAAGAACCCATGTGCATTGAGAAGACTCTGTGTGTCAGATGTCTGCAGGCTAATTTAGGCTTTGAGGTGTCACCACTTGGAATATATCTTAGGACTTATATTCGCATTGAATGTCGTCTGTGTCTAACGTTGGTATGAAATCTAATTGGCTTCTGCTGGAGTTCAGCTCAGTGGTGAAATGCTCCTGGAGTTGTTGGAGCACAACGTTTTTCTTTTGAGAGATCTTCCTTTCATGTTATTTGAGAAAGAATTTATTGATTTAAAATTAGGACAGTTTAATTTGGTGGCATGTTTTCTTTATGTCTCAATTATGTATTCATGTCTTTGTGGTAAACTCAGCTGGTGGAGGGATTAAGAATTCAAAATAGAAGATTTGCACTTGGCAAATAATGCTTTCTACTGTGATTAATTGGGAGTCTGTACAATGAACCCAGTGTTGGCTCCGCTGGGGATTGAATAGCTTAGCAGAAAGAAGTAAATTTCGGGATTTAGGAGTCCTAGATTCCAATCTGAATCTTGACAGTAAGTACCTGGAAAAATGACCTACTGCTTTCATCTATTTCAGATTAGATACACTTTACAGAAACTTTTTGATATATAACATAATCTAATTTGGAGAAAGTTACCAAATAGACGCGAGGACACTGACCGCCACTACATATTAACGTTCTTCATTTTTGTACTTATTTATTAGCAGTAAAGATTTTTAGGCTGTTACTTCTGTTTATCTCCTTTAGGCTCTTTAAACAGACCCGATCCTCTATCCCACGAATGCATGCATGTTCCCGGTTTTCTGATCTCACTGGTGATGGTCCTCTGCTCTCCTGCCGTCACCCCCTTTGCTCTCACAGTTATGTTTGGACATGTTTTGTGGTGGTCGTACTGTGCTGTGAAACTGGACTTTAGAGACGGGCACTTGCACTAATGCTGCCCCTCACTCTAAGGACCCAAGCCGTCCGTGCCTTCTCTTCCTTCTCTGAGAAAGGAAGATCAGAAATTGTGATTTTCTTTTTTCCCTTTCACTCCTGCATAGATTACCATGTGTCAAGTACTGGAATACAGATTGAAATAGATACACAGGTGAATGAGACTGGTTCCTACCACCAGGATATATTATGGGGATGTGGGCAGCAATTAAATTTTAAAAGGGGAGCTGCTGTAACAGAGACATTCAGGAGAATCCTTGGACTAAGGGAGAGGTACCTCGGCAAGCTTGGGAGCAGGCTGGGGTGTCCGGGAAGGCCAAGCAAATAGAAGTCTTTCAAAATGGATAGTCTGACGTTTTATCTCTCCACTGTTAAACTGAAAATAAAATAGCTAGTCTGCCCACACTCACTCTGTTCCTCACCACCTGTTTTCCCGGTGTACTGTGAGCCTACTGAGGGCAAGGAGCATGTCTGCTGTTGCATTCTATCCCCAGTGCCTGGAATTTAGTAGGGGCTCACAGGCTACTTGTTGCATAATGATTGTACTGTAAAGCTTCTTTTTTTTTTTGGCTGAGGAAGATTGTCCCTGAGCTAACGTCTATGCCAGTCTTCCTCTATTTTGTATGTGGGATGCCACCACAACATGGCTTGATGAGTGGTGTGTAGGTCTATACCTGTGTTGGTGTGTAGGATCCAAACCTGTGAACCCCAAGCTGCCAAAGAGGAGCGTGCAAACTTAACCACTATACCACCAGGCCAGCTCCCTCTGTGTTTTTAATCATTAAGCAACATGATTCATCGTGTGTTGGGACTGGCAGTGGCAGGCTGTGTAATGGCCACCCAAAGATATTAGGTCCTAATTCTTGGAATTGTGAATGTTAGCTAATATGATGACGTCTTTGCAGATTTGAGTAAGTTAAGGATTTGAGATGGGGAGATTATCCAAAATTACTCAGGTGGGTCCTAAGCGTAACCTCATGTGTACTTATAAGAGGGAGGCGGAGGGAAGTTTGATACAAACACACGCAGAGGAGAAAGCGATGTGAAGATGGAGCTGAGAGAGATTCAAACTTGCTGGCCTTGAAGATTGAAGTGATGTGGCCACCAGCCAAGGAGTATCAGCAGCCACCAGAAGCTAGAAGAGGCAAGAAGCCAACTGTCCCCTACAGCACCCTCAGGAAGCATGGCTCTGCAGCACCTCGGGTTCAGCCCAGTGAAACTGGCTTTGGACTTCTGGCCTCCAGAACCGTGAGAGAATACATTCCTGTTGTTTAAGCCACCAAGTCTGTGCTGATTTGTCACAGCCACCACAAGAAACTAATAAAAGGACCTTCAATGTTTGGAGTCCCTAATGTCTTAAAGTCAGAGACAGTTGGTATTTCAAATCTGCCAGAAGTTTGGGTTTGTTCACTGTGAGAATTGAACTCACCTTTGGGGCAGACCGTTTTTCATCAATTCGTGTTTAAAGGAGCCTTTTTGGAACCACCCTTGTCAGGTAGATGTAACAAAGTTCCTTATCTTTGGGGCACCTGCAGGAGATGATGAAATAATCCAAATGCCAAAACTTGCAGCTCCCTCTGCCAGTACCGCGCGCCTGCGTGTCCCTCACGCACCCCTCTCTTCCGTAGGTCCCCTTGTGGGAGAGGCCTTTCTGACCCCCTGCATCAAATCACTCACTGGGACTCTCTTGTTTGCTTTTCTTCATGACATAAGCCACCTGTTGACATGATGTATATTCCATGGCCAAGACTGTAGTTGGTCTCACCCCAGCAGACGCATGCGCTGTGACGGGGGCTCGGCCAGCTTTGTTCACTGTTGTATCCCAGTGCTAGAACAGGGTTTGGCACATAGGAGGCCCTCCGTAGATATCTGTTGAAGAAATAAATAAAGGGAAATGGGCCTGCCATTAAGTGAACTTGATTTTTTTTTCAGCATTTATTCTGTTTCTTTGCTTGAGTGTGAAAGCGTGAACTTTTCTGTTATTTCTGTCCAAATGAGTTGATCAGCCTGTTCTCACACCAGGTGCCATTGCACTGAGTGTTCCAGGGTGGATTTCCTCAGCAAGGGGGGAGGGGCTGGTGCTCCAGGTGAAGGAACGACACAGACGGAAGGGCTCCAGAGACTCCCCTCGGTGGGCTGGAGAGAACGCTCGAGCTGTGAAGGGAGGCCCACAGCCTGGCGAGGGAGAGGGCCAGATCTCTGCCTGCCTGAGAAGTTCCCATTTCATCGTGGAGGGGATGAGGAATCGCAGACAAGTCTCAAGCAAGGAGATTCCATGAGTCATGTTTTTGAAAGACCTTTGCTGTCAGAGTGGTGATTGGGCTGGAGGGGGAGTCCTGAGGCAGGAACACTGAGAGAGAATGAGAACATGGCTTATCCTGTGCTCCTGACCTGAGGAGACCCCCTCCCTCTGTGGGGGAGACAAATAGCACTTGAGAGCCACTGAGTGAGGCTGGAGGGTGTGTGCACTCGTCAGGGTGGGCTGGGCCCAGTGTCCCCAGATGACCCTCTTCCAGAGAGACTTATTGAAATGAAACCAGCTCACCAACAGGAGCTAAAGTTTACACCAGGCCATGAAGAAAGGGTAAAGCTTAAAATGAGGCAGGAAAGGGTAAGATCAAGCACCAGGAGAGCCATTTAAACAGAAGATTTTTGGAAATAGGAAGAAGAGCAGATTCAGAGACTACCACACATGAGGCACCAAAAACTGCCTGTCAGACCCCTCATTCCTGCTGTCTACCTCAGGATCTCATGAAGAACTTTCTAGAAAAAAATAAGAAGATGTATGTTGACTGCTCCCCAGACGGACTGGACCTGAGTCACTCAGGTGGAGGTTGGGTGAGGAACTGGTGTAAGGGGGGTCTGGGGCTCAGCAGAGCCAATGGCCAGAGGCAACTGAAAGTCAAATTGAGAACATTTTTTATATAAAATACTAAATTATATTCTGGCTCGGTAGAAGGAATTGTATCAAATCTGGTGTGTAGGCCTGTTGTGTGTTTCTAATTATAGTGTGGCTGTCGTCTTCCTGAGCTTGTTGCTGTGTTGTTGTTCAAGTGAAAAATAGGGAACAGAGACATAAAGAGGAGCACATCAGCTACATGGGCCTGTATGGTCTTTCCCCATATTCTTCTACTTTGTTTTACTGTCGTTTCTAGAGTTATTCGGCTTTTGTCTTTCATTGCTGCATGCTGAAACATCTGCAGCCCCTTTTCTTTCTTTGGGCAGGGCAGCTTCCAGCCTGGTTAGGACTCAGGAAAGGCATATTCTGCCCTCTTCTGGAGCTCAGAGGCTGTTTTTCCCCTAACCAGGACTCACGGGACCAGGAAGCGAGGGGTGGAAATGTCAATGGCACCACTCACTATTACCGCTAGTGACCGCTAGCAAAATGTTTGCTTCCTGTTCCCTCATCTTTATGCTCTGCTGGTCTGCAGACCTTAGTTGCAAGCGGGGGAATGCTCCCGCCCAGTGACACAACAATGATTCCATTCAACTGGAAATTAAGACTGCTACTAGCCTGATAAATGATTTACAAATATTTTCTCCCAGTTGATGAGTTGTCTTTCCGTTTTGTTCATGGTTTCTTTTGCTATGCAGAAGCTTTTTAGTCTGAGGTAGTCCCATTTGTTAACTTTTTCTTTTGTTTCCCTTACCCAAGTAGGCATGGTGTTCAAAAATGTCAGAGTGCACTGTCTATATTTTTGTCTAGGAGTTTTATGGTTCAGGTCTTACCTTCAAATCTTTAATCCATTTAGAGTTAATTTTTGTGTATGGTGCAAGGAGTTGATCTCCAAAATATATAAAGAACTCATACAACTCAACAACAACAAAAAACAAACAACCCGATCAAAAAATGGGCAGAGGCTATGAACAGACATTTTTCCAAGGAAGATATACAGATGGCCAACAGACACATGAAACAGTGCTCAACATCACTAATTATTAGGGAAATGCAAATCAAAACTACAATGAGCTATCACCTTACACCAGTCAGAATGTTACCAAGACAAAAAACAACCAATGTTGGCGAGGATGTGGAGAAAAGGGAGCCCTCATACACTGCTGGTGAGAATGCAAAATGGTGTAGCCACTATGGAAAACAGTTTGGAGATTCCTCAGAAAATTAAAAATAGAAATACCATAAGATCCAGTTCTCCCATGACTGGGTATTTATCCAAAGAAGTTGAAATCAATGATCCAAAGGGATTTATGCACCCCTATGTTCATTGCAGCATTATTCACAGTAGCCGAGATATGTAAGCAACACAAATGCCCTTCTACAGCTGAATGGACAAAGAAGACATATATATGTATATATATATATACACACACAAAGGAATACTACTCAGCCATAAAAAAGACAAAATCGCCCCATTTGCAACAACATGGATTGACCTTGAGAGTATGATGCTAAGCAAATAAGCCAGACAGAGAAAGACAAATACTGAATGATTTCACTCATATGTGGAAGACAACAAAGACATGGATAAAGAGAACAGATTAGTGGTTACTGGAGGGGAAGGAGGTTGGGGGCTGGGCAAAAAGGATAAAGGGGCACATATGTGATGGATAAAAATTGGACTACTAAGGGTGAGCATGATGAAGTGTGTTCAGGAATTGATAAACAATAATGTAGACTGGAAGTTACACAATAGTACAAACCATTATATAAGCCCAATAAAATTTCTTGAGGGGGAAAAAAAAGACTGCTACTAGCCACTTTGGTCTCCTTATACCTCTGAATCAACACACAAGGACAGGAGTTACGTATTGGCTGGGGTGATTGATCCTGACTACCAGGGAGAAATTGGATTCCTGCTCCACGATGAAGGTGAGGCGGAGCATGTTGGGAATACAGGAGATCCCTTAGGCCTTCTCTTAGTACTGCCATGCCCTGTGACTAAGGACAGTGGAAAACCAACAACCCTATCCAGGCAGGACTGCTAGTGGTACAGACCCTTGAGGAATGAAGGTTTGGGTCATCCCACCAGGTAAAGAACCATGACCAGCTAAGGTGCTTGCCGAAGACAAAAGGAATACAGAGTAGTTAGTGGAAGAAGGTAGTTATAAACACAAGCTACAACCACGTGACCAGTTACAGAAATGAGGACTCTAATTGTTGTATTTCAATAGTTCCTCTTTATCTTGTTATGAAGATATTTGTGTGCATATATATATACATTCATTCAGCAAATACCTTTGTTTCCTTTCCTCTCTTATTCCCTTCTCATGTAACATAAAATGCATTGACTTTGTATCAGTATTTGTGGTGTTAATTTTACATCATGGTATTTAAGTTACAGGATATTAGAAGAGTAAAGACCCCTCAAGAACTTTCCCTCATCTTGTAGGGAAGGGATTAGTGCGTTTTTGGTTATATGCAGGATAGTTGTATCATGCTAGGTAGAATCGTGACCTTGCTATTGTCTATATTTGGAGAGTAAATGTAATTTAAGAAGATGGGTATGGGTGCCAAGTTAACAAGAGGTGGACTTGTGATGATTAATTTTGTGTGTTAACTTGCCTGGGCTAAGAGATGCCTAGATAACTGGCATCCCTTATTTCTGGGCGTGTCTGTGAGGGTATTTGTAGAAGAGGTTATCATTTCAGTCAGTAGCCTGAGCAAAGAAGAGCTCCCTGGTCAATGCAGGTGTGCAGCATTCAATTGATTGAAGGGCTGAATAGAACAACAAGGCAGGGGAAGGGCAAACTTGCTCTCTGCTTGAGCTGGGGCATCCATCTCCTCCTGCCCTTGGACAGCGGCTCTCCTGGTTCTCAGGCCTTTAGATTCAAGCTGGGACTCACACCATCAGCTCTCCTAGATCTCAGGCCTTCAGACTAGGACTGAATTTCACCAGTGGCTTTTTTGGTTCTCCAGCTTGCAGCCTCCATAATTCTGTGAGACAATCCTATAATAAATCTCCTCATATATATATATCCTGTTAGTTCTGTTTCTCTGGAGAACCCTAATATGGATGACAAGTGAGTTTTTCATATTAAAAATCTTTCTTAGATTTAGAGTAAGTTCAGCCCTATAGGTGATAGCTAACGGCACTGGGAAATGTAGGCAAGGGCAGTCCATAGCACTCAGGACAACAAGAAGCCCATCAGCCTGGCAATAGAAGGTAAGTTGAGACAGGGTCATTACCACCTCTCCCTCCAAACACACAGAAACTCCTGCCTCACCTTTCAACCCAGGAACTGGTTGAGGAAAGAAGCATTTATAGCACAAATTATTTCCTCCTTCATTCATTCACTATTCAAATATTCATTGAGTTCCTTCTATGACCACACATCATGCTTGACTCTGTGGGTAGAACACGAAGACCAGATACTTGTCCCCAAAGAAGTAATATTCTATTGGGTGACAAGAGAAGTAAGTAGTTCATTGTAATATAGGCTGAGAGTTGGGGCCAGTCCTAGGGCCTGTGGCAGTGCCCCAGGGGACTTCCCAAAGGAAACTAGACTTGGTGGAGAGCTGAGTAGGGCTAGTAGGTGAAGTAGGGTAGGTGTACCGTCAGACAGACAACAGCATGTGCAAAGACTAGGACATGAACGGGAACTTGGCCAATTTTGAGAACCAAAGGGCATCCCACAGGCGGGCCTTGAGAGGAGAGAGGGCTGAGAGGTGAGGCTGGAGAGGGAGCAGGAGCCGGATAACAAGAGTCTTGTAAGCTGTGCTACCAAGTCGGGAATTTTTCTGAAGAGCAAAAGGGGCCCAAATTAGGGGAGAACAGACCCTGTTCAGGAGGATTTCTCACAGAGTTTCAGTTTGGAAAAGAGGACATCTGGGAGCAAAGCAAAGGCAAAAGGGCCCTCCGTGGTTCACCATCCTTATCCAGTCTATCCCTGACCTGTGCCCACTGGAGCTGCCCTGGGCAAAGAGGAGGCCAAACCAAGCTCGCAGCCTAGATTTTATCCTTGAGCAGGGATTAAATTGCTCACTGATTCTCCAGTCGGCTTCAGCGGGCCCCTCTCAGAAGGTCAGTAGAGTTGTCGTGTAGCCGTCCCTGTCTGCCGTGGGCAGTTCTCTCCCTCTCTGCCGTTCTCCATCTGTCTCTCTGAGGCTGTCCAGCTACTTGTTTTATAGCCGTGTGTACTTTTTGTTGTCTTCTGTCAGTTGCAGTTTTTCATCGTTCTGGTTTCTTTTTGATCTTTAATCTTTTTTGTTTCTCTAAAGCGTTCTGTTTTACTCTTCAAGTCATTCTCTAGGCTGATCCACCATTCTCTCACTTGTCACCAGCAGCCTGCTTCCTTTTGACCTTTTGTTTTCAGACTGTGCCCTCTTTTGCTTGCGTGCTCTTTGTTCTAATATTTGCCAGAATCTTCTTTCCCCCAGCCTCTACCTTCTCTTTCTGTCCCTTCCCCCTCTCTCCTCGGTCCCTTTATCCTTTGGTATCCCTCAGTCTCCCCACTGTCCCCTTCCCTCTCAGTTCACAGCTCCTTGCTCCTAGCATGCTGCCCGCTCCCTGCCCTTCAGTCTTGGCTGTCACCTGCCACCTGTCCCTTAGGGCCGTTTCTCCTCCAAATGGCATCCATAGTTTTGCATCCAACACTAAGAGCTTACCTTGCTATTGTGGAGAGGATAAGATAATCAAATGTGCCTTTTATTTATTTCGTTTTCATTTCACTTAATAAGCGCATCTTGAACTGAGCTGCAGTTTTACCCACAATATATCATTTCCCCTGGGGAGTCCACACACAATCTCCGTTGAAGTTCTCTTCCTGCGCAGTGCCGGGAGGGGAGACAGTATACTTAAGATTTCTTTGTTGAGACTCAAACACATGTCTGTGTACTTTGTCCCTAATGCGATATGTGTGTATATGCAATTGTGTGTGTTTGTGTGGGGAGCTTTCCATCTGTTTATGAGCCAGAAGGAGCTCACAGCTGATCGTGGATGTAATGGACTTGTAGTGTTTATCCACAATGGATATGAAGACCATAGAGGGAAAGCAGGCTCAGCTGGGGGCCTGGGGACTGCTGAGATGACTTGAGCAGAGGTGCCTTTCCAAACGGCCTGATGCTTTACTCCACGCAACTCCCCACTCATCTACTCTAAGGAATGACAATTGTGGAAGTACGAATCATCAGAAATGTCATGGCCATGCCTCCAGCCACCTGGAATCCTTCTCTGCAGAGAGGCACTGCCTGTTATCAGTCCTAGCCTGGCCACAGGCAAGAACATCAGGAAAGAGGGGTTTCCTGGAATGGAGCAGTGGCCACAGTACAAAAATTTTGGCTGAGTCCCAGGTGCCTTCTCTGACTCCTGCTGTGCACACAGGCCTCTTTTGCTCCAGGCTGGGATACTTCACTGGGGCACAGTGACTCTGATGTGCCCACAGATAGTTGGGTCATAGAAGATTATGACCATAGCTTCTCTTCTCACAGCGCTATTAGAGGCAACTGTAGGAACTCAGTAATAGGCAGGCTTTTGTCATGCAATGATAGTAGTATTTATAGCTATACCTTATTGAAACCTTACTATGTAGCAGCCAGGAATTGGAAGAAGCACTTTACGTATATTATCACATTTAATATTCAAAACAACCATATGCCACAGATGCTATTATTAGCCTTACTTTAGAGATGAGGAAACTGAAACTTACTAATCTGGGTAAGGTCACACATTAGTAAGTAACAGAGCCAGAATCTGTGCAGTCTGACTCTACCTAGGCCACCGCCAGGCTATACTCCCCTTTATGAGCACAGACGCAGGTTAATCTGACTCAGTGGACCGGATCCCAAGTAGGAATGGGCTTTATAAACATGGGTCATGGGCTCAAATCACTTCAGAGCTAGAAGCCACCTTGAAGCCCACCTAGCCAGTGATTCTCACATTTCTTGCCCATTACAATTACTTGGGGTATTGTTAAAGAGGAATGATGTTGAGGTCCTGTCCCTGAAGATTTTGATTCAATTTATTAGAGATAAGGCCATGGCATGATTGTTTTTTTAAAACTTCCTGGGTGCTTGTATTTTTCACTCATGTTGAGAACCATTGTTCTAATATTACAGATGGGAAAACATGAAACTTAAGAGGTTAACTGACTTGTCCAAGGTCACAGTCACACCACTGATTAAGGGCAGCTGTGAGGACCAATCCCAGCTCTCCTGGCTCTCATCCAGGCCTCTTTCCCTTGCCCCTGATCAAAGACAAATCTTTACTTATATGTGTGAGAGAACACAGTAAAACATGGTGGGTAAGAGTTTGGACTGAGACCTCACTAGGTTAGAATAAGAGCTGTGTAACCTTGGGCTTCAGTTCTCTGTGCTTTGGGTTTATCTCATCTGCAAAATGAGGATAATTATAAAGTCTTTCTCAAAGAGTTGTTGTGAGGTTATATTGTGAGATGATTCCACTAAAAGGTTTCATAGTCCTGCCCAGCATATGGTAATTTTTTTACTGCATGGAAATGACTGTTTGTTAACCATCGGCCTTGCCAGCCATTCTCACGGTAGTCGTCAGTGATGTCAACTTTGATTTTTTTTTAAAAAAGTAGAATATAAGTAAAGAATGTTTATTCAACTAAAACTCACTGAAGATGACATGTGTTCTTAAAATGTACCTCGAGCATTGGATATCACCTGTGGATCCTCACTGAGTGTTTACTGGTCACGTGTCTGGCCACTGGTTTGGCTGAGGGGGGCCTGGCATTCAAATCTAGTGCTCCCATATTGCTGCTCCCACATGTTAGCACAAATAGGGGTACTGTTCTGCCTCCCCAAGTTTTCCTCAGTCCTATCACCCGAATAGACGTAGAGCATTTATAGTGGCGATGATGGGGAATAACATTAGCATTTACCCTATAGACTAACAAGGCCTTTCCCTACGGAATTATTACTGTCAGGAGGCATGCTTTTTTCCTTTTAAGTTCTATCCAATAAAGAAGCCATGATAGAACACAGTTAACTCTCTAAAGATCTTGTCCCTTAGCTGAAGTAAGATTTTCTTCCCAAGTTTCCTCTTACCTCACTAGACCTTTCCTATATGACTGTTTTATTCTCTGCTTCCTCTCACCTATTGGTCTCCACATCTTACCCTTCTGTTCTTCTCAGTTGGGCTACATCAGATCCAATGATCCACCAGGGCCAAGGCTTCAACTGCTGTGGTGTCACTAATGACGGCCACATCCTTATATCCAACACCAGCAAGCTGTATCTGTAAGAGCCCATTGGATTCTCCTCTTGAAAATTCCAAAATATGTTCAAAATTAAACAACTCATCTTACTCTACTGCCCTTGCCACCCCAAATTCTTCCTGCTTGTGTATAAACAATCTTGAAGAATGGCAGATCTATATTCCTATCGCCCAGGATGGAGAACGAGAGATTATCCTTGATTCTTTCCTTTCTGTAGCACGACTCATTCAGTCACCCGATCCAATAGATATCCCTTATTCATCTCTCTCCATCTTTACTGTCGCTGCCTTGCTTCAGGCTTTTATCACATTTTACCTAACTGATTGCCTTACATACTGTCTCTGTCCTCCACTATGCATGCTCTGTCCAGTGATCACAGTGATAATAATAGCAGACATTTATTGAGTTCTTACCTGATGATGTGTATCAGCTTAGCACTCACAGATTCTCATTTAAATCCCACAACAACCATAAGCAGTAGATAAGAATCTGATATCTACACTGTGTAGATGAGGACATCAAGGCTAAGAGGGGCTGAAATCTTGCTAGTGATCATAAAGCTTCCGAGTAGAAGTTGAGACTTGAACCTGCATCTGCTGTTGAAGGAATGCCCCATGGTGGGTAGGCCCTCCTTAGGAGGTGGAGCCCTTGTTCTGCTTTCTCACAATCCTCCTGCTAAGTGCCGCCTCCTGCAGAGAAGTCTTTTTTCTTCTATTTTTTGGGGGTTTCCCTGTCTCCTCAGCAAGGTTGATTTCATTGCATTTTCATAATATTTCATGCTTTAATTTAATTTATTTAGTGCTATTGTACAGTGCCCTGAGCATCTCAGGAGAAGCGAGAATTTTATAAATAAAATTATTATTACAGCTGCTCTGATAGCAGCCCCTGAGCTATTTAGTAGATAGATCAATTACTCTCAGTGTTGACAATTTCCACCTAAAGCCCTTTACGGCCCAAGTTTTTCTTGTCTTTTGCTGCTCTGTCCTGCTTGTTGTGGCCCTGACACAGTGTGTAGCATTTCTCCTCCCTCATCAGAATTGAACAGAGAGCATCTCAGCCGAAGTTCCATGTAATGTATTCTAGAGAACATGACCTACTTTCTTCAACCTTTTTGAATCACTGAGGTTCCAAATCCCATTTGCTAGCCCTGTAATGTCAGTTTTGCAATAGGTCCACCCTCCTTGCCCACCTCATGCTAAATAAGACGTCATCTATTTGTCTGTGTCATAAATCTCTTCCAGGGTACCCCGGAGCTGGGTACGAACTGGTCGCAACGTTTATGTGGCACCTGGGATTTCAGGACTCTAAACTTGGAGATTTGTGCAGACAAAATTTTTGTCAGTCTTGGAAGGAAGTGAAGCCCAAACAGGGGGAATAGGGTAAGAGTCACTGTGTTATTGACCATCATTTCTAGCATCAAGACTACTTTCTGGAACATAACTGCTACTCACAATCTCGTAGCACTTTATTAGCAAGAGATATGAAAGTATCATTGTCTTCTATTTATAGAATGCCAGTGACATGGTGAGGAATTCACAGGATAAACCAGTGGCCAAGCTGGGGTTTCTCCCTGGACATCTCCTAAATCATGCTATTGAACTTGTCTTTCCCTCTCCTGGATCCCCACATAGCATGCTCCTCTTTCATTCTTTTCGACACAGTTTACTCAGTCATTCACTCAGTAAAAATTAACTGGGTGCTTACTACGTACCTGTTATATGGCAGGCCTGCACAGTGATGAGCAAGGCTGACATAGTCCCTTCCTCCTTCTGGAGACTGGATTCTGCACTTATTCTCCTTTCATCTTGAGTTGCCTCCCTCTCAAGCATATATTATCTTCATAATTTATGATTGTTTTAAAGATGTCTGATGAAGTTTCATAATTAACCAGGAGAAATACACTGTCCTGTCTTCATTCTGTGTTTTTTTTTAGAAAATAAATGGAAGTAGCCAATCTGTCCATTACAAATGAATTCATTCCTCGTCAAGTGGCGGCTGTCTTGTACCTCGCCTGAGGCTTCTTATGTTGTGAGCAACATATTGGCTTTAGTTGTCAGTAGTTCTTCCCAGCTGCACTGGGAGCCCTAAATGATGGGTAGACACAATCACTTGAAAGAATTTACTGTATTATACGTGGCAGCCATGAATAGTAGCAGAAAACACAATGAACTTGTTTAAGGTGGAAGTGTATAACCCTTTGTCCTGGCCAGTCAGAGGTTGTTGGATATGTAACAACTATATTTCCTTCTAGCCAAATAAGAATATTAAATGAACTATGACTCAGATGTCTAGGTCAGCAAGAAATAGACAGGATGAAGCCTGTTTTGTCTCCGAAGGGAAGAATAATTTCCAATGAAAAATGACTAACCGGAAATATTCAAATTGCTATAAAAGATGCAGCATAGAAAACTGTCTAATTCTGTTCAGTTTTCCTGCAGCTCAGAAATGCCTTGCAATCCACAAAGTAGTCAGAGAGAACCCAAGGAAATTTACTCTCCTGGATCGTGGATTCTCAAGATACATTAATCACTGAGTGACAGTTACATCCCTACTAAGTGCAAGCTACTGTTGACGATGCTGCTTGTGCTGACTAGGTACATTCCACCACAGTTCCCCATTTTATGATGAGTTAGGTGGGAACAACTCATCATTTGTCACGTCTCTGGAATACATCTAAAGAAGTACAATTCTAGGCCCTTCCTCCCCCTCCTATTTCTCCAAATAGATGGTGAACTTCGGAGGTCCTCTCACATGGGTCAGGACAATCCTGCATTGCTAATGGAAGGCTGGCTTGGTCCATTGGTCCCTTCTTTACTGGGTATCTCATATCACTCTCATTGTAATTCTGTGTTAGTCCCTTAATAAAAATGGCCGGCAAGCCCAGAGATAACAGAATAGGAATCAATGGGACCTGCAATTGTCTGCATGCCAGATTCTCTTGTCAGCCTAGTCTCCAATCCATTCTGCCAAGTCAATCTCCTCTGGGACTGAGACGTTTGAAAACAGTGCAGCAGCCTCATCTCCCGGGCAGTGTTTTCCTCCATCATTTGCTTTATTAAATATTGATTTTCTGTTGCATTATTAAACCTTAAGTCCAGAGCATAAATTCTGGGCTGATACTTTAATCTGGCTTTCCCCATTTTTTTTGGCGTTTAGAACTGATTTTCAGGCTAGTTCTCCTGGGGAATCTTTAAGTCAACTCAAGGCCTGAGAGAAACCTGCCTGCAGGAAGGGGAGGAGTCCAGTCTTTCGAAGTAGCCTGCCTCACCAGTGCACTGCAAGAGTGACTGAGCTTGTGTCAGGCAGACCTTCGCTTTACACGGTTGTAGACACAGAGCCTGTCCCTACTGGGATTCAGGTGGTTGAACAAGGAAGGTCTTTGGATTTGCACCACCAAGCCCATTGACTAGGCAAATGGTATGCTGAATTGATTTTAGAGTCAGACATCACAGAGATCTTCAGACATTATCTAATCCATTAGCCATTCACCCCCTTTTGTTTTGGTCTCTATTATTCCTAGGATTTGCGTCATTGGTTCTAATCACACAGGCCTTTGGCTTTTCACTTATTTGAGGCCTCTTGTTCATTCTTATTTCCTCTTCCTCTATCTTCTCTCTAAGGGTCAGTGGTTGAATGGTCAACTGTCTCAGCCCATTGTGGGATGGAGCCATCGCACACTTGCCCAAATTCTTTCCTGAGAGATGCAGACACCTCCAAGCAGCCATGTTAGCTGAAGTGATCTCCAAGTTTGATTTGCCATCCCTTGAATAGCCTCCTAGACTGGCACTGTGACTGGCCTGAGCCTGAAGGTCAGATGCAGAAGGGATGGTCATGCCCTTGCTTTCAACACTGACAGACAGACAAGAGAAAAATGAAAGTAAATACTGATGGAGTTTCTCTGACAAGACTGAGATATTTCGCTGTCTACATGGATGTTCGTAGAGAGCTGTGACCATCTCCCTGTCTGGATTTCAGTCAGTCCCATCTTTCTCTCAGTGCCCTGTTAAGTCCTACATCTCCAGAAATCAAGTGTTAGGAAATTATTCCAGGAACTGGCAGAGCCTCTGGAAGAATGCCAGGGGTTAGGAGAAGGATGAGGACACTCTGGGACAGAGAGGGAGCACAGCTAACTCAGGCCAGCCACTGACACCTGCCAAATGTGAGCCTTCAGATGCTGTGGCCCATGGGCTTACTAAGCCTGTGTAACCACATCAGATGAGATTGAAAAAGATCCTTGGGGAATATGTCACAGAAAATGTGTGAAGTTCAAGGTGGAAGAGATTGTCTACTCCATTTTCTCCAACCTCCCTCATGTCACCAACGTCTGTAGGCTTCCAAAGAATGAGACACGTGCTGTTAAAGATCAGAGAGATACCAGGGCCGCCCAGTGGCACAGTGGTTAATTTCGCACGTTCCACTTCAGCATCCCAGAGTTCACCAGTTGCGAGTTCGGGTCCCGGGTGCAGATCTACATACTGCTTGGCGAGCCATGCTGTGGCAGGCATCCCACATGTGAGGCAGCAGAGGATGGGCATAGGTGTTAGCTCAGGGCCAGTCTTACTCAGCAAAAAGAGGAGGACTGGTGGCAGATGTTAGCTCAGGGGTAATCGTCACCCCCACAAGAGAAAAAAAAAAGATCAGAGAAATCCCAGGTCATAAATCTTCCCACAATTCCTTTTTCCAAACCTGAATCTCTCTATAATAAGTAGGTAGGTAGGCAAGTAGTGCCTACTAGTCATTTGAACACTGTCACTGATGGCCAACTAACTACCTAGTCACGTAGGTCCTATTTCCTCTATAAAAGCTCTAGCTTTTATATATGTATTCAAAATTTGCCTCACTCTAATGTCTGCCTCTTGGTTATTTCTGCTAGAACTGCATGGAATAAGTTAAATGTTTTGTAGCAATAAAAAGGCTTGACTTTTAATTAAGAGATACGAATTTTGAATCTTACTATCCATGTAAATTTCCCCAAGTTATAGGTCAAAAAATGGCTGAATATTAGCAGTTGTGTATGTTTCAATCTGATGCTTAATCTCTCTGAGCTCCAACTTTCTCATTTATAACAGCTTGAGTATAACCACTCAGCAGTATATTGGGGGGGGGGGTTGAAATTAGGTGAAGTGCCTTAAATTAAGAAGCATTCAATATTTTTTTAATTTAACTGTATAAATATTCGTTAAACTCCTACTGTGTATCAGGCACTTTGGTAAGTGCTGGGAATAGCAAAGTGAATCGTAAATGGTTCCTGACCCCACGATGGTAATTACAATATGTGAAGATGCCTATTATGTTCTTTAAGTCTCCTCTTTTCCCCTAACTAAATAGTTTAAGCATTGAATATGTCTATCATTGTACACACCTCCTTATATTGTCATTATCTCTTCATCCAAAAGATGTAACTCTTTTGGGCTCAAGAGTCATTCACCAAATGTCACATATTTTTCTCAGTAAATTTGGGTTGTTGAATGAATTTCTAATTCTTCATCATTCCTTTTGTGATAGATTCTAGTGTCTTCACTTCGCTCTCAGATGTTAGCTAACCTTCTCCCAGGGCAGCACAAGCTCACAGAGGCCAAACAAGCTCTCTGACTGTCATCTAGTCACTGCATGCCCTGTTGCTGATCCTTTATTGTCCTTTCATGCCCTTTGTCTACCTCTATGTTCCCTTTGGTTTCCTCATGGACAATGTTTACCAATCTAATGTGTGTCATGGCTTAAAAATCCATTTTAATTACATGAATTCACTCAAATAGTTAAAAGTTTATTGGAAAGATGGGGCAGACTTTGTAGAAATAAGAGGAGCAAGAACAGGTAAACCCTGTGAGAAGGGGCTGCCCTTGACAATTTCTTTCTGGGTTTCTCTTGTTGGCGCTGTGTGGTCTCCTTATTTGTGCTTCTTTCTACACATCTCCTGTGGTCTCTTGAGTCTCTTTCTTAGGATTTCTCTGATCCCCACTAACTTCATCTCACGTGTGGCCTTGGCCTGCCTTGGCGCACATTCAGACAGCTGGAGAGATCGCAGCCCAATAACTTGGTTTTGGTGCCTCCAGTCCAAATTAGCAGGAAATCGAGTCCGACTGTCTTTGTTTGAGTTAGGTGACCACTCTTGTTCCAATCAGCTATTGTTGGGGTGAGGGTAGAGATCATCTGATATATTATGCTGTCTATGTCTATTTGGGGTTCTGCTATTTCAGAAAGTTTATAGGGGTAAGAGGTGAGCAATTGACAGCTCTAATACAGAGATGTTTTGTAATGTGTGCAAGGTTAAAAACCAAGGATGAACTCCTGAACCTTTTGCCTCCCTCTAGTTTTTCTCATCTAACTTACTCCGTTTATGAGCACTGCCAAGGTTATGTTTCTCCCTGAGACACCATCGGAAAATGTGTCTAGGGAATACAAGCCTTCTCTTCAAAAGATAGGACTTGGGGATAATGTGTTCAGTGGCTAGAAATCACCCTAACTTGAAATGCTTTATCCTTCTAGAAGGATGAGACTATTAAAGTCTATTGAAATGTCAATAATTAAAATCAGGAACAGTATTGGGAAAGCCAGCCATGTTCCATGCCACATCTTGGCTCTCCCCAGCATGGAGCCTCACAAGATGCCTAATTTCCCATTTGTACATGGTGGAGGGCTCCAGGTCACACAGGAATAATGCAAACGGGTTGGGGACCCAGGGTCTATGGGCTATTTCTGTCTCAAGTTATTTGGATTTTTCCATTTGATGCCATCAGAAACTCAGGAACTGATCATTTGTGCTGGAAATAGCACAACTCCTGCCCTTCATTTCAATCGCTTTTGCCATGTTTGATTGGCGAATTTGATTGCTGGCCACAGAAAATTGCATTTGTGTCAAGAGCATTCTGAACAGATCAATGTAGAAGGAAATCAGGCAAGATCAATTGCAATACCAAAGGACTAGTATAAAAAGTCATGCAACTCACATGTCATCCTGTAACTCTCAGTGTCTAAACATTTCCCACGTTCTTCAGCACAATTCATTGGTTGAACCCCATAATACTCCAGGAGGTCAGTTAGTGTCTGATGCTAGGCATCTAGAAGAGAGGGAAATAACACTATGTCAACCCAACTGTCCTTACACAGAAAACTTGCCAAAAGTAAGACAACATGTACTAATACAAATAATTATTGTAATTACTCCATATATTTTTGAGGTACTGTCTTATGTTCTCTAAGCATATTTCTAATTTAAACTTCAAAAGAAGCTTATGAGTTAAATCTCTTTATCATTACCATTTTATGTCTAAGAATGAGACTTAGAAAGGTTAAGGGATCTGTTTATGATTGCCCATGTTTGAACAAATTCCGTTCTTTTCACTATCTCCATTTGTTTTCTTTGTATTTTTAAGCCACAGAGTTCTATACCAACACGAATAAGCATTATGATTGCTGCCCCTATTCTTGTTATTTTACTAATTCCACCAGACGTGTAGCAGGCTAGGTAGGCACTTCCTCCTCTCCATGCAGGGGCAGTGGTATCCTTGGAGGACAGCCACTCAAACTCTTACTGCATCTATAATAGTTGTATGCATCTGACCCTTATAAAGTAGTTTCCCTGTCTATTATCACAACCAGCTTTTAAAGTAAGTAGGGCGAGTATGATCCATTCCATTTTCTAAGTGGAGTAAGTGAGACTCACAGAATGTGACTCGTACTTAAGTTAGTGAAGAGTGGAGGCCCCTGGCTACAGAGCTGCTGGTCTTTCCATGTCCTTGCTCTTCTATAAGATAAAGCATTTACTTTTAAAGAGAGCACAACTTAAATGGTATGCACCTTTTTCTTAAATATTAGACTGTCTGCACCTCCACTCCCTTGAAAACATGAAAAAACAACAACCACCAAAAATCAGTTCAGAATGCTTTAGCCAAACAGTGTGTCTTATGTCTTATAAACCTGTTTGGTCGTCCCCAGCCCTTCACGGACTGCCTTCAACAGAGAGATGCATTGGAAAGAGGCTTTCACTGGTTACTGGAACACCAGAAACAGGACTTCAAGATACTTAATGATTTAGTCTTGTCACTCTTCTTTGCCAAAAAATGTTTATATTGATGGCTTCCTGCATTCTGTGCCCTCTGCTGGGCACTGAGTAGCTGCTGGGCCTTGAACAAGTCACTTTGCTTCTCCAGGCCTCGATTCTGTCATCTGCAAAATACACGTAAT
The DNA here is from genome assembly GCF_037783145.1 of Equus przewalskii. Lineage (NCBI taxonomy): Eukaryota > Metazoa > Chordata > Mammalia > Perissodactyla > Equidae > Equus > Equus przewalskii. The sequence continues at coordinate 41,082,829 of NC_091836.1, forward strand.
AATGCTCCTTTCCCTACTTCAAATAGTGATTGTAAGAATAAGATTAAATCATAAGTGGTTTATCAATCAAAACTGGTTATATTAACTAATGAATCCCTGTACTTATGTGACGTATTGTTTTAAGGACTCGAAAATATTTGCGAATGGATTGGCAAATTAAGAATGTACTTTTCTGCATGCCCCACGGGTAACAAAACAATGCTGAAGAAGTGACACCACCTCAGGTGTGTTGGACAAGGGGCAGAGCAAAGGGAAGTCCCCGTGCCCCGTCGTTTCCTCTGGGTGGAGAGGGCTGTCTTTGGCAGGATTCAGCCACTCATCTGTGCTCCTGGAACTGCCTGCTCTGAATGGTGTGATTTCTGTGGCATTTTCTTTCTCTTCCTGGCAATGACTCTGAAGTCTTATTTTTGCCGCCTCGACGGTAGGGCTGTATAGTTGACGGCCTCTCTGCGTTGCTGGAGCTGTGCGTCTAAACCATGCTTGCCTCGGCTCCACCGCCACAGAGTTCATTACTTTTGAAAAGCTTCACGTTTGTTTGTGTTCAGATTATTGTTGCTCTACAGAGGGAGGTTATTGTCAGGCAGGAGAGGAGTGTGGAGCAGAGTTCATGATAATCAAACTCTCTCTTCTCCTTAGATGAATATTTCTTGATAACAGGACTTCACATTTGTCTGATCTGGCTGTTCGGAACCAGGGGACCAAGGACCTTCACTTTTCCCCTGCAGCATGCTGGAGGGAGTTCAGCAGCATTCAGTTTTGGGATGTGGGAGGCTGCTGCTTTGCAGATAAAGGGGGTAATAAAAGTGCCCAGCTCTGGTACTAGAGAATGATTTCGTGCAGAATATAGACACGTCAGATTTTTAATTAAAGGCATACAGTACACTTGGTCCCCAGTGACAGTGTGGGTGCAGGGCACGTGTCCTCTCCACTTGAGCTGATGATCTTCTCTCAACTCTGTGATGATCACCACGTCATTTTCAGCCCTTGTCTTCCTCTTTCAGTGCGCAAGTCCACCCACACTCTCATCACTCACGTATGTCCACACCCTATCTCCTGCTATGCACCTTGCACCAGCTGCATAAGCATTAGAACCTCAAACGTGGTAAAGTCAACCAAGATTGTGTAAATTTAGGGTATACCGGAACATAGTCTTTATGCAGACAAAGAATAAGTTCTCTGCTTTCTCAGAGATGGAGTTGCAGAGGCTATGTGTCTGGAGTGGTTGTAAGAGATATAACCAAGACCTTTTAATTGGGATTCTGCCATTCTCTGCATCTTCCTTCTCAGTCTGAAAAAAAATTCCTACCCCAATCTTTAAGACTGAACTTAACTACCTTTTCTGAGAAACCACCCTTAACTATTCCCACACTCCCCACCCCATCTCAAGAAAGTTGCTGGCTTCCCCCCTTGAACTTGTAAAGATTTTTGTTTGTATCATTACTGTAGCATTCCTTACGTGTTTGTGATTATCCATCTTGTGAGTGTTCCCTTTGCCCTCATTGTCTCCCTTGAGGACAGAGCCAGGTTTTTATTTATTTATGTATCATCACCATCTAGTGTGGTCCCAACATATGTTTGACACTGAAGAAAGGTTCACTGGATAAATCCATGAAAGGATTTTGCTTGATCAAAGCGCATTGCAATTTTCCTTCCAGTTGAGTGTTACTGTATGCAGAAGAGAATCCATGTAGTGCAGAAGGCTGGCTCGTCATCTGTCCTCGGGGAACTCACAGAGCTTCTCATTCCAGGGCAGAGGTCGTCAGGTGCAGTGCCTCAGGTGGGGCTGTTTGCACAAGGCTAGGTGAGAAAAAGTAGCCATTTGTAAAAGGTGAGTTTTTGGCATTTTGTTTGGAGAGATAGAATTATCTTTCAGAGGGAAAAAAACAGAAAAAGTCAGTTTCGGAGAAAGTCTTCATCTCTATAGAAGATGAAACAGTTTTATATTGAAGGCAGTTTCTTTCCCTTTTGCAATATAACAAGTAGAAGATATTGTCACATCTTGTCATTTGAAGAGTGTGAAACTGGGTTATATAAGTAACAAAAGCTATCATGAGTATGCTGCTGTTTAACAAATGATAAATATTTGAGGGATTACTCTTTATACATTCAGAAGGAATTTCTAAATAAGACACCAATGGGTAGATTTCCTCCCCGGTTATGCGTAATATAGGGTATCATGTCTGTAGATTCCTTACTATTCTGGGAATGGGGAAGGATTTTAGCCTCTCTGAATCCTAGTCAGGTATATGAGCATAAAGTATTTTTTGTTTCTTTGTTACTCAACCTTATCCTTGATGCCTTCCATGCTACATTGTGTGGATCATTACAGCCTAAAGCACAGCAAAGTGGAGGTGATTATCAAAATTTGAAATGCTGTGACATTTTGCTGCCTAAAAGTAATTGATTTATTAGAGACATTACAATACATGCATGATTCAACATAAGAGGTTTCTTTGAACTTGTTCAGTATCAAATCCTCTGGGAGACTATTTGTTTTCAGCATCTCAGACAGAAACTCTCTTTGATTTCGATTCAGTTGGCCTTATACAAGTAAATATTATAGCTCAACAGTAGCACTCCAATCCGGTGGACACAGTGTGATCCAATTTAATAGCTTTAACAATTCCAACTGGTGAGTACCAGAATATTAATACATTGTTTTGCACTTCTTTTGCCACATAGTGGAACGAGGGACAGGATCAGATGACTTTATAATATATTATTATCATTACTATCATAATTATTGCTAAAAATAAAGATAATATTTCATAACAAATCAAATAAAATAGAGAAAATTTCAGAAGACCTTTGATTCTTTCCTAGCAAGCAACTTCTTAGTAACGCTATACTTCAAAACTGTGTGCAAGGACCTATAATTGTGTTCAGTGGTTCCACACCTGAGCAAAGAACCAAACAGACTAACAAAATGCCTAAAGCTAATGAAAATCTTGTTGTTGAAAGCAGTGAAGCCCCAGTGGGGCATGGGGTAAAATACTGGGAAGATTAGAACCTCTGCCTTGATGGCTGTGAACTAATATACTTATCCTGACTAGGTAAACCTCTAGTTAATTCCCAATTGCTTCAGGCACCTGTTCAAAACCTTTTGAAATAGAAACAGTCTTAATCCAGGATACTGTTTGCTTCCTTATCCAGTATTTGTTGGTTATAAATGTTCCAAAGCAACTTTATTACTCCTCACCCTCGTGAGAAAAGATATGAAAATGAATAATGGAGTAATTCAGGGACTTTGCTTACTAACTCATGTTAAACAGGCTTCTAGAGTGCATACCCACGATGATGCCTGAATAGGACATAAGATGATGTAGGTCTTGGATAGCACATAGTCCAGGTCTAGAAAGGGAAACTGTCTCCTTGTAGATGGGGAAACTGGATCATCAGAATCATATCACTTGATGAGGTCTCAGGGAGAAACACGTGGCTTATGCTTATTTGTTTGAAAAAAAAGAAGTGAGGATAAACTTTATTATTAGGTAAGTTATTGTTTGTCCTTTGTTATTCAGAAAAGCTGCAATCCTTCCTTCTTACTTGTCAAAGCATTCATATAACTAAACATCATTTTGCTCTTTCTGTCAGGAAGCTCCAAAAGAAATTTAAAGCTTACCATCAAAATTTATGTTGACATTTATGGTTGGCATTTGAGGTGTTGTTCTCCTTTTCCTTAGACCTTATTTTCTGTGTTGACTTTACTCTTTTATTTTGTGTTTTCATTGTAAGATGTCTCAAATTTATTGTGGACATGGTGGAATATAAATAATTATGAATAACTTGATAAAGAGAGCTTTATATATACATATATATAAAAGATATATGCATATAAAATTTAATATTGTTTTAAATAAGCCCTGGACAATTGACCACTGTGTTTTCTAGGATGTGGATCATCTGTCCATTCTAAAAATTGGGGGTGGCAGAGGAATGCTCATCGCTGTCTGTCAAAAAAGCATGATTGCAGAGAAAGGAAGTACAGATTGAATTAAAATAATAAAAATTTCATTAGTGTAGATATAAACCTTTTAAGAGAGGTAAGATTTTTATTCAGAACAAGAATGTTTTTAAAATATTATGGAAAAATGTAGATTATAAGAATTTAACATTTAACTTGTCATTTGGATTAATGGATTCAAAGCAAAGAAAAACTTGGGCGTTTCAGTTATTCAGTTCAAACAATTACATTAATTAAGGAAACTGAATTCACCTTTTATTCCTGATTTTATTTATTTTCCATTAATTTATTGAGTACTTGCTATGTTTCAGGCACTCTGTACTGTCTGAGTACTCAGAGATAAAGAGAATTGCTGTCCTCACAGAATCTTCAAGAAGCTCCGTCCTCTATTAACATGCAATACAATGAGCTGTTGTCAGATGCTAGAGAAACAAAAAAGAAGGTCAAAACTGAACTGCTTCTTGCTAGAGTGCAATCAGGGAAGGCTTCCAGATCTGAGTCTAGATTTAATGGGCTGAGAGGAGTTAGCTACACAAAGATGGCGAGTCTGCCAATCAGGAACCCAGAAAGTATGCACAGGAGAGAGTTCTGAGGAAAGGGTGATGGGTCAGAGATCCTGGTCCAGTTTACAGGTAATAATGGGTGAAAGTTGGGGGTGGGTAGCCAAGGACAGTGAGTGCGTATGTGTGTGAGAGAAAGAGACAGATAGAGACAGAGACAGACAGGCAGAGACAGAGAAAGAGGGAGAGTGTTTGGCTACATCACAGTAAAGGATGAGATTGGAGAAGTGTAAAGCTTCAGTCCTGGAGGTCAGAGGTCTGCACAGCTCAAGATTTTGCACACTGCTAACCTGAATGAAAAGCAAATACTTTAAAAAATTAAAAGCAGATGAGATTTGCATTTCTGAAAAGATAATTCAGTCATTTTGGAAGATGATTTGGAGAGGGACCAAAACTGGCCTCATCTAGTATAGTACTTTCAGGGGAGCAATGAGAATGGCCTAAATTAAGGTAATCAGCCATAATGATGGAGAAGATAGAGAGTTGAATGGTTTTTCACCAGTGAGAATTCATGGAACTTGGTGATTGATGTGAGAAGTAAAGAAACTGAAGAAGAATGAAAAAATTTCTTGATTGAAGGGTAGTATAACATAGTGGTTTAGCATGTGGCCACTGAGAGCAGACTGGCTGTCTTAAAATCTGGCTGTTCAACCATGATATGTTTCTTAACCTCTCTGTACCTCAGTTTCTTCACCTGAAAATGAAAAATGATAATAATGATAGAAAGCTATTGGGAAATCTGATACTCTTTCTTGAACCTCTTTAAAGGCCCATGCACACCAGTTTAAGAGCTCTTGGAACATAAAAGAGGGCATTAGTGGGTTTGGAGAGACAGGTGATTCATTCAGTATAGGACTTCACATTCACTTTGTATCGTGTGTTCACAGTCTAATGAATTATTACATAAACTCTGAAGATGAAAGGGAATAAGAACATCCTTAAAGAGAATGAAATAATCCAATAGAGAGATGTTGGAGATGATTAGCAAGGGCATTCTGAAGGCAGAAAGAAGTTGACAGCCATGTTAAGTCAAACATGACTTTTAAAGAAGCTACTAAACAGTGATGGGTTATTACTAAAGGCAGAGATTAGCCAAAAAGTAAAGCAGACTACTTCAAAGGGACAAGGAAAATGGGGAAAAAGGTTCAAGGCCTTAAAGTAAAAGGACAAATCACAGAAATTTTATACAGCTGAATAGCTTCTCCTAAACCGGTAGTTCTAGTCTGTCCTTGATTCCAGAACTGCAAGCTCATAGATTTCCAAGCCCGGAGGAGAAAACAAAACAAAAAAATCCTCTCAGACTTTTCTATAATTCGCTTTCTGGGAAGCTGGACACAAACACAAGGACCAGAGTTACTCTATAATTCTGATACATTTCTAGTCACTACACTTGGTAGTTCCCCTCACCACCTGCACTCCACTTTTCCTTAGAGGATGCACGATTAAAATCTGGTGGAGCTCTGTCATCAGGTTTCCTTTCTATTGTTTCCTGTTGCTACCAGCCCCAGGCCAACATGGGCCCCTTCCTGGAAAGAGTTTCAGAAGGAAAAAACAAGAAAAGAATGAGCAGAGAGTAGAGGAAAGAAATGATAAATTTGGTCCATCACTATGTGGATATGGTCAATCATCCAACACTATAAATTAAGGCTACGTATTTTACTTGAAGATCTCAGAAGGTTGCAAAAAAGTAAGGTATGCTGTTCTTCTAAGGGCATCGGAAATTTCTTATTGTCCAATCCCATAACATCGTTTCAGTATTCACTCTGCTGAAATTATAGTTGCTACCTCTCTTCCTCCTGGTATGCTCTCTTTCCTAATTCTTCATGAAACCACTCTCTGCTGACTTTCACCCAGCTCTGATCCACTCCATCTCAGTTCCCTTTGTTTAATAACCTAGATTGTTCTCATAAATCCTAAGTGCTGGTGTTCCAACTCTTCCCTTCATGTCTTTCCCAGGTGAGCTACTCGGTTGTGGCCTTAGCGTGGAGATATTGATATGGCAAGCATCAGGGTATGCTCTGCCTCATCTCTTTTCTAAGTTCCCAAATGATTACAGGTTGTCTCTTGAGCATCTGAACTTGTAAGTCCTGCAGGCAATTTGAACTCAACATATTCCAAACTTTTCTTATTATCTTCTGTACCTAATTGGGTTCTTGGTTTCAATCAACAGAGATCGATTCAGGTTGACCTAGCAAAAAAAGGAATTTATTGCAAATATGTTGTAGAACTCATGGAATTGACCAAGTTGATTCAGAAATGGAAAAGAGGTCAATACATACACAAAAAACCCCACAAAATAAGAAGAGTCCCTCCAGGGCACGGCGGCCACCACAACTAACATAGGCACCATTCCAAAGTCTGTAGCAAGAGCATCCAGTAGACAGAGACCAGTTCATCTGCCTATTCTTCAGCTGCTGGAATGTAAGAATGCAGCTCTCTGACCTTACCAGGTTTCAAAGTGGGCCTGCACTATCTAGGGTTTCTTAAATATAGGAAGAGGGCTGAGATTCTGGGTTGTAGCCCAAAAGAATGGCAAATGCCCGCTGCATATTCCATGAGGTAAGTCTGTTCTTCAACTGGTATTTCTTATCTCAATAAATCACGCCAATATATGTTCACAACCAAGCTAGAAACCTCAGAATAATCTGCAAGGTTTTCTTTTTCTTAATGGTACACATCTGTTTTGTTGGTATTGTCTATTTAAGTCATTAAGTCTTACAATTCCATCTACCAAATGTTCTTTAACTCTTTTCCACTCTACTCTTTCCCCTCTTAGATCAACCCTATGGCGTTTCTAACAAGGACTTTGAACGCTTTCAAGCAATGACGAGGCGAAGGGTGTTAAGGTTGCGGGCTCCAGTGTTAGACCACCTGTGTTCAAATCATGCCTCTACCATTCACTAGCTGGATGACCTTAAGCATTTTACCTAACCTTGCTTTATGTCATATGTAAAATAAAGTTAATAATAATACATGCCACGTGGGGTTGCTGCAATGATTGATTGAGGCAGTATGTTTAAAGCATTTTGAATGCTCACAAATAATAGGCATTCAATAAAGGAGGATAATGCTAAAAATCAAAAGTCGTGGGGATGGTGAGGTGGTGAAGATGGTAACAACGGTGGTATGAACAGGAGTAACTGCCTCTAATCAGTACTCTCTTGGAGATGCAGTCTATATTGCTGCCAACATTATCTTTCCAGAACATAAATTTGATTTTGTTACTCTCTTACTCAGAATCATTTGATGGCTCCCATTTCCTATGAGATAAAATCGAACTAGTAAAACATATGAACTCCTGAAAAATGGGACCCCACATTATCTCTACCACTCATCACTACCCATGTTACCATAGAAGAACATGGACCAACTCATGCCTCAGGATTTCAGAGATTTTGCTTCTCGTAGCTTCCCATGTGCTCTCTCTGCTTCCTATAACACTCTCCATTGCAGCCTTGGAACTCCTACATTTTCTGTAAGACCAAAACACATGGCAAGTTTGTTTGCATTTCCCCCCTGCCCTTTCCCTATGTTTCCATCACACTTGGTATATACATCTCAAATGGCAGCACTGTGAAGTATTTGTTGCATATATTGTCAGCTTCCTCATCTACTGGTGTGCCCTTGCAATGAATGTTGCTGTTTTATTCGTTTCCATCTCTGTGCTGTGGGAGTGGCACATGGTAGGTCCTCAAGGAATGGTTATTCAACTGCTGCCTTAATTAATACATTTGTAATGACTCTGTGAAGACCCAGAGTCCAACTTGTCCCAGATGAGTGCACCATGCCCCACTGGCTACATTTGGCAGTGAAATGAACAGGCAGAGCATTTGAGGGTCTTCAAGCTTTGCTTTAATGATTTCCAGTTGAATGATTTCCTGCTTGGCACCAGGCACCTTGCTAGAAACTTTAACAGAATACTGGGAAGACATGGTCCTCTTTCTGAAGGAATTTTCATTCCAGGATAAACTCTAGGTTAATGGACATCATACTTATGGGACTCTGGAGCCAAGTTCACAATCACCATTAAGGGGAAGAGCCAAAGGACTGTGCATGTCCTAGAACAATATTTTAAAGCAGAATCTACTACCCTTGCCAACACAGGTGCCCTTTGAAAAAGCTCCATGTTCCTTGAGAGAATCGGGACAAGTATATTTTCTCTAGATCTAACAAGTTGTAGAAACTTTAGATCCCTTCTCCAAAAAATAAAACAAAGTCACAAACTCTTGATCAGGGTAACTACTACTTGCTCTATTGTATTTGAAAATAAAAGGTGCTATTGAATGAAACTAAACTATTTAATTGGGAATGAGATGAAGAGACCATCTGAATTCAAAAATAATTCTCACAAAGTTTAATTATTGAAAAAGAATAATTTTATTAAAATACATGAACCCTCTTTCCATCTGTAGAATATGCCACACTACCCAGAAAGAATTCCCATGTGATGTTAAGTTCTGGAGACCAGAGTTGGGAAAACACTGCTTGAAATGCTTCCATCCCAGTCACTATGCTCTGATTCAAAAACAAAGGATTTTCATGGGTACTTGGAAATGATCAGCCATTATCTAATAAACAAATGAGTGTGCAACAGTAAAGCCACAGCACCTTCATTGCACTGATCTAAAGGATCCCACTGATTTCCCTGTAGTCAGAGCAAACCGCACTGAGTTCTCCAGATGGCAACCATTATTGCCTTAGAATCTGATGCCCACACCCCTTTAACCTCTTGCAATGCCAACAACCCTTACTTATGAGTTACTTGGGGAACGTGACCGATGTTATTTCTGTGGAAAATCATTTAATCTCTGCACCTTCTATACATACAGTTGAACTAAAATGAGAAAGAGAGAGATTCTGTATTTGAAATATTTTATTTTGTTTTTTGAGAGCCTCTCTTGAAAGGACTGAGTTCAGGGATATCCACTGTTCTTCCTGCCCCATATCCTGTGTCCACTGACAGAAGAGGGGAAATTCCACCCAAACTTCTGCCCCCTTGCTAGGGCTGGAGAAAAGGTTTCCTTTCTTCTCTCTCCCCTTTGCTTTCTTGGAGAAGACAGGATGAGGCCGGGCTGATCCAGTTAACTCAGTGATGATTGACTACTTCCAAAGCAGACTCCTCTCCCCAGCTCATACTCTTTGGATCCTTCCTTGCTTAAGCGTAGAGGGAAATTGCACTTCCGGGGTTCCTGCGGGACACAGACAGGTGGGGCTCTGCTCCCTCTATTTAGTCTTTTCTACCTGCTACTGGATGGGTACATCAGATTGGCTTCAGGCAAAGAGCTGCTGCTTTTCACTTCAGGATGAAGGGAAGAGGAAAATCATTTTCCTGCAGGCCCTGACTCACTGCCCGTCCAACTGTCCTGGTATTAAAGCTGATGGAGCCCTTTGACCCCACCTGAAGCTTCGCTCTGCCCCTCAGATGTTTGCACCTTGAAGGAAGAACCAGTGGACTAAAATTTCAATGCTGCAGTTTTTGAATTTCTTCTACAAATGGAAATTACACATTACAAATATGTAATTCTACCAAATCAATTTGATGATGAATTAGCTACACGTAGTCTTCTGACAAAAAGAATATTCAGTTATAGGCAGTTGACCTTTAGTCAGGTTAACACAGCATTATTAATATACCATGTCACTGTGATCCTATGCTTCGTGTCATTGGGTCAGATTTTGCAATTTAGGAGGCAACATTCTTGTGAAACTGTGTGGCTGGGCCTTCCATTTTCAGCTCGTCTTCTTTGTTGTTTGAATTTCTGTTGATTTGGATTATTACTGTGCTCTGCCTCAGCCCACCAGATTCTTTTGCCGAGACTGTTTATACCTTGTGACAGCCTTATGATGTTATCTGATCTGTTATTCTTCCAGTTCCTCTAAAACGGTCTCATGTCTGTGTTTAGTGCTATAGAAACCGAAGAACTTTTTGACAAAAATGGAAAACAGAACAAAACACTCTCAGTCCTTGACGTTGGAAGGCATTACATGCCTAAACATCAGATTCTCTCTGTCCTCCTCTCTATTCCTCTCACTGTCTCTCCTTCCCCAGTGTGTATGTATGTGTGTGGCTAGGTACAGAGATACGTGTATATAAGCCTGCAAGCATGTAGACAGGCATATGTATAAACATATATGCACGCATTTTTTGCAAGAGAATCAACACTTTTGTTGTTTCCTTTAATGCTCTCTTTTCACTTTTCTTTCTCAAGAGAGAAAGTTTTCTTCCATCAGAACATTGCTCTGAAATAAGCCTGCATTTATAATGCATGTTGAGTTTTTCCAGTGCTTGTATAATGAGAAATGATACCCAAAATTAGAGCTTGATGCCTTCCAATTATCCCATTGCATATGATTTTGTTATACCACAAATAGTTATTTTCTTCCTTCCCAGTAGCTACATAAATGGGCCATGGTAATCCACTCCAAAACAAATGGCCAGGCATTGCTAATTTTGCTGTATATAGTAAAAAAGTAATCTTCATCATTAAAAAATAGCATATCTGCTTAGTGTCTTCTGGTCACAGTCACAAGGCAGGCTCCAGACCTTCACCGTGGAAGGAGGGTGGAAGTTGGTTCTCCAAGGACACAGCTTCTCTGAAAGCTAGGACAGAACCCAGGATGAGGTAGAAAGGGGCTACAGGGCTCTGTAGCGTCAATTACGCTCACTTTATTTTGGGGCTTGGATTTGCTCCTGTTGACCCTGCTTTGTGCTCAGGCAAACAATGGGTCAAGGCACTTAAAGCAGGCAGCTGCACTGGACTCGATTCATCCTAATCAGAAATAATGGCCGTGCTCGCCTATTAATCTCTTTCCACCCTGGAAATGGGAGATTAGGGGAAGAGCGAAGTCAAGTCTAAAATGTTCTGCCTTAGATGGGTAAGAGGATGATTGAAATCAATAAAGCCAAGGCTTTTGGGAAGCCTACTTGATTCCAAATTTACTAAAGACAGAAAGAAAGAAAGACCAGCAGGAGCCTTTGGTGACTAGAGCTTGACCACTGAGCTATTGTAGCAGCCTTCTCCTCATGGAGACTTCCCAGGAGGAGCTTAAGTTTTACTTGATTCCTCCTCATTCTGATGTTCTTCTTGCATGAGGAGTGGAAATCAGAGTGAGGTCAAAATCAAGCAAATTGGGAAACCGAGTAGCCGAAGTTAAAGGAATCAGTCAACGGCCAGCAGACCCCGGAATACATTAGCTTGTCTATTTCTACTAGCCCACATCTCCTCAGTGGAAATCCCATCAAATCGTAGGCCTCTCGGGCAGACTTCCCTTCTCACTTTGGCTCTGGGATCACAGCACCCTGAGGAAGCTTCAGGCCACTTGAAATTCACGATGATGGCGACAGACAGAGACACCATCTCGTCATCCACACGGCTGCTGCGTTGGCCAGCTTGGCTTTTCCCCCGTGAAGTCTTCTGGCCTTTAGGCTGTGGTAACCCAGCCATATTTTGTATTTTTTTCTTAAGTGATATGAAAATACTTTCAAATAAATTGCCTACTTTGGTTCTCAGAAAAACTCTGTAAGCCAAGGCAGTTGTAATACTTTCCTTTTTATAAATGGAGCCAATAAGTCCTGAAACATCCACCCTTTGGCCCCAAAGTGTACCAGGGCTACAAGCTCTGCGGTGTCGCCCTGGCTCCAGCACCCTTTGCACCGCTGGTCGGGTGTCTCTGGCTGGGGCTCCCTGTGACCTTATGCGTGAAGGTCTGAGTGCCTGGCTGACTGCATGTGGGATGCACTTGTGGCATACTTTCAGACTGGGGCGAGTGGTGATGACAGCTGTGTGAATATGACTGCTCTCTTGACCCCATGTCTAGGAGAATGTTGTGTGTCCCTGACTGCCACCATCCACACATGTACCATCTTGCAGTCTCCACTGTGTGCATGATGGAAGTGGAGCCAGCGGGATCTGCAGCCTTTCTCACCTCACCGTGCAGTTCCACAGGGAATGTGCTACTTTGAGGCCCTTTTCAGTCTTGCTTCTCTTTTCTTCATCCTCCCTGGAAAGGAAGTTACTCAGATGGTGTGATATTTTTAAGGCTTGAGTGCCCTGAAAAAACAAGATGAAACGTCTAGAAGTATGTTCAACAACACCATATCTGGCTTCTCTGCATACCCCCCCCCCCCACTTCATATTTTTCTTAGCTGTTCTGTTTTAGTTAGCGCCAATATAGTGCTCCCCTCCCACATATCTCTTTAGGGTGAAATGCCTGCTCAGTATGCTTTGGAAAGGCAGTATATTTTAGGCAGCCTGATAAAAGACTCTAATAGCCCCAGATTAATGCATTCATTCTAGCCAATTGAAGGATTCATTACAGTGCTGAGGCTGAGGCTCCTCTCTGACGAATTTGCCCTGGGTAATGAGCCATTCAACAGCTGCTAGCCTGCATTGCTGGTACCCTGCAGAAGAGGGCAGTGAGTGGAGCTGAGCAGACGGAGGTACAATGCAAAGAGCAGGGGAGCTTCTGGACCTCTCCAGGCACTGGAGAGCAGCTGTGAAAGCAAGAAACGACTGGTGGCCACATCTACTTGTGGTGCCGGAACTGAGAAGCACCTGATGGGGGATGTGCTGAGGAGTGGGACAAGGTGTACAGCTCTACCGTATCTTTACAGGTTGAGAAGTGAGGTTCACAGCAGACAAGTATGGCTCTGCTTTGAAAGTGAACCCTGATTGGGCAACTATAAGGACAGTGAGATGTGGGAGAAGCTTCCAAACAATTGCAATCTGTGCCTCTGACTAACATCTCTACATAGTGATTTCCAAAGAAGGAAAAAGAGACAGAGTCAAAGAAAGGGAGGACTCTCTAAACACTAGCTAGCCCAGTGATTCTGTGGGACAGGGTGGGTGTATGATGGTGATTTTACCCTCAGGGGACATTTGGAGACATTCTTGGTGTCCAAGGGGAGGAAGTGAGATGCTACTGGTATCCAGTGGGTAAAGACTAGGGATGCTGCTAAGGATCCTACAATGTACAGGACAGGCCCCCGCACAACAAAGAATCATGCAGCCCCAAATGTCAATAGTGCCAAGGTTGAGAAACTCTGGCTAGCCCTAAGCCTTCCTGTTATAGACCAGAAAGCTGAAACACAGCAAAAGTGCTTGGCCCGGGGTTACACAGACAGAGAATGGAGGAGCTGAGGGCACAGAAGCCTGTGTCTTTTCTCTCTCAATGCCATGCCCTTAGAACTGGGAGGCCTGCTTTCAAATTCTGCACTGATAAGTACTTTCAGGAATGAAGTTGTTCCTTCTCTTCCTGGACTCCAGAGCACCCTTCCCAGCCCATGTCTCCAGGAAGGAAAATTCCATTGCCTGCCTTTATGAACTCATGCTGGTCCCTAACCACTTTGGTCTAGGCAGATTTCTTCTGGGGGTTAGCTTATTATCTTTGTTATGCATTTTAGAAGTGGATGGTACTGCTGATAAAAATAGGAGTTGCCAGAGGAGCTAGCACCAGACGTTATGAGATGCCGTATGTGCAGTGTTGTTGCAAACAGTTTCCCATGAGGGTGGAAAGGAGACCCCTACACATACACATAACTGTATCTCACAATTATTAAATATTGATTCCTCTCCGCGGGGGCCTGTGCCTAATTTCAAATGAAGGCAACTGCATTAACTTGTGCTAATCTAATCTAGACCAATAGCATTGCACCCTTGGCTGTCTCTGCTGACCCTGCTTCTCTGATTGACAGTGTAGCTGCCAGCTGACTCTTTGCCAACCATTTTCACTCTAGAAATGAACAGATATGAGTTTATATTTGAAGTTATAGGATGTATGGGGTGTGAACACTGGAGCTTAATAAAAAGAAAAGAAGCCTCCTTCATGATGGATAGCAATTACAGAGAATTAGATTAGCATCAGTGTCTGGAGTAATCGTAAACGTTTTCTGGTGTGGATGTTTGATGGCATTAGGAAGGGGTGGGGAGTGAGGGATGATAGGAAGGAAGAGAGGCCAAAGATAAGAACAAATATGCAAGTCCATAGTGTGGGCCTAATGGAACTGAGATTTATTTTTCTGTGTGTCTTTTTAAGCCTCTAGATAGATCACAGAAAATACAGCCAGCCAGAAAAGAAATAGCCCAAATGTAATTTAGAGGACAGCTTTTTAACCAACACTTCAGCTTGGAGACACCTGTCCTATGTTCCTTGAAGATGCCCCGCTCAGGGGAGGAGTATTAAAGTTGCTGATTTATCTTCAATAGCGCAGATCTATTCCTAATTTATTGCCTAGAGACAGGGTTTTGTTTAGCTTTTCTGTGTTACTCAACATAACCTTCTCAGTAAAAGAAGAACAGCCTATAGACCATTGTTTTTTTGATTTCCTAGTGCTCTAGAAGAAGAAACTGAACTTGGACTTCTCAAAAGCATGTTGACACTTTCTCTGGCTTAATGACAAACAGCCAATTTTGCAGTAGGACGTTTGGCTGTCCTGCCCTCTGATTCCCCATAGAAATGTGTGTATACATGCACACATGGGACACTTGTGTAGCTTTTGGGATGTGTGTGGCAGTAACAGTCATTCGAGTGTCAAAAGTTAGGCCATGGAAGGGGCCAGCCCGTTGGCACAGCAGTTAAGTTTGCACACTCCACTTCAGCAGCCTGGGGTTCTCCAGTTTGGAGCCCAGATGTGGACCTATGCATGGCTTATCAAGCCGTGCTGTGGCAGGTGTCCCACACATAAAGTAGTGGAAGATGGGCATGGATGTTAGCTCAGGGCCAATCTTCCTCAAGAAAAAAAGAGGAGGATTGGCATTGGATGTTAGCTCAGGGCTAATCCTCCCCCCCCCAAAAAAAAAAAAGTTAGGCCATGGCAACCTTTACCAGAAATATGTCTTTTAATACCTTGGAGGGACAGGAAAGATAATGTGTATGATTCCGTTCAGACATACAAATGAACAGTCTTTGGTTGTGCCCCTGCAATTTGCAAGGAACACTTACATGCTGGGGGATATAAAAGTGAAGCATAGGAAAGAGATAAAAATACTCTAGACCTTTCCTTTATGAGCCTCATATTCTAGTAGGTAAATACACCAACAATTCTAAGACGTGATGTCATGCTGTATGAGAGTGCTTTGAACAAAGGACTACAAAAGGGCAAGGGGAGATTAATTCTGACCGGGGAGTTCATGCATTCACTAAGTACTTGTTGAGTTCCTACTGTGTGTGGGACACTGTTCTGGTGACAAGGGTAGAGTGGGGACGTATGGATATGATTCTGTTCTCATGGAGTTTACCTTCTTTTTTTTTTTATTTATTTATTTTTTTTTATTTTTTATTTTTTTTTTTTTTAAAGATTTTATTTTTTCCTTTTTCTCCCCAAAGCCCCCCGGTACATAGTTGTGTATTCTTTGTTGTGGGTTCTTCTAGTTGTGGCATGTGGGACGCTGCCTCAGCGTGGTCTGATGAGCAGTGCCATGTCCGCGCCCAGGATTCGAACCAATGAAACACTGGGCCGCCTGCAGCAGAGCACGCGAACTTAACCACTCGGCCACGGGGCCAGCCCCTGGAGTTTACCTTCTATTGAGAAGAGAAAGAGAACACACACTAAACAAATAAATGAGAATTTCAGAGAATGGGCATGTGCCCTACAAACAAGGAAGCAGAGCCATAGGATGGGGCAGGCCACATGGTCAGGAAGGATGAAGGGCAGGTGACAACTGAAATGAGAACTAAATGATAAACTACTAACCATATGAGGATTTGGGGATTTGGGGGAAGAGCATTTCAGGAGAGGGAACAGAAGCTGCAAAGGCCTGATGGAAGAACCAGCTGGGCACCTGTAAGGAATAGAAATCAGGCCAGGGGACCTGAACAGAGTGAATTCTGGGCAAAGCGGTCTGCGAAAAGTCAGAGCTCCTCAGGGCCCACTATGCTGAGTCACAGAAACACAGGTATAAACTTTGAATTTCATTCTAAATGTGATCAGGTGCCAGTGGAGGGTTTTAGGCCTGAGATGCTATGATCTAATTTATGCTGTTATTGTTTTTAATTTCTCCAGCAGTGACGCAGAGAATGGGATGTCTAACAGTAGAAACATGGAAAGAGGTGATGGAGGTAGGTAGTAAGAGGGAAGAGAATGATACTAAGTCAGGGTGAAGGTTATTTTTGAGATAAAGTCAACAGGACTTAATAACTGGATGTAGAAATAGAGGGAAAGAGAAAATAAAGGATGATTCCTATGTCTTTGTCCTGAGCAATCAGGTAGATGATGGTGTCATTAACTAGGAAGGGGTACTTAGGATGGGGAGATGGAGAATCCAGAACTCTGTGTGGGACATAGCAAGTGATTCGTCTATTGAACAATTAAATCAAGATGACAAACAGGCCAAATAATTATCCTTTATTGAGCACACACTACATGCTCAGTATTGTTCTAAGCTCTGTTGTGTATGGACTCATTGAATCCCCAGGATAGCCCTATAGGAAAGATAATTATCATATCATCTTTCTCACAGAGGGAGAAAATGAGATCCGTGTCCATAGAGCTAAAAATGTTGAATCCAGAATTTGATATATGAGAGTCAAGCTCAAAGGGGAGGTTAGGGCTGGAGGCATGGGTTTGGAAACCATGAGCCTCTGATAGTCATTAAAGCTATGGATGACATGGGAGAGGATTTTATTCAGAAAAGAGGGCCAATAATCTAGCAATAGATCACACCAATATTTAGAGTTTGAGATTGAGAAGGAGTGCCAGTAAGGTAAGAGGAGAACAAGGGCAATGTGATATTGCCAAGCCAAAGAACGAAGTATAGATGCTGCTGAAAGAGAAATAAATACGACAGAAAACTGGCCATTAGATTAAATAAAATGTGGCAACTTGGATTTCCTTACACAGAGGTTAGGGAAAGCCGCTCTAGTTGGAGTGGTGAGCGTGTATGTTTGCGTGTGTGTTTCTACTTTTGACCACTTAGAGTGTGCTAAGTGTTTTACACGAACTCTCTCAATCATTCCTGTCTGTGCTATTAGGTATGGTTTATTATATGCTCTTTGCAAATGAGCACACAGAGAAGCTGACTGTTTAAAAAATAAATGGCTAATAGAGAGTAGATCCAGGATGGGCATCTGAGTCTCATTGGCTATAAAACCTGAGCTCTTGGCTACAGTGGTATTCTGGAGATTTCCAGATGACCTTAATGCCTATTAAGTCATTCAGATAGACATGTATAATGTTTGATCGAGAATAATTATAGAGAAGAGTAGAAAAGCGAGTGGGGAGAGGAAGGCCTGATGTCTCAAACCAGAGACTTTAAACCTTATTTCCTGGGGAGTGGGAGCCAGCAAACTTTTGAGCTTTTGGATTAATTCATTCACTATCAGTCATTGAACCAATATGCGTTCAGGGTCTGTCCCATGGAAGGCACAGGGCCAGGGACAAAAAGGTGAGGCCGTGATGACAGACCCTCACAAACTAGTGGAGAAAGGAAAATTGCAGGCCCAAATAATATGCAAAACGTGTGCAAAGATATCAGTGGAGTACAACGGACAGAGAGACAGTTCCAACTGCACAGAGGCAGTGGTGATGAATGGCCTAGTTGGGGACAGGTGTACTTCTCTAAGACCTACAGGACGAGCAGTGTTTCAGAGAAGTGGAGCTGAGAAGCAAGAGTCTGGTAAGAGGCAGAAGAAGCCTCGTAAACAAAGGCATGGAGTCAGGAAAGTGAAAGAGAATGTCATTCTGCGACAGTCGTAGTCTGGAGGGCTATAGGAATAGTTCTAAATAGAGGGCCTTGAATGTCAAAGTATGGATTTTCTAATTTTGTTCTGTGAACAACTGTGAGTAATGTAACATAAAATATCACAAAGCATCACCAGGAGGAATTGAAGAAAAGAAATAATGTCACATCTAGAGAGTTTGAATGATTGGGAAGCATAGCGGAATACAGTTGTTCACATAATTTGTATGGAAGAGGTTTATTCCACAGTTGAAGATATCAAGGACCTTAGGTTCAGAGTGTCTGTCAGGCATGAGGCACAATATCTGCTTCTATATGCTTTTCTGTGATTGGACATATTTTGGACAGAGTGGCCAGGCTCCTTGATGTTCACAGATAAATGAATGTTGTTCAGAGATACACGTCTATTGTAGCTCTTACGGGTAAAAGCAGATTCTGGTATGAAGACCATACAATTGCATTTCCCACCGCAGGTGGTCAGGTGCTCGCCACCCCTCTGTCCCAAGGAGGGAGAAATCCCTTCCCGAGTGATGCTGGGGAGCAGATGGCCTCATGTCAAGATCCATCGACACCCTGATGGGCCCACTTCTGCCTGCTGTGAACTGATGAGGGAGAAAGAGAGTTATTGTCAAATTCCCACCTTGCCCTTTTCCATATAAAGTTAACTTGCAATATATATATATATATATATATATATATATATATATGTATATATATTTTTTTTTTTTTGCTTCGGTTGCTAATGCATTTTGTTCTCCGGAGTGCAAGAGACCCAGCTTCCTGCGTAGCCTTTAATTAGTTTCTGGATGATGACATCTCCACCGAGAAGCCACTGGTTGCGTCCCTCCAGTCTCGGGGGGAGATAACGGAATCTAATAAAGACATTTGGTATTTCTGGGTGATGTGTTTGACAAGCTTTGTATTAACAAGAAGTCATGTTGAAACTTTTTTCTTTCCCCAACTGCACTCCCTCACGTGCTCCAGCATGGTGACATTTCACAGGGGGATTAACAGAGCCGCAGCTCGCCCGGAGAACTTGTAGCTTGATGCAGACCAGCCTGCATCTCCACCCCTCATGCTAGAGGGGAAGAGGCTTCTTGATCTGTTCACCGACCGTAACCTTTATGAGGGATTTAGTGGCAATAAGGCCTTGGAACAAAAAATCAGTTTAAAATCAAATGACAGGTTACTTTGGGCAGCAGTGGGGCCACTTCATGGGCTTCAGGATTCCAGGCCAGAAAATGAGATGTCTCTTCCACTTGCCTAAGCTATTCCCAAAGAGGGTGGTCACAGGGAATGTGGGTATAACTCAAATTTTCATTTCGGCATAAGCAACATCGGCAGAAGGTACTCCAGTGAGGCAGAAACTGCCCGGGGGGCTGTCCACTGTCCCCTGAACTCGATCTTGCAGGTACTTGAGCGGGAAGAGAACAACCTGTGGAAGTATTTGTAGCATACCGCAGTCAAGGAGGGGTGATGAAGACTTCGCCACAACCTTCCCACTGCAGCCAGCACGATTCCCTGTTGCGGTCGGTTTTATGCTTGTATTTGAGGGCATACGCTACCAGTGCTTTTAGGCAATTAGGAATTAAAGTGCCAATGGCGCCATCGAGGCAGCTGAGAATGTAAGTGAGCTCGGCACAGTTGGCAGCCAGCAGATTGACAGCACAGAGATGCAGGCATCAACAGAGCTGGGCGAGGGACACCTGGGGACAGGGACTCCATCTCTGCCCTGAAAGGGGCAGCCTGGGAGAAGGGAAGGATTAGTACCTGCCCCCTGGAGAGTGTGAGCAAAGAGAATCATGGCCAGGAGTTCAAAAGATTGTGGTGACATGTACATACATGCTTACATATTTGTTTAATTTGTACTATCTGAAGATAGAGAAGTATGAACTTCATCCTGGGGTCGAGTAACAGCACTGACTCTTGTAGAAAGACCATTTCTCTCTCTACAAGGTGGGCTTCTGAGCAGAGGCAAGAGCACCCAAGGGGCAGAATTAGCCAACATCTTCCTGAATTTGGAGAAAACTGACCCCTATTGAGAATGAAATAGCCCCACAGGAAGTACAGGCCCTGCAACTGAAATTTATCTAAATGGTGCCTCCGGCCATGGCCAGGGCTGCTGGGGGTGCCCAGCCCTGTGTCCTGAGCCACACGGGGTCTGTGTCTTGTTTCTCGGAAAATCTTTTGGCACTTGTCCAAAACATCTCTCTGGTGGATGGGGTCTGTGATCAAAGCGGCAGTCACAATTGCGTACCTTTCCTTAACTGGTCGCTTGAGTTCCATGGACATCAGCTGCGTTCTTGCTTTGGGAAGAGAGAACCATGGTAAGATGCCAGATGCCAAGGGAGCAAAAGAATCAGCTTAAAGAAGCCTCGTGTCCATGTTCAAAGAATATGGTAAGGCTATGGTGGTGGGGGACAACAGGAATAGACAACTCCTGGTGAGGAGAAATTAGAAACGTGAGGGATCGGAAACTTCCTGCCAGCCGCTCGCTCTGAGAGTGAAGAAACTGTGTGTGTCAGAAGACTTGAGAGGTGTGCTATGGTGAATCGCGGTCAGCAGCTGCGGATTGGCTTCTGCAGCAGACGATTGCGCTGTTTCCCACTAAGTGACTGAACTCTGCATTGTCTCCATCCCAGTAGCATTCATCAGTGGGGCGATTAGCAGTTCACTGAGTGCCTTCAATTGCACCTACACATTTCATTCCATCCCAAAACCCTCTAGGAAGGGCTTGGGTCTGAAACCTGCCACTTTCTAGCTTAGTGGCTTTGAGCACATTACTAGCTATTTAAAGCCTCAGGCTTCTGGATTAAATGGGAAAATATATGGGAAGTATCCAGTATTTATTAGATGTTCAACAAATATTATTTCTCTTTCATGAGGAATAATGTTAAAAAAGTAATATTGTCCTGGGTTTTCTATTTTGTTGTTTTCTTTTCCTCATGAAATCATGTAGGTGGATCGGGTTATTAATTGATTTCCATTTTGGTCGCATCATTTTAATTTGTAGGACCTTTCCTTTGTGTGAATTTTACTTGATTTTTTTAGGGACGCCTTATTGGGGAATCTGAAATTTGTCTGACTTCCTGCTTGATGACCTTGGGTTAGTTGTACATCCTCTCTGAGTTTCAGTGTATTTACTACTCAGTGAGGGTAATGCCTATGAGTTCCTGTGAGCCTGTAAAAGGAAGCAGTAAATGTTAAGCCCTCGGCAAAGTGCTTGGCATAGAAGGTGCTCAGTGGTTCTTCCCTTCCTATCGCATCCCTCCTCCCTTCCTGAACCGGTCCCTAAAGAGCTCCTCTGGTGGGCAGGAAGTCATGTGCGTTCAACCCAAAGCATATGCCCTTATTCTAGAAGCTGGAAAGCAACTAATCCTGTCTGATGGCAGGTCCATTTCATGATTAGCAATAATTCCCTTATGTTCCCACATTAAACAATTGATGAAGAGATACTTCTTAGCAATTTCTTGGATGTTGCCAAATATAATGGAGCACTTATGGTTACAGGTAGGTTGCTGTGAAATTCAATTTGCACTAATATGCCCAGAGGCAAGAAAGCATGGAGTGAGGAGTGTGTGGTGTTTACTTTATTCTCCTACGTCTCTATCAGGAATGACTAAACTGGGTCAGGGAGCAGAGCTCCTCAAAACTTCCTTCCGCCTTTCAGCTCATCCTGAAAGGAACAAATTCCAAACTTCAGAACCAGTGGTTTATGACTAATCCCCAATAAATCACTAGCTTTTCTGCCAGGGCTTCATGATTCTCCAGCAAACATGAGTGGTTTTAATATGGAGAGAGAGAAAGAATAAGATGTAAGAAATGACAAAAGGGTTCTGGTGAAAGAAATAACAGTTTGCCCCAGGCTATGTCATTAAGGAGCTCTGTACATTTTCAAACTCTAATTTGGGATTCTGAACATCTGTAATCTGCCCTTTCCCTTCTCAAACTTAGAGGCAGCAAGCATATTTTTGGCAAGAACGTAGGATCTGTTGCACATCCCCGTCCCAGGCTACGTCCTGTGTCCTCACTCAGAAATGCTGTTCATCACAGAACCAGTAAGTCCGCCTCTGAAGGAGTAGTTAGCATCTGCTTTGTGGAGAACGGGCATGTCCATCTCAACCTTAAATCAAAGCACATCCAACACGACACCTAACATCTGTATTTCTCCTCATTTTACCTCTAGAAGTATACATTTTTAGTAACCCTAATAAATCACATTTTAATAGTACTTTATGTTTAAAATATGATTTCTCACAGTTTTGTCTGATCCACAGAACATCTATTTTGAAGAGGCGAGACATTCATTAATATAAATAAAATAAACGCAGAGTTAAATGATTTACATGAGTTCATACAGCTTGTAAGTCTTGGGTCTGAGCTTAATACCTAGTCTTCTGATGCAAAGCTTAGGGATCTTTTTATCAAAAGAGACCCCACAGATCCCACATCACTGGAATACATATTCTATTATACAGATATTTCTATTGGGAAGAAGGAGGAAGGAAAGATGGAAGAAAGGAAGGAAAGGAAGAAAAAAAGGAAGGGAGGACTGACTAGTTTTTTCAGTAAAAATAAGCCAAATAAATACCTTTCTCAGTGGACTCAGCAGTGGGTTTAATTGTCATTTCTCTGTCAGGCATAGAGACAGCTGGGAACACCTGGTTTCAGGAAGCAGCAGCCAGAGCACTGCCTCCAAAGGCAGCTCTCCTGGAGGCTACCACTCTTGGGTTCAGCACACGCTGAGAGGAAGGTGAATGGGAGGATGACGATTAGGAATGGCTGGTGATGGAATAGGGAGGAGGACAGATGTTTATGCAAATGTGGGAAGGTCCAAAAAAAACATATTGATGAAACCTCCCACCCACTCTTCTGATAGAGAATAACACCAAATAGAAATGAACAGAGAAGGCTCCCTTTCCCAGATGTACTATGGGCATAGAGATGTTCACATGGAGATGTGAAAGAAGATGCCGGATGAGGAGCAGATCTGCATGTGGATGGATGAATCAACAAGACTCAAAGGAAACGATGTTGGGAATCTGCATTCTACTGTACTTAACTCTCTGTATGAAAAGAATATATTTAGGACAAAACATTATCTGCATTCAGGTACCATGCTCTATACTTATTACCTGGGCAACCTTGAGCAAATCACAAAAATCTCACTAAGCCTTAGTTTCTTCATCTGTAAATAGGAATAATAATAGTACTGCCTCTTAGGATTCTTATGAGATTAAATCAAATAATGGAGTCAAGCTCCCTGTAAAATGTCTAATTCACAATAGAGATTCATAATGTGTCAGTGCCCGGACACACACACACACACACATATATATACACACACATGGTTAGTTTCTGTTTATTTTTCTATCTATGCATCCATGATTCCACATGCATCTGTTACTTTTCTAACCTATCTACTCCCTCATTAAAGAAAACACTCTAAACCTCTGCAATTTTCAGTTGTATGTACTTGAACAAATTCCATGACTTCTCTGAATACTCATCTGTGAAATGTGAGAAGAGAAACGATTAGGGTGACCAGTTTATCCCCATTTGCCTGGAAATTCTCTGGTTTCAGCACAGAAGGTCCTGTGTTCCAGGAAACTCCTTAGTTCCAGGTAAATCAGGAAAGTTGGTCATTTTAGAAATAGTATCTGCTTGTGAGGTTAACACAGGGGTAAAATAGAGGTAATATATGCAAAACACCTGTTCTATAGCAGATATTTAATAAATAGTAGCTGTCAACATTATTATAGATGCTGACAGTCTTTGGGGGCTATTTAAAGATCTTGAGGAAGTTCAGTCATTTCACTTTATTTGCATTTTCATACAGCCTTGTAAAAACATTCTAATTCATTCATTCAAAAATATGTGTTGAACACGAACTGTGGCAGACATTGTGGCTTGTGCTGAGTACTTCAACAAACAAGACAACCGCTGGGGCTTACAGTTTATTTGGTAGAGCAGACAATTATGCAACAATCTAATATGGGGAATTCTGCTTCGGAAAAGATGATCAAGGAAGGCTTCACAGAGGAGCTAGGATTTAAGGAAGACAGAGCCAGCCAGGTGAAGAGCAGGGAGAAAGGCAAGCCTAAAGGATCTGAGTCAAGGAATGGCTTGAGGTGATCCAGGAGGAAAGGAGGCCAGTGGGGCGAGAAAAAGAGAAGAGCGTGGGATGGGTGTGGAGAGGGAGGCAGGATCTAGTTCTTGACAGGTCTTTGAGGCCACGGAAGGAGTTTGTCTTTATAGCCCATGACTGACTCATCTCAGTTTGCAGTAGCCTGAATCCATAGCTTAACAACTCAACTTTGCATTAGACTTTGTCTTGGTCCACAGTGGCCAGTGTGAAAAGATGGATTAGTCCACAAACCAGCATCTGCTTGATTGAATGTTTAAGAGCTTTCTGATCTAGATTGAACATTCATACACCAGGCAATTGACATAGGCCTGTGTCTGTGTGGGGTCTGGAAACCAGGAAAGTTGAAGGCACTCCAGATTGGTCCTTTTAATTCTGCAGAGACAAAGGTTCCAAGGCCTTGGCAGCGATGCAGCCCTTGCTGTGAAAACTGTCTTGAGTTGCCGTGGACATCTCAGATCTTCAGTACAGAGAGGAGGCAGGGGAAGTGCCTCTGGCAGCAGAAGAAGCCATCTGGGATGCATAGATCTGCATGTGTCGTGGGGAGTAACCTGGTCCAGGCAGCTTATGTGCATTCTCAACCCCACAGGACCGTGCAGTGCTTAATAAAGCATCTTAATTTGGATTTAATAGGATATCTACTGTGTGCTAAAAACAGCAAATTGCTATTTATTAATGACATAATTATTAAAACTTAACACCTGGGCAGTGGAAGCTAAACCAAGAGTAGAGAAGTTCCCCAGAATACTGTTTTAATAATTATGTTATTTAACTATTTGCTCATTTGAATTAAAATCCAATAAGATCAGATTAAACCTTAACATAATACATTAAATATGGAACTGTATCCAAAGACTGTGGCTTATCGGTCTTCTGCCTTTCTTCCCAACTGTAACCTAACCACTTCTTGGTCCTTCTGTTTCCATAGTGGTGTGTCTGCTAGATTTAGATCTCAAAAGTCAACAGAGATGTCTCATATATCTATGTGAAAACAAGCTGATGGCCCTTTTAAGCATCCGTGAACTCTTAGCAGAGCTCAGACCTCACCACGGACCTTTGATTATATAACTTCAGCCGTTAACAGGATGGTTCTGCCTGCCTGCATGTCCCTTATCATCTCACCCTCAGCATGTCTAAAACAGAATCAAACTAGTCAAACTAGTGTTCTCCCGAAAAGTAGTTCTCTCTGCGACATGGAGAGGTCTGCTAGGTCTGCCATCCAGCTGCTGTTGAACAAAATGGTGTTCATATTTGACTTCATATTCCTAGCTCCTCCATCCAGGCAGTCCTCAACTGCCCACACATTTTTCTTGGCATTACTCTCAAACCCATCCTTTTCTTTCCATCCTTATAGAGTCAGCAGTTTAATTCATGCCTTGAACATCATTCATACAGATTGATTTCTCTAACTCCAGTTTCTATCTATTCCACTCCCTTTGTTACCAGATTATTTTGCTTAAAGTACATTTTAAAAAAAATTATGGCATTCCTTTTTTTAAAAAAAATTCAAATGCTTGCCATTGCCTATAAGATAGAGTTAAAATTCAAGACCTAGCTACTGGGGCTGTTCCGTAGTCTGGTTCTAGCTTACCTCATTGATTTTTGTATCCCATTCTTCCTTGAGTCAGTTAAAATTTATCTAGGGTTCACTCTGTGTTGACACTCACATATGTATTTGCCAAGCACACACAGTATTAAAACTCACTTATTGAGTACTTCACGTTTCTATGAGCTTCTTTAAGTGCATTTTATAAACTTACCCCTTAAATCCTCAAAGGAACCCTGTGAGGTACATGCAATTACTAGCTTTAATGCAGAGATGAGGAAGTGAGGCACAGAGAGGTGAAGTGACTTGGTCAGGCTTACCCATTTTGGCTATAGGAGAGCCAGGATCTCAACCACCACTCTCTGTTGCCTCTTATAGTAAATAGACTTTGTATCTTGACACACCTCGTGGGTTTCTGTCTTCCTGTTGATGTCCATATATTGTGCCCCTTGAAGCAGTTTCCGTCTATGTGACTTTTTCTGCCTATGTGACTGTTTCTCATTTGTTGATATCCCAAATAGACTCTATAGCTGAAGTGAAGTCACTCTGACTCTCCTACTCGCCACGATCCTCTCTCTTACTAACTCACCAGAACTCCAAATTTGTACCATTCATTTAACATTCAAGCACGTGCAATGTTGTGACAAATTTTGCTTTATTAGTCAACTCTCTGGGATGTAGGTATGCACTATTTCACCAAACAGATTGTGAGTTCATAGAGGGCTAAACAAAATTTGTGTATTTCTGCACGTCATTCATATACCCAACCACAGTTGTATGCACAGTAGGTGTTCAGTAAGTTTTTGTTGAATGACTTTTGTCCCAGCCTCCTTTAGCAGCTATTCTTCCATGAATGATTATGCCTGGCAACAAAAAGTCTTAATAAGAGTATTTTTCTTGTGTTGTCTCCATTGCCTAGAATGTCTTTCCTCTTCTCCTCCTCAGAACGAATTAAATTTACTTAAGTTCTTGGGCTTAACTTAGGTGTCCCATATCCAAGAAACCTTGCATGACGTTCATCACCATCTGGCTTAGGTGTTTTATCTTCTGTATCTCCTCAACACCTTATGTATCCTTCTATGTCACAATTCATTAAAGGAATATACTTCTTATTTTATATCTCTAGACTGTGAACTCCTTGAGGACAAGGACTGTGTCATTTTACTGTTATATTCTTAGTGCTAAGCCCAATGCTGGTTATATGGAAGTGATCAATGAATATTCATAAATGAATGAATAAATGAGTGAATTAATGAGTGAAAGCAAAGAAATCCTATTTCTAACAGCCTGCATGGTGAGAAGAGGAATGATGTGGAAGGTATCCGTGGAAACGATATAAAAATATAAGTGACTATCTCAGTTGGCCACAACTTCCTTATGAACATGGATTAGTTAAGATCACAGTGCATCCTTATCAATTCAATTTAATTTTAAATTCTGGCAGTGTGCTAGAAGTTGCTACCTAGAATATGATATTTCTAATCCCCTGGCATCTTAGGCACTATGCCAATTTAGTTCTGATAATTCGGATTGCATCTCTGGTCAAACCACCTCAGCTCTATGCCATGAATGGTCTGCCTTTCAAATTCATCCAGGACCCGTTTGCCACCTTCGAGCTACACTCTTAGGCAGGACTGAAAGGACAGCAAGCATTTCTCCAACTTCCACATCATGAGTTAGGCAGGTTCCAGTTGTTAGTTGAGGGAGACAATTCTAGATGATTCTTCTAAGCATGAGGTGTGATTGTCTCATTTAATATACTTACTGTGCTGACAGCTGTGGCCCAAACTTCCTTCTCTTCGACTTGAGGACGATCTGTTGTTCTCTAGTGTATGATTAGCAGATTAGCTATCATGTAAAAAGCCAGGAAAATGAACTTCCAGTAAGCCCTTCCAAAGCAAGAGTAATTCATTACCCAGCCTGATTTCCACTTAAAATGTACTTTAAGCACACTTCCAACTACAAACTCTAAATCACCCTGTGTTCACGAAGTCCATCATTTTTTATTTTATTGCATGGCATTGGCGTGACATAATCCCTTGCAGAGCATCTCAGAGTGCTTTACAGATCAATAAATTACTTACCTGCACAGTTGAAGCAATGTCTGCAAGGCCAGCACAGTCATTCTGCAGGCAGCTTGTCCTCCAGGAAGCGGGCAAGGCTGTGTGAGTGCCAAGGAGGGGCGGCAGTGGGGTCCAGGCAAATGTATGGGCTGGGGAAGTGGAGGTTCATGAAGTGAATGTTCCAGTGAAATCTCCATGAATAAAATACATCAAGTTTAAGTGATTCTAGAACTAAGAGAGTTTAGAAATTTGGGTCCTTCAGACAGTCAGCAAATCAAGTGTTCAGTCATAACTTAGCAATTACCTTTCTGTCCTGGAAGATTCAATCAGCTTTTAAAATGATACAGCCATAAATTGCAATCTTGTGTCTTGGAAGTCCTAGATAGTAGGACCAATAGTCACTCCTCAACCCTCACCACATTGAATCTTCATTGTTTCTGTCCTACCAAATACCTGTGAGAATGCAGACAAGTGTGTGTGCAAGTGCACACACACACACACACACACACTGCCTTTCCATCTGAAGCTTGCTGTGGACTTAAATCTAAAAATGGTTAATTCGTGCTTACTCTGTGGAAGACATCCTGTTCAGGACAGCAGAAAATTTTTAAAAAGTTGGTAAGATCCATGCTCAACATCTTATACTGAGATAATTTATAGCATAGACAAAAGATGAGACAAATGTAACGTAAGAGAGTTCATCTTAAATGACTTACAGGAGGCTATATGATCTCCAAGAAGGAGAGGCCACATCCTCTTAGAGACCACCTGGGAGACCGTATGGAAGAGGTGGTAACTCAACCAGGCCTTGAACAATTCCTTGGGTATAGGTGGTTGGAGAGAAGAGCCTAAGTGACCAAGATCAGCAGCAAGGGCATGGGGATAAGGAAGCAAAAGTGCAATGCATGCATATGAATGAGTGTTCCCGGGCAGGTGGAGCATGAGGAAGGAGGGGAAGACAATTTTAAGGAGAAAGAGGTACAAGAACAAAGACTAAGGAAGGTATCAGCATGATACTCTCTTTTTGCAGTGGAGAAAGTCCAACACAATCAGGAGGGAGTGATGAATGGTTCTGGTAGAAGAAAACCCAGCATTGAAATTTCCAAGCAATCTGATTTTCATGTGAGGGTTGTACTCTGGAACAAGGAACAAGGTCAATGTTCAGCTCCCCTGGGACCTCCAGCAGGCCAGATGGCACTGTGGACTGGATGGATGCTGTGTCCTGAAACTGCACACTGGTGGCTCAGAGGAGTACTTTTTCAAGGAAAGAACCGAACAGGAAGACCACTGAGAGAGCCTGATGGAGGGGCCACTTTATTTGCGAAGAACTAATGTGACAAAACCAGTGTCAGTAAAATTGAAATGACATGTGTTGATGCAATTCTGAGGTTTTACAAACATTTAGCAGGTTGGAAAAGTGGTTCCCTTGAACAACCATTATAAATCCATCATATAAA
Source organism: Equus przewalskii (assembly GCF_037783145.1). Lineage (NCBI taxonomy): Eukaryota > Metazoa > Chordata > Mammalia > Perissodactyla > Equidae > Equus > Equus przewalskii. The sequence continues at coordinate 41,112,240 of NC_091836.1, forward strand.
TATTTATTGTTCTTTTACTATGGGTATAAATATAAGTAAGCCATGGCTCAGGCCATCAAAAAGCTTGTGGTCGAGTGGGTGAGAGATACCAAGCAAATAACTGTAACATAGTAAGAGAAATGCCAAGAATTGGAGTTTGGGGGCCCCCAAAATAGCACCCTTACTTTATAAGCCAATTGGCAGACAAGACAAATGAATAGTCACACAGGAACCAAATATCACACTCGCTGGTGGTAAAGATGATACTGGACGATTAGGTGTAGATGTGCAGCAACGAGCTTCTAATGCTGCACCCCAGATCGAGACGGGTGCACGCAAGCAAATGCAATTGTGTTGCTGGATATACCCGTCACCATGGGATGCGGCCCCTGTGAAACGTGCACGAGGAGGAACACAGCAGAATGTAGGCTTCCTAGGGGATGCCTGGTTCCAAAACAAAGGACGAAGGAAGTGCAGAGGGAGCCCTGCTCCCAAATTTACCAATTAGAATGAACCCCTCCCCGTTTTGTGGGGATTAATTTAGAGTATAGAAAGAGAAAGACGCCAAGTGTGTTAAGGCTAAATGATGTTCCTTTTGACGGTTCATCAGTCGTGTGTTATGTACTCTGGGAACACAGATGAGGAGGAGCAGTCATTTTGAGCTATGCAGGAGGGCGAGAGGAGTAGGGGTAGGAAAAGCTGCAACAAAGTGGCATTTGATTTGAACCTTAAAGGATGACTGATAGTTTTCCAAGAAGGACGTGAAGAACAGTAGAGATCCCAAGCACATGATGACTAGGAAGGACGTGATGTGTTGCGGATGGAAAGCGGAGTAAGTAGAGGTGCAGTCACTGGGAATGACAGTGGCAGCATAGGTTGACGGGTGATTCTGAACGGCCTGGGGTGCTAGGATAGGAGCTTGGATATTATCAGGTAGGCAATAAGGAGCAATTGGAGGTGTTTAGGCAGAGATGTGATATGATCACAACTGCATTGTATAAAGACGACTCTGAATGCAGTGTGGAGAATGCCTCGTGGATATGTGTCGGACACGGGTGGGGATGAGAGAGGAGACAGGAGGAGGGTGGAGGCTGGGAGAATAGGTATGCAGTTTTGCAGTGGAATCCATTCCCATTCCGACTCCCTGACTTTGTGATTAAATAGGAGGGAATAGAAGCTAAATTCAAGGGAAGATATTTCTTTCATGTTTAAGGTAATTCCTCTAATTTCTCATGATTTACTTCTGTAATTCCTATGAATTTCAGTCTCTGGCTATTCTGCCACCTACCATTTTAAAACAACAAAAAAATATTTCAGCAGGATTTTAATTTTCCTTCTACCTGTTTTGTCTCCACAGTATCTCCCAAAATTGTAGAGATTTCTTCAGATATCTCCATTAATGAAGGGAACAATATCAGCCTCACCTGCATAGCAACAGGCAGACCAGAGCCTACGGTTACCTGGAGACACATCTCCCCCAAAGGTAAGAGAAGCAATTTGGTGTATCGTGTCTTGAGAGGACATGGGAGAATTATTGGTCACGACTAGGAGGTTATGGTGATTTAGTCTAAAGGCTCCTACATTTTTAGGAGTTTGATAACAACATACTCATGGCTTTGCAGAGAATTTTGGTGTTCTCTGCAAGATAGGTATATCCTATGAAGTTTTAGAAATCATATTTGAGGATCTCTCCAATCCCTGGGAAATTGATCCCAATTGTTTCTGGATGAAGTGGTGGCAAGAGGCTCTGAGTGAAGTTACTACTCGGGTTTGATGAGGCGATGGTCAGCTTTGGTGGCCTCGTCCCGCTGGTGTTTTAAGAGGTAGGAAACACTGACACACGATGGTGAATGAGAGCTTTGAATGGCCACATTCCTAAAGGGAAAATTTCCACCTCCGTACTCCTTCAGCATGGCCAAACATCTCGTCTCTAGTCTATTAGTTGTTTTGTGGTTTTGTTGTTGTTTTACTCTGATTAATCCTAGGTAACAAATAGAACTTAATGTGCGCCTAAAGTGGAAAGTTTACTTTGTCTACATGTCTAGCTGTTTTGTAGACCAGAGTAAGTATTGTTTTGTGTTTTCGTGGATTGAACGTTAAACATTTAGAATTCAAGGCAAGATGTCATTTACCATTAAGCTAGATTTTATGCAGGGTGCCTTAAACTATTTTGTTTGTTCTTAAATATTTACTGAGTGCTTACAATAATCCAGGCACTCTTCTAAGTACTGGGGATATTGTTTATATTATTTGTATATTTTATATATACAAAATATATAATATGTTATTGTTTATTTATATTTATATTAAACAATAAACTAGGTTTATTGTTTATTTTAAGCAATAAACCAAAACATATAAGTTCCTGCTCTCACGAGTTTACCTTCTTACGAGAAAAATGACAAAAGGAATGAATATACAATATAACAGGTGGTGATAAGGATGAGGAAATAGACCAGCATACATTGACAGAAGGACAAGAGGTTTGGTCAAGGAAGGCCTTTGAAAAGGTGATTTTGAGCAGAGACACGAATAACAATTCTTAATTCATTACTTATTGCCAGTTAATGTGAAATATGTTTATGTAGGTATTTATATATATGTATGTATGCATGTATGTATGAAGGTATGTGTATTGTTGATAGTGCAGGATTAAAGATTCTAAAGGAACCATAGTGGTGGCTGTTTGCTTGGTGTTGCACGGTGTGTCCCCCAAAGGCAGACCCTGAGAAGGTGACTGGAATGCAAGAAGTTTGTTCAAGGTGCTCTTGGGATCAACCCTTTGGAAGGGAAGGGAAGGGAAGGGAAGGAAGCCAGGTAGGCAGAAGGAGGAGCTGAGTTGCGGTGCAGTCCAGTGGAACATCTCAGCTGACCCTGTGGGGAGTTCTGAAGCTAGGATGACCTTTCAGACATGTCCTCTGTTGAGGTGAGGGGGCTAGCCTTCTATATCAGCACAGTGGTCAGTCCCTGAATTTGGGCTGTCCTCAGAAGGGCTATGACCTTGGGCCAGGCCTCTCTCTTCCCATGAGACAATCCCCATAAAGGGTGGCATCTGAGGGCTGTCCACTAGCCGCATGTCCACCCACTGGCTAGACGTCCTTCATTCCTGAGGGTGACAGAGCATTACAGTGTCTGCTCTGCACTGGGACATTTCAAAAAATAAGTTTAGGGCAATGAATGGGCCCTAAATACCAAATTCTCTCTCTCAGATAGTGTCAGTTTGCCCTCCAAGAGGTTCTCAGAGAAGACATGAGATTTTCAATGTGTTTGGCCTAAATTCCCGGCAGCTGCCCCATGCCACCATTCCTGATGAGCAAGGGGATCAGAGAGAGCTACTCACATGTCTACCCATCTCTTGATTTGAAATGACCTTCACATGTGGACTGACCTAAACTCTGAGAGAAGGCTACAGCTGTGCATGTGATGATTAGTGATGTATTGTGGCCCTAGGGCACATGCGAAGGAGGGGCCATCCAAATGGACAGACTTTCTAAGTCCATGGTGCACACCGTTCATCACTGCTTACTGCAGAGTCCCAGTAGTATCGGATGCCAGGGTGGTCTGTGCCTTTAGCATCTGCAGACATTCATCATCCCAGGGACACCCACTTCACCTTCCGTCAAGAGGCACTGTGCCCCTGCCTCTCACAGGTCTCCCTCTGTCTCCTGTTTGATGTCTTTTCTCATTGCCTTCCCCAGCCTTCTGCTCTTTGTCCTAGTCTGGGTCCTTTTTTTCCTTCTCCTCCATACATTTTCTCGTTTTGTCTTGCCCTTTTATGCTTTCTTTTTTTGTTCTTCACTTTCCCTTTCTCTTACAGCCTAAATGTTTCCACTTTAATTGCATTTCTTTCTACGTTTTCTTTTCTTTTTATTTTCTCCCTCTCTTTCCTCTCCTCAGTTCCTTTTGTCTCACCTCTGCTTTGGAGCCCTCTTCCGTCATCTTGCTGAAATGCATGCCTACCGTGTGCCCTAAAGTCCTTTTCTCTCTTTCGTGACCATCGAGCAGACTCGTTCCCCCAGGGGACTTTACCTGAGCCTGGGCCAGATGCTTGCATTTTCCTGGGGTTTCAGCTGCTATGGAAACAGAAGATGGATCAAGGGGAGAGGAGCAGGGTAATGAGAACCTACCTGTGGATTAGAGTAATTTAGATGAACAGCTTTTCCAGATCCCTGGTCCAGATTATCTCGCCCAGATTAAACTGATGAGACACGCCAAGCAGTAACTAATCGCCTAGGGCTCACCAGGGGGCCGTTTGCCCAGTGACTGATTATTTGGAGATCAGAGATGTCACTGGACTACTGCCAAATCTGAGCTGAAGCTAGAGACCCTTAGCAGTCAGACCTTCGTCTTTCCCACCTAAATATTTCCAAAAAGGTGCTTATTTTAAATCAGTTGGGACAGGCTTGGGGTTCCTTGGAGAAAAAGATATGCCACACCTTCACAAAGGCTCCAAAGGCAGAGAGCTATTGTTATCTTTTGTCTCATTCTGTGCAGGTAGATCATGTTTCAGCCAAGATCATTCTTACTTACACACCCATTAAATCCTCGAATGGATAGCTGATGGAGGCTAAGCACTTTTGGCAGCCCTGATGGCTTCACTGCGTTTTCTCTCTCCAGACTGATCCGTTTGTTCTGTACATTTCTGAAAAATTCTAGTTTCCTCCACCGTAAGTCATATGGTGCTACTTGCAATAAACTTCTATAAACCTCCTTAGAATGTATGTTTGTAGTCTTGATCACCTTTTGTGTGGAAAAGAAGTACAACAGTGTTAACCACCATTTTAGCAGCGGTGGCTCACGCATTTTGATATACAGAAGCTAGGAGTTACCATCTGGTAAGAAGGGGGATGGAGGGGCCTTGCTTGTGAGGTTGTCTGCCTAGCACTTTACACTAGATGAGGAAAATGTCAGTTGTCCATATCCAAGGTGGAGGGATAGTAAGGCCTCCCAAGCTACCTCTCGGCACTGCTGTTGATCATGAAAAGTAGATTTTCACTTATTGTTACTGAGGGTGTGTCTTCTTAGTTCCCTTCCTGAAATTACTGTGCCACAGAGTTCAGGGAGAAAGTGCACTAGCTTGATAAAGATACCTGCCCTCATTCTGCACACCTGTTTTGGAGTGTACACCTGTTGCATGCACCTGCACAGGCCTTGATATTTTCATGAGGAAGAGCCCCCATTTCACTGTCTTACACAGAAATGCCACCTCAATCTGCGTGAATGTTGTATAGCCTCTCACCAAATTCCACGTAAGTGTTAATGTTCTATCTCAGGTGCTGAAGTACCCCCCGTGGGCCGACGCGTGCCTCTAGACACACTTCCCGTTCATGACCCTGTGCCTCTTCTTTTGTCCTTGTCTAGGCAAGAATTTATTTCAGCATAGCCCTTAAGTTCTAGTCTTTCTATCTCCAAAAGAATGCCTTTAATGCTCTCTATTCTTCTAAGACTGCCCTAAGTAAACAGAAGTACTATCTCTTTCAGTGTATCCTAAATGATGCTTTTTAGGATCTCACTCTCATAGAAAAGTATCCTCAAAGCCCAAGTTTTATGTCTCAGCTTCTGTTGGATTGTAACAGCTTTAGAGAGAAGGCTGAGGTTCCTTACTGGCACATTTCTGGGAGCCCAACATGAAACTCAAGTGAAGGTAAGAGTCTGGCCACTGGTGTGCTGGTTCCACCGTCCATGTGGAATCAGGGATCACTGAGGGTCCTAATGGAGCTCCCCTCTTGGGTGCACCTGAGGTGGGCACTGCTCCTTTCTCCCATCAAGCAAAACACTGAAAATAAAAACCTCACCGAGTCTCCTGAAAGAACACCTTTTCCCCAGATATTGACTCCAGCTCAGAAAGATCCAGTGACCTGCTCGTCGAGATGTCCTGGTTTCTGATTCATGAGTTCTTTGAGACCAGGGCCTGTGTCTCACTTGTCTTTGATTCTTCACCTCCTAGCACAATCAATGCCAACACCTAAGAAAGCATCTAAGAAATGTTTGCTGATTCAGTGAACAAGCACTTATATTTGCCAGTGCCCCAGAGGGGCTTGCCTGTTCTCCCAGTTCAAAGACTTCAACTTCCTTAAGGAATTCTCCTCTACTTTGATGTCGCAGTCCAGACCTGTCATGTGTTCTGCTGCAACTCTGCTAGCGAGTCTCTAGGACATTTTCTGTGGCCTTCACAGAATCTTCTAGCCTTTCCTGAAGTTCTCCTCATGAGGAACCTGATGTGGCAGGGCTCAACTTCCACCTGGAGAGACTTCTTCTGAAGTTTTCTTTTGCAAAAGTTGAGAAGGCTCACAAGTGACTCTGAAGGTGGGTCTTCTGTGAGCTCCCTTCTGCCTTCATCGCTGCCTCACTGCAATCACTCCCCTGATGTGTGTGTTTCTCTGACCTTCTCTTCATCTGGCCCTTCTGGGGAACCTCATCCTTTTGGTGACTTACTGTCCCCAGCCCTACCTGTGCCTAAACTCTCAGTGATTGCCAACAGCTTTGTAAAATAATCCTGGATGTTGCCAGGGAGAGTTCATTCAACAGTATACAAAACATTTGCTGTTCCTCATGGGTTAAGAAAATAAAAAAATATAAAGAAAGAAATCAGTACAAAAAAGAGAAATATTATTTAAAAATCTCCCCCTACCCCCGCCCACAGTGTGTGAATTGAGGTGGGATAGAGATTGATTGGTTGTTCTTTCTCAGGGCCACACAGAGGCCATGGGGGCAGAATTAGAGAGGACCATATGTCCACTGAGTTCCAAATCAAGCCCATGTTATGGAAGCTTTCTCTCTCTGCAGCATGGGGTGGGCCATTCTGCATGCCCTCCACAGCCGTACTCGTAGGACTGAGCAACCTTTCTCAGAGGCCAAATCTCTTCCCTTCCCAGCTCAGTTCTCCTGCCGTGTGAGAAGAGGCCCAGTGGGCAGTTGGCTGTCCTGGCCCTTGTTTCTCGGTTTCAAAAGGCACCAGTTGGTGAGGACAAAGAGACCCTCGAACAGGAGCTCTTGTACTTGCCAGTGCCCTGAGCCCTCCCCTTGCCACACGCCCACCTATTTTCCCATTTGTCAGCACTGACAGGCCTTCCTCCCCAGCCAAGCAGGACACTGAAGCACTAATTGGCACTGGAGGTATCACAGCTTGAGTTCAACCAGAGCTGGCGTGCGCCATGACTTCGGTG